>NC_044036.1:198898529-199238158 GCF_901765095.1 Microcaecilia unicolor
TCACGGATAGGGTTACTATATGGCTCCAGAAAAAGGAGGGCAGATTGAGCCAGTCTGGGTTTTACTTCCATTGCTTTCAATGGAAGCAAAACCTGGACTGGATCAATGTGTCCTCCTTTTTCTGGAGCCATATGGTAACCCTATAATCACGGAGGCTGCGGACATCAGGACATTCAGAGAACGCTGACCTGGAGTTCTAGAAGGCACATTAACTTTGGTCATCACATTAGTTAATATCCTGTAATTGGGTCTATTGTGATCTGCATTTGTCTTTTTATGCGACCTCTGATGCCCTTGTCGGGTCCATGAATTAAAGATCTGTCCTTATTTTTAAGGCTGATTGTGCTCTTTGTTTTGTGTGGTTTGTGCTTTGACCCTTTCTATGTTGCTGGGATTTATAGCTGCCTCTACAGCAAGCACTGAGACCTGCCTCGGGACAGGGATTTGGACCTCTCCAGATGTTTAAATGCTGCTGTTTACACATGAGGCTGCTCCTAAAATAAGGACCTTAATATCTCAAAGTTAAAAAGCTTTTTCCAGTGGATAGAATATTCTAGAAAAATAAGTGGTGATAAGAGACTTCGGGAGTGTAGGTTCAACAGTAACTAAGGGTAGGCAGCCAAAACAACTCTGATTCATGTTATTTCTCGTGTCATATCTGGGAACGTTCATTTTGTTTGTTTTATTCCCTTATGTCATTATAGGAGCAATGTCGTTAACAGGGCATGCTCTTCTGAAAAAATTGTGCGCTCTTTCAAAAAAAGTGCTCAACAGTCACAATGGAGCATATATTCGATGCCAGGCTGTTTCTAGTGTCTGGCGTTGAATATCCGGTTTATTTTTGGCCAGTTTGAACATAACTGACTAATGTTTAAACCAGCTAAAGATATCCTATGTATTCACGCAGACAAATATAACCGCTAAAGTGGGGTTGAAAACCAGCGGATAGCCGGTTATATTGCCCAATATAACCGGCTATCCACTAGCTGCAGACCGGCGATGTTCAGCAGAAGGTGTCCAGCTATACCCACTGAATATTGCTGGATAGCTGGTTATGAGGCATTTTACTGGCCGGTTAAATGCTTTTTAATATCAGGGGAAAGAGTGTTCACGCTGTCCAATATAGTGTACACTCTTTCAAGAGTGCAAGCTTTTTCAGAACTGCACAAACTGCAAATGAAAAAAAAAATTGTTGACATTTCCGATGCCATTTCAAATGAATGCACATCCTTAACAATAACATCAGAAAATGATATTTCACAGAGAGAGAACCTTCCAGTGGATGTGGTGGACACAAAAGCAGTAACAGAATTAAAAAAAAATACATGGAATAAGTACAGGGAATCAAGAGACTAGCTGGAGCCGAAGGCACTGCAACAGGATATTTTAAATGGTGCAGACTAGACAGGTTTTATGGTTCTTATCTGCTGTGTCTTATTCTCTGCTTCCAAGTTTGCACTTGTCCACATTTCTATTCCCCCTTCTTCCTTTTCTGATTTCTTAAGCATATTTCTTATATTTTTGTATTTTTTCTTCCCTTGCAGGATGATCCTGAAGGAGAGGACATAGAAAGGGATCAGTCTAACTCCTTGAAACTGGACTTTACTGATGATCCAAACTTTAAAACCAAGGTTAACTACTCCTATACCGCTGTCCAGATCCCCACAGATATATACAAAGGCTGTGAGTGTCCAGTTAATCTCTTTTTTGGGGTTAATTTGCTCTTCCTTGTCTAACACATGTGTGTGCACACAGGGCTGGTCTTAGGCAGGTGCCACAGGGGCGGTCTCACAGGACCTTGCGCTCCTAGCGGCCCCGCACCTCTGGCACGTCTGTCCTCCTGTCTCGGAACACCTCCCTGCTCTGACCTTTAATGTGCATCCACATTTCAGTAGAAAGCATCAGGCAGTGGCAGCGATTTTCAAATCCCATCAGCTGCCGAGCCCAGAGCCTCCTCTCTGCCGCGCCCCGCCCCCTTTTGATGTCACTTTCTGTTTCTGCAAGAGCGTGATACAGCGGCGAGGAGGCTCTGGGCTTAGCAGCTGACGGGATATGAAAATTGCTGCCGCTGTCTGCCTCTTTCTACTGAAACGTACTGGATGTATATCGAGGTATGGGGTAAGGTGGGGTTCCGAGAGCTCTAAATCTCCTTTTAAACTGATAAATTATGTCTTATGGGGGGGGGAGGGTAGGCATGGACGGGGGGGGGGGGGGCAACTGAACTGGTCTGCACAGGGCCCCACAATTGCTAACACCAGCCCTGTGTGCACACATTCACACCCCCCCCCCCCCCCCAATAAATCAACTTTTCACAAATTGGTAATCTGCCTACTGAAAGATGGTTAGACTGCACTCCAAGAAAAATGGTGGATTTAGCACAAGGCTGAACTCTCGCAGAACCATCGGTTTCTTTGTACCCCTCAGTAAAATTGATCTAGGCGGCCTGATGTCATCCTTTGATCCTGACTGAACTTTGTCTTTTACTGCTGGTCATTCACTGACCTTTTTCCACTTTTGTACTTTGGTATTAATGCTCACAAGTGTCAGACTCGTGATGGTGCAACCATTTTTCTTCATGTGTTATCACATGTCTGGAATATGATAATGTACTGTTCTTGTTAGACAGGTACTGAATGTAGATAATCCTTATTGCAAATCAGTAAAATTAGATTAATGTAATCATAATTAACTTTTTGTTAAAATGTGTCAAAAAACAATAGCAGTAATTATGCTAAATTAACACGCTTAGTCTTTCAATCTGCTTGAGTCACTGAGTGGGATATTTTTGACTTTCAGTAATGATAATGAGGGAATTCAAATACTTACGTCGATGATGCCTTTTAAATCTCTGCAGATGAAAGACACAGTTAGAAAAGGGTCTGTCTTCCTGATAGAGATTTGACAGATCTGAGATGAGATGTGGCTCCCTGTCCGCTTCCGTATACAGTTCAAACTCCTCTTACTGACCTTTAAATGCGTCCACTCTATGACCCCTCATTACCTCTCCTCTCTCCCTACACCCCTCCCCGTGAACTCCGCTCTCTGAACAAATCTCTCTTGTCGTCCCCCTTCTCCTCCACTGCTAACTCCAGACTTCGTTCCTTTTATCTTGCGGCACCTTATGCCTGGAACCGTCTTCCAGAACCCATATGTCTAGCTCCATCTCTACCTGTTTTTAAATCTATGCTGAAAGCTCACCTTTTCACTACTGCCTTTGGCTCCTAACCACTACACATTTGCCCTTCTCCTCCCCTGTTCCTCTTTACCCTGTAATTCCCTTGCCCGTAATGTCTTGTCTGTCTGTTTTACCTAGATTGTAAGCTCTTTGAGCAGGGACTGTCTCTCTATGTCAAATGTTCAGCGCTGTGTGTGTCTGGTAGCGCTATATAAATGCTAGTAGTAGTAAAAAAAAAATAAGGGCCCTGTTCTACTAAAGCCACACTATAGGCTTGCTACTGTTTTTAGTGAATGCTAAAAATTAGTGTGTGCTAACTTAAAGACACCCATATGGGTGTCTCTAGCGAAAGCACACACTAATGTTTAGCATGTGATAAAAACATTAGCGCACCTTAGTAAACAGAGCCCTAAATAAATGATAAATAAGCACGCAACTATGGAATGCACTACCAACCATCATGAAAACAATGCACGATCTAACAAACTTCTGGAAATCATTAAAAACCAATTTGTTCAAAAAGGCATACCATAACGATCCAAACTAAACACCTGAACCCTGCAACACAACGAAACTTATACCAGAACGGGATAAACTGAACTCTTTCTCCTTGACTACCTAATTTACTCTGTCACTTATGAACTTTAACGCAATACCACTCTGTATTTCTCATACCAGAATTGGCGATCGCCATCACGGTACTATGTAAGCCACATTGAGCCTGCAAACAGGTGGGAAAATGTGGGATACAAATGCAACAAATAAATAAATAGATAGATATAGATATGATTGTATTTTCTATAATAGATCTTCAGAGAGCTTCCTATAACTGGTGAGCTAACTGCAGAATGGCGTATCTTACAAAACTAAAATTACAGTACATAATTATTGTATCCATGGGGGAGGGGCTTGGGGGTCTGGGCTCCCCCCCCCCCCCCCCCCCCCCCCCCCGACATACACACACAGAGTTTAGGCTCATGTCCCCCCAAACTGCAGTATCCTGAATAGCCGGCGGGATGCCCAAGCCCTGGCAGCCAAAAAGCTCTGCGGCCTGAACCTCCCCTGACAGCAGTATGCTTTGTAGCTGCCGCCGCTGGCAATCCTCACACATGTTCAGTATGTGTGTATGAACTGAGCCTGCTGATTTCTTCACATCACAGGAAGTTCTGGCCACAGAGTTCTTCAGCTGGTGGGACTTGGACATCCAAATGTTTAAGGGTGGGAGGAGAGCAGAGAGGAATGGTTGGCTCCCCCAGTCTACCCTGGGACCCCCTCCCCCCCAAAAAATGAGATGTTGGCTACTACACCCCTGCATTATATTCATGTTGTGATTCAGCACTGTCTGAAAATCCTTCTGGCTAAAATGAGTGGGTGATCTTAGAACACTGTTTAGTCCACATCACTAAAATCCACTATTGGAATGTGGCACTAAGGGGGGATGTTAGCAATGTGGGTTACCGGTAAGGGGTTATTTTGGCACAGGGTCCATTTTTATGCAATGAGACCCTCTACTCAAATAGTACAACTTGTGGCAAAATAACTCCTTGTACTGGCAGGCTCCACACTGATGACCTGCCCCCTAATTTCCTGTCAATATTAGCAGAGAGAGCAAAGCTTGAATTAGTGGTGATTGCTGCAGAGAAAGGTTGAGGTAGATTGGTAGAGCAGCATTTATTTAAAACAAATATACAAATTAGATATTAATACAAACAAAAATCATATATAAAGGTATAATAATTTAAAAAATAGCATAAAACTGAAAGCATTTCTATAACCTTTTCCCCAACATTTCAGTTTCTTTGCTATAAATGGCTTTAACCATCTACTATTTACACTACTACTACTTAACACTTCTATAGCACTACAAGGCATACGCAGCGCTGTACACCATACACATAAAGAGAGTCCCTGCTCAAAGAGCTCACAATCTAAATAAGACAGGTAACAGACAGAACGGGTAAGGGGAATTAAAAAGGAGGGGATAAAAAGTACAGGCAAGTGAGCAATGGTTAGGACTGCTACATAATGTTCTGATATTTTACATTTTTTTAAAGGGACATGAAATATTTTGCATTCACACGATAAACCATAATATCACTGATGAACTAAAGTGTCCTGACATGATTGGGTTTTGTTACTTAACCTGAATAGGCTGTTAACCACTTGATATTGTATTACGGCAAGTTTGAGAGATGGGTGTCTTCCTACAGACTGATTGAAAATGTTCACTCAGTCAGAAAACGCTCCACACATTTTATAACTCCAGAACAACTTGACCTTGGACAGTCTCTGTCATCAGCATTCATGGTGCTTGAAATTTTGTCTCAAGTAAAGTTTCCCAACAGATACTAACCAAATGACGTTTCTGGTTAGATGCTATTGAGGCTACTGGAGGTACCTCGATGCTTCCTTCCCCCAGTTATTCAAAGCTATTTAACCATCCAGCCAGGGCTGCTGACCAGTTAAATAGCATAACTGCTAATATTCAGTGGGAGATAACTGGTTATCTCTGCTCAATTTTGCCAGCTAATGCCTACTGCTATTATTCATTTCTATAGCACTACTAGATGTATGCAGCACTGTACAAATTATAAGCAGGTACTTTCTCTGTTCTTAGTTTTTTGTACCTAGGGCAGTGGAGGGGTACTTGACTTGCCCAAGGTCACAAGAAGCTGAAGTGAGATTCAGGATCTAAGTCCACTGCACTAGCCATCAGGCTACTCCTTCACTCCACACACCTAGCATATAACCGGCTATATTGTGCGATTTATCTGGTTAGACGCCGATATTCAGATAAGTTTAGCGGTCAAATAGGATCGCATAACTAGCCATCTTGTCTTTAACTCCTTAAAATGTTAACCGGTTAGTACTGGTTATTGGGGAAGCATGCTAACTTTTTAGCAGTTAAAAAAATCCCAGATATTCATTGCTGGTCACCAGTTTCACTTAAAGGGACGTGCTGGACGTCAGGACTCACAGAACAGATCGGCGAGCGCGCCAGAGACCGGCGCTGAAGAAGGCTAAGACTGGCAAGGGTTGGGGACCCCCGCCAGCAAAGGTACCTTGCGGCAGCGGGTTGAAAGTGGCGGGGGAGGGTCTGCAGGGGGGCTCGAAAGTAGAGACTAAATCTGTGTGGGCCCATGCCCCTGTGGCCCTACTTAGCTATGCCCCTGACGTAGGCTGTCTGCCACTGATGCTGGATCCTTATCTCTGCCTCAGCCCACCCTTGCAGAACCAGGAAGTTGTGTCAGAAGAGCAGGCCACAGCAGAGAGAAGGTTCCTGCATCAGCAGCAGACAGCTTATGTAGCTGCTGAGGCTCTGTTCAGAGTCATAGCCATTTTGAGGTAGACGGGGGTTCAGAGACCATGGAGTTGCCATGGCATGGGTGGGAAAGGGGGTGAAACGGAGAGAGCTGGATCCGAGGAAGGAGGGGTGAGAAGACCGAGAGATGTCAGATGTGGGAGGGCGGGCGATACAGGGCCCTCAGGCAGAGCCCAATTGCCTGAATGATCAGTTCACCCTTATATATTCTTACTTCCTTAGTAACCTTAATTATCAGCTCACCAATATGAAGATACAGGAAGCATTCTGGTAACAAAAGATAGTGGCTGTCCAGTCTTTTGCACCAATTTACTTCAATTCTTTGAAGGAGTAAACAAACGTGGACAAAGGGGAACCGGTTGATATTGTGTATCTGGATTTTCAAAAGGCGTTTGACAAGGTACCTCATGAAAGGCTACAGAGGAAATTGGAGGGTCATGGGATAGGAGAAAATGTCCTATTGTGGATTAAAAACTGGTTGAAGGATAGGAAACAGAGAGTGGGGTTAAATGGGCATTATTCACAATGGAGTAGGGTAGTTAGTGGGGTTCCTCAGGGGTCTGTGCTAGGACCGCTGCTTTTTAATATATTTATAAATGATTTAGAGATGGGAGTAACTAGCGAGGTAATTACATTTGCTGATGACACAAAGTTATTCAAAGTTGTTATATCGCGACAGGATTGTGAAAAATTACAAGAGGACCTTACGAGACTGGGAGACAGGGCGGCTAAATGGCAGATGACATTTAATGTGAGCAAGTGCAAGGTGATGCATGTGGGAAAAAAGAACCCGAATTATAGCTACGTCATGCAAGGTTCCACGTTAGGAGTTACGGACCAAGAAAGGGATCTGGGTGTCATCGTCGATAATACGCTGAAACCTTATGCTCAGTGTGCTGCTGCGGCTAGGAAAGCGAATAGAATGTTGGGTATTATTAGGAAAGGTATGGAAAACAGGTGTGAGGATGTTATAATGCCGTTGTATCGCTCCATGGTGCGACCGCACCTTGAGTATTGTGTTCAATTCTGGTCGCCGCATCTCAAGAAAGATATAGTAGAATTGGAAAAGGTGCAGCGAAGGGCGACTAAAATGATAGCGGGGATGGGACGACTTCCCTATGAAGAAAGATTAAGGAGGCTAGGGCTATTCAGCTTGGAGAAGAGACGGCTGAGGGGAGACATGATAGAAGTATATAAAATGAGTGGAGTGGAACAGGTGGATGTGAAGCGTTTGTTCACGCTTTCCAAAAATACTAGGGGGCATGCAATGAAACTACAGTATAGTAAATTTAAAACAAATCGGAGAAAATTTTTCTTCACCCAACGTATAATTAAACTCTGGAATTCGTTGCCGGAGAAAGTGGTGAAGGCTGTTAGCTTAGCAGAGTTTTAAAATGGGTTGGACAGTTTCCTAAAGGACAAGTCCATAAACCGCTACTAAATGGACTTGGGAAAAATCCACAATTCCAGGAATAACATGTATAGAATGTTTGTACGTTTGGGAAGCTTGCCAGGTGCCCTTGGCCTGGATTGGCCGCTGTCGTGGACAGGATGCTGGGCTCGATGGACCCTTGGTCTTTTCCCAGTATGGCATTACTTATGTACTTATGCATGATTATCTCCCAGCTGGCAGAGGTCCAGAGTCTCAGTATGTGCATGAGACGATGGTGCTGGGAGGAGGGATTTGGATTTGTTAGGATCTTGGCAGCATTCTGTAAAAGGGAGAGTCTGTTCGGGCTCCACTTAACCAGGGTGAAACCAGGCTGCTGGCATCAACATTTTTAAAAATGTTATGTATTTTTTTGTAGCCCACTTAGATTTTACAGATAATGGAGAACATAAATAGTTTAAATTAATAAAATAAATATGTAAAAAAGAAGATAGAACAGCTTTTAAACTAGAACCTACTGAAACCAAGAGTACATGGTTCGGAACAAGGTATCTTTGAAGGATGTCACAAAAACAGGGGAGTTAGGGTATTCCAATAGTGAGTTTGCAATAAAGGCAGCTCAATAAAGAGCAGACAGACTTGAAAGGCTGCAAATTATCACTGTCAACTGATCCAGTAGTGCTTGATGGACTGATTTTTTGGGGGCTATAAATAAAAGTACTGAGGCTTCAAGTAGTCATCAGCCAGTGGGCTCAGCTTTACCTGCAGGATGGACAAGCTCAGTAAAATAGTGCAGTTTAGTTTGCTTTACCATTATTTTTCATTTTAACTTGTTCTGGTAGTGAGAAGGAAGGACATCCCCGTGTAGGTGTGTGTGTGGCATCCTGCTACACACAGATGCAAAGGAAGAGCAATGTATACCTGTCTTACACGCAGCAAAGACAATCACCTTCCCAGTAATGTGGCAGTCTTTCTTTCCCCCCCATCCCGCCCCCCCCATACACTGCTGAGTATTACCTGTTCATAGATGTACAAACATATATATGTATAAAACACATTCAACAGCCTGCCTAATAATCGAGCAACTAGTCCAACACACACAAAAACCACGTTTGATATCCATTTACATCATCCAAATCAACAACCTGCCCGGCAATTTAGCATTACTTCCAATAACCAGAGACGAGGATGCACAGGGAGTCTCCGTTACGCACCTTTCTTATACAAATCTTTTTATTTTGACTTGCTCAGTCACCATCTTTCCTCCATTATCCTTGTTTTTGCATTTCCTTTCTAAGCAATGCTTTCTTTCAATCATACCTTGATATAGGGGCGTCATTACCAGCACGTACACATGCAAAACCCACATCAGTGAGCTGGTGCTCCTGCCTCAGCTACAGCAGAGAAGAAATTGCAATTAGTTTTATTACCAACCAGCACAGGCCAAGCAGCTAATGAAGCAGATCATGAGATTGAGGATGGAGAAAGGGGGGGGGGGGGGGAGGAAGGATGGTTTATGTGATGAAATGTTCATCATTTCCACCACGCCTCCCTGCTCAATCCCAGCTGCCATGCTTGAGATATAAATCACAGCAGCAAACTTCTTAAAACTGACTGCTGCAAATTCTCCTTCAGAGCTATGACCTATTTGAGAAGGAAGGAGAAGGGAGAAGAGCTGGGGGGTCAATAGCTGAGGGGAAGCACAGAAAAAGAGGTAAGTGGCTTGTACACAAGCTTGACAAATAACAATATGGAGGGTTTTTTTTTTTAATTGGGACGTGACATTGGGTGAACACAAAAAAGATCCTAATTAAATGGAAATTTGGTTACTTATTTACCTCCATTTCCTCAAATTACAAAAATCTAGTTGTGAATTGCGCCCCTGAAATCCTAGGTGGATCACAATCCCACACATTGGCGTTCAGCATCCTCCCTTTTCCGCTTTATGCTATTTAACCCTTTCGTGGTGCATCTGAGGACGCTCACCCTAAGACAGCAGCTTTCCTATTTACATGGTGGTAAGGGTCACATGCTAAGCCAGCAGTACTCGGAGAAAGTCCCTTTCCCTCAGAATTGGATGACCACATTTTAGGCCCTCCCTAGTGCTGTCCAAAACACACCCAGACCATGTCCCCTTGCCATATGGATGTACTACAGTTGTAGACATCCATCTCCTGGCTTTATGAAATTAGGATTTGGATGTCTATACTATATAGATGTATAAATGCCAGTTTTCAGATTCCAAAACATGACTAGAGCTTTTAAAATAACCACCATAGCATCATATTTCTCTGATAAAGTAGCTACCTTGCAAGCGTAATCATGTTCAACTTCTACACCCCTCATTTCTGCTTCTCCTACTGGCCCTGGGCATAGTGCAATGTGTAGCTCATTTTCATCCCTTAATCTTCCTTCCCTCTTTGCTGTTAGGCACTGAAGACCCTGAAACCAACTACAGCACCACATAATCCTCTTCTGTCTAGTCTTCTGAAGTGATTTCTTTATTTCTTTAGTAAAACTTGATATACCGCTGTGGCCTAGACACGTAGACATAACACGGTTTACAGAGTTGCACATAAAAATAGCAAATTTATGCATATAATGTACAGATATCAAATTCCAGCATTAATTAAAAATATCAACATTTAATAAAAAAAACAAAAACAGTTGAGACCATATCAAACAGTAGGAAAAAAAACCCTGAGTTAGTAGAAAAAGATTTCACTGTTTGAAAGCCTAGAGAGATGGTTGGTTGTGAATGGTAATAGGAAGATTGTTCCAGAGTTTGGGGCCAAGGTAACTGAAGACAGTTTCACGGGTGGTTGTTAAACAAAGTTGTGTAGGCGAAGGGAGAGTGAGGAGGTTTTGGTCAGCTGTACGAAGGAAACGCAAGGGTGGGTAAGGAATAAGAAAGTTAAAGAGATAAGAAGGTGCAGAGTATAGCTTTGCCTTGTTTACTAGGTTAAGAATTTTGAATTGGATACATGCGGAAACTGGTAGCCAATGTTCAGTCGCAAGAAGCGGAGTGACATGGCTGAATTTATGCGCATGATGAAGAAGTTTAACAGCTGTGGACTGGATCGACTGAAGACATTTAGGAGAATGCAAAGGAAGACCAGAGTAGAGGGAGTTACAGTAATCCAGGTGAGAAATAACTAATGCAAAGATCAGAGGCCATAGAGAGAAAGATGGAACAAAAGGAAAAACTGCACAAATTCTAAACAGAGCAAAAAAAGATGACCGAAGGACTGAATCAATTTGCAGTTTAAATGTAAGATCAGAATCAAAAAGTGAAACCTAAAATTTTCACAGTGTCCTTAAAAGGTAAAGGGAGGTCACCTAGTGTGTGTGTGGGGGGGGGGGGGGGGGGGGGAGATATGTTGGTCACGACAGTATGGGAAAACAATAGATTCACATTTTACTTCATTTAAGAAAAGAAAATTGGCCTTAAGCCAAAGAGATACCTGAGTCAAACAGAAGTTAAGTTGGGTAATGGACGCCGGTCTAGAAATTCTGCAGGCGACTTGAATGTCGTCTGCATAGCAGAAAGGAGTGCAACTGTTGTCCTGAATAAGTGTAAGTAAGGGCAAAAGAAAGATATTAAAGAGAGCCAAGGCTACAGTGGAGCCCTGAGAACCCCTGACAGGAGAGGGATAGAAGTAGTTCAACACTGCCTTGATTTCTTCATACATAACATGATCACCACCAGCCTTGAACAGAATATACAGCCTCATTATGAAAATCCCCCTACGTTCACCCACAACTTAGACTCCAACTCAGCAAATCACATAAAGCCAACTATCACCCCATTGCCAGTCTTCCTTTCTTCTCAAAAACTGCTGAAAGCAGAGTACTCAATCCGTTGAATGATTACCTGGATAAAACTAATATTCTGCATCCTAACCAGACAGGATATTCAACGGTACAGAAACATCACTCATTGGAATTACTACATTTATTCAGCATAATACAGATCAGGACAAATCAGTGATACTTTTATCACTAGACCTTTCTACAGCATTTGATCTCATACATCACGATCTTCACAGATTATATGATATTGGTCTTTCTGTCATGGTGCTGTGCTGGTCTGGTTTTGCTCATACCTTTGGCAGAATACATCTTCAGACCGTTAAAACTCCACAGAGTAGGGTTAGATGGTCAGTATTCTCAATGGAGAAGGGTAGATGGTGGGGTTCCTCAGGGGTCTGTGCTGGGACCACTGCTTTTTAACATATTTATAAATGATCTAGAGATGGGAGTAGCTAGTGAGGTAATTAAATTTGCTGACAACACAAAGTTATTCAAAGTTGTTAAATTGGGAGAGGATAGTGAAAAATTACAAGAGGACCTTTTGAGACTGGGAGACTAGGCGTCTAAATGGCAGATCACATTTAATGTGAGCAAGTGCAAAGTGATGCATGTGGGAAAGAGGAACCCGAACTATAGCTATGTAATGGAAGGTTCCACGCTAGTAGTCACTGATCAAGAAAGGGATCTCGGCGGCGTCGATGATGCTACGTTGAAACCCTCTGCTCAGTGTGTGGCTGCGGCTAAGAAAGCAAATAGAATGTTAGGTATTATTAGAAAAGGAATGGAAAACAAAAATGAGGACTTATAATGCCTTTGTATACAGAGAAGGACAACGAAAATCATAAAGGGGATGGGATGACTTCCCTACAAGGAAAGGCTGAAGCATCTAGGGCTCTTCAGCTTGGAGAAGAGACGACTGAGGGGAGATATGATAGAGGTCTATAAATTAATAAGTGGAGTGGAACAGGTAGACGTGAATCACTTATTTACTCTTTCTGAAAAAAATAGGACTAGGGGGAATGCAATGAAGCTACAAAGTAGTAAGTTGAAAACGAATTGGAGAAAATATTTCTTCACTCAACGTGCAATTTAACTCTGGAATTCGTTGCCAGAGAATGTAGTAAAAGCATTTAAAAAAGGTTTGGATGGCTTCCTAAAGGAAAAGTCCATAGACCATTATTAAAATGGATTTGTGGAAAATTCACTGCTCGTTTCTAGGATAAGCAGCATAAAATGTATTGTACTGTTTTGGGATCTTGTCAGGTACTTGTGACCTGGATTGGCCACTGTTGGAAACAGGATGCTGGGCTTGATAGACCTTCGGTCTGTCCCAGTGTAGTAATACTTATGTTCTTATGTAGATGTGGGTTTCCTCAGGGGTCCATTTTAGCTCTGACCCTTTATAAAATATTTGAGAGATGGGCAGTCCAAATGTTTTTCAGGTAATTTTCTTTCCTCTTAGTTTGCAGCATTGTTCATTTGGTTTTATTTTGGCTAGTCTTTATTTTCATTTTGAGGTCAAGTTGTCAAGAGTTTGCCCTCTTTGCAGATTTGAGCAGAAAATAGCAGCAATCAGGAAGGCTGTACTTCAGATTCCTGGCAATAGTGTTGTCCCTCTGCAGTGCAGACTGATTGCTGTGATGGAATTTGCGTAATATATAAGTTAGGCGGGCTGTTACAGAATATTCAGACACCCTGCTGGCATTGTCGCAGGTAAGTGTTGTACACTTACACTTAAAAGTGCTCATATTCTAGACATTTATATGCATGAGGGGAATATAATGGGGATGCCTAGATTGTAAAATTGCTTCTATAGGACTAGATTCAGGGGCCCTTTCACAAAGCCATGTAAATACCTACACTCGTCCAACTTGTATCAAATTGGCGCTACTGCCTGGTTATTCCATTTTTGGCATGCGCTCAAAACACACAGTAGAAAATATTTTCTATTTCTACCATGGGGCCCTTACCTGGTGGTAATCGGCAGTTGGCGTGCCTGGTTGGCACGTGAGACCTTACAGTTAAGCCATTGGGTGACATTAAGGTCTCGGGCCAAAAATGGTTTTCATTTTGCCGCACATCCATTTTCCAGCACATTTTAAAAAACGCCCTTTTTTTCCAGGCACGCTCAGGAAATGGACCAGCGCACATCCAAAACACGTGCCTACACCAGCGCATGCCACTTTTGGGCGTGCCTTAGTAAAAGTGCCTCTCAGTAAATTGTGCCAAAAAATCAGCACAGAAAAAAAAATAATACATTGAGCAGTATTCTATAAAGGGCATACACACTTTACAGCGGACCATCTAATCTGCGCCTAACTTAACTCGCCTGCGATTTGTAAGAATGCGCATAATTCATAGGAATTCCCCCAAAACACCCCTTAAACACGCCCCCAAAAATGTACATCCTAGGATTTATGCATGGATCATTATAAACAGGTAAATTCCAATTAAGACCAATTAATGCCAGTAATTGGTTATTAGCAGCTAATTATTATTCCTGATTGGTTCTTTAATCAGTTAATTTGCACGCGCAACTTTGATCGCCATATATAGAATCCCCCCTTTAATGTTTACATGTTCAACAGTGAGTTGATTTGGCTTTTTCATTCTATAATTAATTCTTTTTTTATGTGGGACATATTACCCAGCCTAAACCCTAAATATCTTATATTAAGCAACTTAAATATTATAAAGGAATACAATATTTATTTTTAGTTGACCGTAATGTTTATGGTAGAAAATTGCCTTGGGGAAGGCCCGCCTTCCCCCACCTGACCCCGCACAGGTGTATGAGATTTGCATACCAAAACTCTGGTAAAGTTAATGTAGCCCCACTGACAAATGTACTTTCTTTTGGGAACAGAAGGTAGCACTGCCTTTTCCCTAGCCATCTGTGCTATGTTATTACTAGTAAAAAAGGCCCATTTCTGTTTTAAAGGAAACGGACGCTAGCAAGGTTTTCCTCGGAGTGTGTATGTTTGAGAGAGTGTGTGTGAGAGTGACTGTGTGAGAGAGAGTGAATGTGCAAGAGTGTGTGTGTGTGTGTGTGAGAGAGAGAGTGAGTGAGGCTGGGTGCAAGTGTGTGTGTGAGAATGAGAGTATGTGCCAGGGTCCCCCCTACCGGTCTGTCTCCCAGTTGCAGGGTCCCCCCTCCCTCCCAGTTGCAGGGGGTTTCCTCCCTTTTTCCCAGTTGCAGGGTCCCCCCCCCCCCAGTTGCAGGGTCCCCCCCTACCAGTTGCAGGGTCTGTCTGTCTCCTCCCCCCTCCTTTTGTCTATGCAGGTCAGGGCCGGTCAAACCCGGTAAGCAGGGTAAGCACTGCAGGAGGGCGCCTGCCTTCAAAGGCACCACTTTGCAAACAATCAAGCTCTGCTGAGGCTTTTGTTTTTATCTAATCTCTGCTGTTCATCTCAGTCTGGCTCCAAAGCTGTCAGCTCTCTGTCCTGTCCCCTCCCCCCTCCCAAGCAGAGAAATATCCTCCTTGTGTTTGTCAGAGGAGTCACTGCTCCAACTGAATCTGGCTCTGAAATAACATGTAGGAGCTCAGCTAACCTCTGCCCAGAGAGGGCTCAGACAGAGACAGCACAGCAGAGCCTGGACCCTTGTTTTGTCAGAGACTGCTGTTTAGTGCTGCACCTGACCCACCCTTTTTCACCCTCACCCCCACCCTAACACAGCAACTCACTGGACAGGAGGGCTAGATGCCTGCTTTCAATTCCTAACCATCACCTATCTCTCATTCCCACTTCAGTAACTCCTGTTAGTCTGTCCAACTCAGATTGTAGACAGGGCCGTGCCGATGCGGTAAGCGAGGTAAGCGCCGCAGGGGGGCGCCCACCTCTGGAGGGCGCCGCCGCGGTGCTTACCCTCGCCCCGGCGCCCCAGCCCAATCGTCGACTTCGGATGTCCCTGCTGCCCTCACAAGCGTAGCGCTTTTGCGAGGCAGCTCGGGCTCTCCCTCCTTCCTTCCTTAGTTCCCGCTCTGGCTCCCCGATCAGCAGCCCCCCCCCCCCGCGTGTTTTAACCTTTACGCGATGTCAATCAATGAAGAACGCACACCAGATTCGTTTCCAGCTTCTCTCTTCACACAGTGTCCCGCCTTCAGCGTCAGCGATGATGCATTTCCTGTTCCCGCGAGGGCGGGACACTGTGTGAAGAGAGAAGCTGGAAACGAGTCTGGTGTGCGTTCTTCATTGATTGACATCGCGTAAAGGTTAAAACACGCGGGGGGGGGGGGGGCTGCTGAGCGGGGAGCCAGAGCGGGAACCAAGGAAGGAAGGAGGGAGAGCCAGAGCTGCCTCGCAAAAACGCTGCAGCCTGCCACATGTAGGGGGGAGGGCAGGGGAGAGGAGAATTGTTGGCCATGTATGGATGCAGGGCAGGGAGAGAGAAGAAATCACTGGACAGGAGGGGAGAGGGCAGAGCAGGGGAGAGAATTGCTGACAGGCATGGATGGGAGGGCATGGATGGGAGGGCAGAGAGGCATGGATGGGAGGGCAGAGAGGCATGGATGGGAGGGCAGCAGCAGGGCCCAGGGAGAGGACAAATTGCTGGAAGGGGAGGGGAGAGAGGAGGATTGCTAGCTATGGATGCAGCAGGGAAGGGCAGAGAGGGACAAGGATGGACATGGGGGCCCAGGGAGAGGACAAATTGCTGGAAATGGAGGGGAGGGGAGAGAGGAGGATTGCTGGCTATGGATGGAGGAGGGAAGGGCAGAGAGGGACAAGGATGGACATGGGGGCCCAGGGAGAGGACAAATTGCTGGAAATGGAGGGGAGGAGGATTGCTGCCTATGGATGGAGGAGGAGGGAAGCGCAGAGAGGGACAAGGATGGACATGGGGGCCCAGGGAGAGGACAATTTGCTGGAAATGGAGGGGAGGGGAGAGAGGAGGATTGCTGGCTATGGATGGAGGAGGGAAGGGCAGAGAGGGACAAGGATGGATATGGGGGCCCAGGGAGAGGACGGATTGCTGGCTATGGATGGAGGAGGAGGGAAGCGCAGAGAGGGACAAGGATGGACATGGGGGCCCAGGGAGAGGACAAATTGCTGGAAATGGAGGGGAGGGGAGAGAGGAGGATTGCTGGCTATGGATGGAGGAGGGAAGGGCAGAGAGGGACAAGGATGGACATGGGGGCCCAGGGAGAGGACGGATTGCTGGCTATGGATGGAGGAGGAGGGAAGCGCAGAGAGGGACATGGGGGCCCAGGGAGAGGACAAATTGCTGGAAATGGAGGGGAGGGGAGAGAGGAGGATTGCTGGCTATGGATGGAGGAGGGAAGGGCAGAGAGGGACAAGGATGGACATGGGGGCCCAGGGAGAGGACAAATTGCTGGAAATGGAGGGGAGGGGAGAGAGGAGGATTGCTGGCTATGGATGGAGGAGGGAAGGGCAGAGAGGGACAAGAATGGACATGGATGGGAGGGCAGGACCCAGGGAGAGAGAAGAAATTGCTGGAAATGGATATAGAGCAAGAAATGAAGAAGAAAGGAGGAAAGTAAAGAAATAAATGGAAAGGAAGCCCTGGAAATGGAGTTAAGAGGACAGATAGCTACAGACTCAGATACTGGGCCAGCATGATCGGAAAAAGAAAGTCACCAGACAACAAAGGTAAAAAAAAATCATTTATTTTCATTTTAGCGTTTGGAATATGTCCACTTTGAGAATTTACATCTGCTATCTTATTTTGCAATGTATAGCAATTTGTTTCTAAGAATATTGCTGACAGTTCCTGTCAGTGTGGCAAGTGGTGAGCGATCATTTTCACCGGGGGGGGGGGGGGGGCGTGATCATTTTCACCGGGGGGGGGGGGGCGCCAACTGATAGTCTGCAGGGGGGCGCCAGAGACCCTAGGCACGGCCCTGATTTTAGAATATGTTAGTTTATGCTGATTAAGTCTGTCCTAGCTAGATCCTAAGCTGTGCTCGATGGGAAGGCTATTGTGCTGCATGCAGAGTCTAACTTCTTAGGATTTCAGGTTAATTTTTGAAGAATTTGAAGAGGGGCTATCTCTGTTCTACATGTGTGACTGCAAGGCCAAGTGTCTGAATTCTGTTAGATTCTGAAATTTTGATAACGCATTGTTTTTCAGAGTTGGTAAGACTGTCTGTTCTCTTAATTCCTGGTCTGTGTGCTAAGTTATTTTTCTTCTATACTGGTGTAATATTTCAATGATACCATGTTGGCTGGTAAAAGGGGTGTGTCTACTGTGGGGGTGGAGCCATAGTGATCCCGCCTCTGGATGGGTAGGGGCGCCGACTAATAGACTGCAGGAGGGCACTAGAAACCCTAGGGCCGGCCCTGATGCAGGTGAAACAGCTTTAGACTTCTTTGGGTTTTTTTGAGTGTATAGCAATGACGGCTGCTAGGGGCGTGGAAACAGAGATTAGCATGTTCCGTTTTTTTGATTACGTTCAGTGCCTTTTGATTGGTTTCTTTTTGACGGTGTAGTAGGGTCCCCCCTCCCTCCTATTTGCAGGGTCTGTCTGTCTCCCCCCTCCTTTTGTCTGTGCAGATGAAACAGCTTTAGACTTCTTAGCTTTTTTTTGAGTGTATAGCAATGACGGCAGCATAGGGGAGTGGAAACAGAGATTAGCATGTTCAGTTTTTTTGCTTACGTCAATGCCTTTTGATTGTTTTGTTTTTGACGGTGTCATTCCCGGAGCCCTCATTTGACAGTCGCCACATCTGGTCGCTCGCCGCCCTCCCTCTTCATCCTCTCTGACAGTCCGAATCCGGACTTGGAGAGGGAGGGCGGCGGCGTTTGGTAGCCAGTCTTGGTCGATTCATAGGCAGGGGGAGGAGTACTGCCTGGGTCGCTGTTTGCTGTGGGAGACGGCGTACGCAGAGCGGGCAGAGTTTGGAAGTCGTTGGGAGGGGCGTGAGGGTGAACGTCACTGATGGTGCCTCGCAGACCATGGAGCCACGGTCCCAGGCACAGAATGTTGGAGGTGAGAATTATATATATAGATAGAAGATAGATGTGGAAGACATGGGTTCCTATGGATTTATAATGGGCCACATTTACAGTTGTTTTCTATAATGCATGCACCAGAAGTTGTTGCCTTTTAACATTGGAGTTTTCTGCTGTTAAAACTCAGGAAAGAGAGGGTTAACTATGTAACTAGAGAACTCCAAAGTGGGGTGGGGAAAGGAAACAATAATCCACAAACATGTTACAAGTGTTCTGCCCCCCTCCCCCATTTGCATGAAGGCAGATGATAATAAGACTATAAATCACTGTAATCCTGTAGCTCCCTGGAGTAGGATCTTTTAGAGCAGATGTCCAGTTCCCTGTGTCTTATGGGACTCTTTCTATTGGCTGCCTTGTTATCTAAGTTTGCTGGGCAAGTTCCCCCCTCCCCCCCTTCTCCATCGAGTCTGGAGAGTTAGTCTGCAGCATATCTGCTTTGTGAACTGAAACTGCCTATGATCTTTTCAAGCTACTGTGACTCCTACCAAGAATTCATCACTGTAAAAGTATAAACAGCTTTGCTATTCAGCGTGTTGCTGAAAATCTCCCAGCCTCTTCTGCTTGAGAGAGAGCTGGTTGAGAACAGACTCCCAGTTTGCAAGGCAAAAACTCTTGTCCAGCACAACTGAACTATAAGTTATTTTTCCTTGTTTAATTACTGCTTTAAAGAAGATTTTGGTTCAAGAGTTCTGTGTCTTCTCATAGTGATTGTTCTTTAGTCTGGTTTTAAACCGAATGTTGAGAATATTTTGTAAGGACAGAACATTCAATGTCTCTAGTTGACCACAACATTTGGGAGCCTCACATTTCTCTAAAACAGGAGTTCTCAACCCAGACCTTGGGACACACCTAGCCAGTCAGCTTTTCAGGATATCCACAATGAATATGCATGAGATAAATTTGCTTGATCTACCTTCACTGTATGCAGATTTATCTCACGCATATTCAGTGTGGGTATCCTGAAAACTTGACTGCCTACCTTGAAAACCCATCTCTAGAGGAACAGTGGGTCAGAGATTTAAACTATGAGCATTAAAAGGTATGAAGCACGCCCCCTTTCCCTAGGTCACACTACCATTACCCCTCCCCTGCAGTTCCTCTTCTGTCATTTGCTGCTAGCTCAAGCATATCTTTCATTAAGGGACTTAAGAAATCCATTTTCTGTACACCAAACTGCAAAATCTCTTAAACGTGAGAGAGGGTACATTCATTTTTCATGCCCTGAGGCCTCATGTTTAATAGTTTTTCTTGCTATCAAACTTATTTTTCTCGCTTTCCAATTGTACAGGAGTCTTTTCACACTCGGTAGTTACTCAGCTGCCCAAATGAGTGAAGCCAGAGAGAATGTCGCAGATGACTATTAAAAGCAAGTTAGAGCCACAGTTCTCCCTTGGAGAAGCATGTCTCCTCTGCATTCATTCACGGTCACTCTGAACCAGTGTCACAGATTATTTAGCAGTTCAGATAATGCAGATGTGAGCCTCTGAGGCCAGGACTCTGTGTCCACTTTGTCCTTAAATGAATGTAAGAATGTCCAAGATTGTTAGGTTTGCCCTATCTCACAGCAAGCCTTACCAGCAGGAGACCAGACTCATCTAATGCTCATAAGTACATAAGCATTGCCAAACTGGGACAGACTGAAGGTCCATCAAGCCCAGCATCCTGTTTCCACTAGTGGCCAATCCAGGTCACAAGTACCTGGCAAGATCCCAAAACAGTACAATATATTTTATGCTGCTTATTCTAGAAATAAGCAGTGGATTTTCCCCAAGTCCATTTTGATGTCAATGTCTGTGATCACTCACTAGTGCCCACCCCTATACCTTTGATTCTAGATGCATTTGCATCTATTCCACAACCCCCCCCCCCCCCCCCCCCCCCCCCCCCCCCCCCACACACCCACAAGAAAGAAAGAAAATGTGCACGTTTAGGGAAAGCTTCTCCTACTGAAGTCTATGGAGGGGAATAATGTGGTTAAAGGAGACGTGAAGGGGCATAATCGAACGGAAACGTCTATCTCCATAGGCGTTTATCTCTGAGAACGGGTCCATGAAGGGGCGGACCGAACCGTAGTTTCGAAAAACACGGACGTTTATCTTTTTTTGAGCTGGGCGTTTTTGTTTTTTAGTGATAATGGAAACTAAAAGCGCCCAGCTCAAAAACGAATAACTCCAAGACATTTATTCGTGGGAGGGGCCAGGATTCGTAGTGCACTGGTCCCCCTCACATGCCAGGACACCAACCGGGCACCCTAGGGGGCACTTTTACAAAAAAAAAAAAAAAGGTAAAACAGCTCCCAGGTGCATAGCACCCTTCCCTTGGTTGTTGAGCCCCCCAAATCCCCCTCATAACCCACTGCCCACACCATTACTATAGCCCTAAGGGGTGAAGGGGGGCACCTACATGTGGGTACAGTGGGTTTGGGGGGCAGTTTGGAGGGCTCCCATTTACCAGCACAAGTGTAACAGGTGGGGGGGATGGGCCTGGGTCACCTGCCTGAAGTCCACTGCACCCCCTAATAACTGCTCCAGTGACCTGCATACTGCTGCCAGGGAGGTGGGTATGACATTTGAGGGTGAAAATAAAAAGTTGTGAAACGGCATATTTTGTGGTGGGAGGGGGTTTGTGACCACTGGGGGAGTAAGGGGAGGTCATCCCCGATTCCCTCCAGTGGTCATCTGGTCATTTAGGGCACTTTTGGGGCTGACATTGTCTGACATTTGTCTGACATTGCTGCCTGGATGTCTCAACGCCACCTGAAATTAAATATGACCAAAACCGAGCTTCTCATTTCCCCCCCCCCAAACCCACCTCCCCGCTCCCCCCATTTTCTATTTCTGTTGATGGCTCTCTCATTCTCCCTGTCTCCTCAGCTCGAAACCTTGGGGTCATCTTTGACTCTTCTCTCGCCTTCTCTGCTCATATCCAGCAGACCGCCAAGACCTGTCGTTTCTTTCTTTACAACATCCGTAAAATCCGCCCCTTTCTTTCCGAGCACTCTACCAAAACCCTCATCCACACCCTTGTCACCTCTCGTTTAGACTACTGCAATCTGCTTCTTGCTGGCCTCCCACTTAGTCACCTCTCCCCTCTCCAGTCGGTTCAAAACTCTGCTGCCCGTCTCATCTTCCGCCAGGGTCGCTTTACTCATACTACCCCTCTCCTCAAGACCCTTCACTGGCTCCCTATCCGTTTTCGCATCCTGTTCAAACTTCTTCTACTAACCTATAAATGTATTCACTCTGCTGCTCCCCAGTATCTCTCCACACTCGTCCTTCCCTACACCCCTTCCCGTGCACTCCGCTCCATGGATAAATCCTTCTTATCTGTTCCCTTCTCCACTACTGCCAACTCCAGACTTCGCGCCTTCTGTCTCGCTGCACCCTACGCCTGGAATAAACTTCCTGAGCCCCTATGTCTTGCCCCATCCTTGGCCACCTTTAAATCTAGACTGAAAGCCCACCTCTTTAACATTGCTTTTGACTCGTAACCACTTGTAACCACTCGCCTCCACCTACCCTCCTCTCTTCCTTCCCGTTCACATTAATTGATTTGATTTGCTTACTTTATTTATTTTTTGTCTATTAGATTGTAAGCTCTTTGAGCAGGGACTGTCTTTCTTCTATGTTTGTGCAGCGCTGTGTATGCCTTGTAGCGCTATAGAAATGCTAAATAGTAGTAGTAGTAGTAGTAGTAGTAGTAGGAAAAACAGAGTCCAGGAAAAGTGCCCTAAATTCTCGCTAAAAACGCATATTTTTTTTCCATTATCGGCGAAAGGCACCCATCTCTGATCGCTCGATAACCTCGCCCCAGTTCCGCCTTCACCACGCCTTCGAAACGCCCACATCAACTTTGTCCGCATCCGCGACGGAGTGCAGTTGAAAACGTGCAAATTCGGCTTTCGATTATACCGCTTTATTCGTTTTTGTGAGATAAACGTCTATCTCCCGATTTGGGTCACAATATAGGCGTTTTTTCTATTTGATTATAAGCAGGCTAGTGATGTTGTTGCTGAATGGCAAAGTCAGGAAAATGACTGTCTTTTTTAACAAGGGTGTTGCCTTCTCAATGCAAGAAAGATGAGATTTGCTGTTTAGGTCACTAAAAATTAACAGTTTCATGTGAGCAGCTCTATGTAGTGGAATTAGAAAAGTTACACAGAGGGGCGATGAAAATGATAAAGGGGATGGGATGACTTCCTTATGAGGAAAGGCTGAAGCGTCTAGGGCCCAGATGCACTAAACATTTTTCATCGTTAAATGAGCCCTTAAGGAAGAATTTCCGATCCTTTCCATGCACTAAAGCCTATTTTTCGACGGTAGTAGCAGCTAACGAAAACGGAATGGAGATGAGCAATTAGTGTGAAAATCCCATTGAAACGACATGCACTAACCTTTTCCGATTGCCTTTACGCAGGAAAAGGCAGGAAAACTAACGAGAGGTCTGGACCTCTCGTTAGGACAGCTCTGTGCCAGAAAAAGTGTGAAGTGAAAAAATAAACAAACTTTGAGCCAATCCCAGCGCATTAGCAGAGCTAAAAGCGCTGTGATTGGTCCAAAGGACCTCAGAAAACACATAAAAAATAAAAATAAAAAAAGGATCGGGAGGGGGCAAGGGCGCTCATCAGGAGCGTCCTGTACGGACGGCCTTGCCCCCCCCCCCACACTTTCCGCCGCTCCCCCCACCCCGAAAAAGCAAACTTCTAGAAGCCCCTGCCCCCCTCCCTTCCTCACTACTCTGTCACCTCAGCTCCGCCTCCCGACATCCTCCGTCCGCGCCCCGCCCCCTTTTGGGGTCGTCGCCGCCATTCCCCTCCTCCATCGGGCCCCCCTTCCTCTTACCGGGCCCGTGCAGCGCCTCTCTCCTCTGTCCGAAGGCGCTGCACGGGCAAGAAGAACGCTGAATCAGCTGATGCCTGCCTTCGCGATGGCGCGTCTTCTTCTGCTGCGCCCGCCCCTGTCTGACGTCAGTACCTACGTAGGTTACTGACGTCAGACAGGGGCGGGCCCAGGAGGAGAAAGACGCTCTATCGAAGCTAGGCGAAGGCAGGCATCAGCTGATTCAGCTTTCTTCTTGCCCGTGCAGCGCCTTCAGACAGAGGAGAGAGGCGCTGCACGGGCCCAGTAAGAGGAAGGGGGGCCCGATGGAGGAGGGGAATGGCGGCGACGACCCCAAAAGGGGGCGGGGCACGGACGGAGGATGTCGGGAGGCGGAGCTGAGGTGAGAGAGTAGTGAGGAAGGGAGGGGGGCAGGGGCTTCTAGAAGTTTGCTTTTTGGGGGTGGGGGGAGCGGCGGAAAGTGGGGAGGGGGCAGGGGCTGCTAGAATTTTGCTTTTTCGGGGTGGGGGGAGCGGCGGAAAGTGGGGAGCAGCGGGGGGGGGGGGCAAGGCCGTCTGTACAGGACGCTCCTGATGAGCGCCCTTGCCCCCTCCCGACCCTTTTTTTTTATTTTTGTTTTTATTTGGGAGCCATGTGCTTGCGATTTGACTGTGTTTTGACTGTTGTGGCATGCGCAGAGCAGCTAACATAACGCTTGGCTGCTCTGCGCATGATTTGGGGGCCGATTAACGATGTGTATTGTGATTCTTTGATACATTGTACGTTTCACTACCGATCTCAGCATGTGTGACTTTTTTTTTTGGTGCATTTTTCGTTATTTTAAAATCGTTAGGGACTTTAACGATTTAGATTTTTTTACGTTTGGTTGCTGCATCTGCCTCTAGGTCTCTTCAGTTTGGAGAAGAGATGGCTGAGGGAAGATAAGATAGAGGTCTATTAAAATAATGAGTGGAGTGGAACGAGTAGCTGTGAATCGCTTGTTTACTCTTTCCAGAAATAATAGGACTAGGGGGCATGCAATGAAGCTACAAAGTAGTAAATTTAAAACTTAAGTACATAAGTATTGCCACACTGGGACAGACCAAACCTCCATCAAGCCCTGCATCCTGTTTCCAACAGTGGCCAATCCAGGTCACAAATACCTGGCAAGATCCCAAAAAAGTTCAATACATTTTATGCTGCTTATCCCCGAAATAAGCAGTGGATTTTAATAATGGTCTATGGACTTTTCCTTTAGGAAGCCGTGCAGACCTTTTTAAAACATCGCTAAGCTAACCGCCCTTACCGTATTCTCTGGCATCGAATTCCAGAGTTTTATTACATGTTGAGTGAAGAAAGATTTTCTCTGATTCATATTAAATTTACTACTTTGTAGCTTCATCACAAGCTCCTTAGTCCTAGTATTTTTGGAAAAAGTAAACAAATGATTCACGTCTACCCGTTCCACTCCACTCATTATTTTATACAGCTCTATCATATCTCCCCTTAGCCGTCTTTTCTCCAGACTGAAGAGCCCTAGATGCTTCAGCTTTTCCTCATAGGGAAGTCGTTTCATCCCCTTTATCATTTTTGTCACCCTTCTGTGTACCTTTTCTAATTCCACTGTAGCTTTTTTGAGATTGGCAACAAGAATTGAACTCAATATTTGAAGTGCGGTCGCACCATGGACCGATACAAAGGCATTATAATGTCCTCACTTTTGTTTTCCATTCCTTTCCTAATAAGTACATATATAAGTACATAAGTAATGCCACACTGGGAAAAGACCAAGGGTCCATCGAGCCCAGCATCCTGTCCACGACAGCGGCCAATCCAGGCCAAGGGCACCTAGCAAGCTTCCCAAACGTACAAAACTTCTATACATGTTATTCCTGGAATTGTGGATTTTTCCCAAGTCCATTTAGTAGTCTATGGACTTGTCCTTGTCCTTTAGGAAACCGTCCAACCCCTTTTAAAACTCTGCCAACCTAACCGCCTTCACCATGTTTTCCGGCAACGAATTCCACAGTTTAATTATGCGTTGGGTGAAGAAACATTTTTCTCGATTTGTTTTAAATTTACTACACTGTAGTTTCATCGCATGCCCCTAGTCCTAGTATTTTTGGAAAGCGTGAACAGACGCTTCACATCCACCTGTTCCACTCCACTCATTATTTTATATACCTCTATCATGTCTCCCCTCAGCCGTCTCTTCTCCAAGCTGAAAAGTCCTAGCCCCCTTAGTCTTTCTTCATAGGGAAGTCTTCCCATCCCCGCTATCATTTTAGTCGCCCTTCGCTGCACCTTTTCCAATTCTACTATATCTTTCTTGAGATGCGGCGACCAGAATTGAACACAATACTTTCTTAGCCGCTGCAGCACACTGAGCAGAGGGTTTCAACGTATCATCAACAACGACGCCGAGATCCCTTTCTTGATCGGTGACTCCTAACGTGGAACCTTGCATTACATAGCTATAGTTCGGGTTCCTCTTTCCCATATGCATCACTTTGCACTTGCTTACATTAAACGTGATCTGCCATTTAGACACCCAGTCTCGTAAGGACCTTTTGTAATTATTCACAATCCTCCCGCGATTTAACTACTTTGAATAACTTTGTGTCGTCAGCAAATTTAATTACCTCACTAGTTACTCCCATCTCTAGATCATTTATAAATATGTTAAAAAGCAGCGGTCCCAGCATAGACCCATGAGGAACGCTACCATCTACCCTTCTCCATTGAGAATACTGACCACTTAACCCTACTCCCTGTTTTCTATCCTTTAACCAGTTTTTAATGCACAATAGGACAGTACCTCCTATCCCATGATACTCCAATTTCCTCTGGAGTCTTTCATGAGGTACTTTGTCAAACGCCTTTTGAAAATCCAGATACACAATATCAACCGGCTCGCCTTTTTCCACATGTTTGTTCACCCCTTCAAAAAAATATAATAGATTGGTGAGACAAGATTTCCCTTCACTAAATCCATGTTGGTTTTGTCTTATTAATCCATGCATTTGAATATGCTCTGTAATTTTGTTCTTTATAGTAGTCTCTACCATTTTGCCCAGCACCGATGTCAGGCTCACTGGTCTATAATTTTCCAGATCCCCTCTGGAACCTTTTTAAAATATCGGCGCTACATTGACTACCCTCCAATCTTCCGATACCACGCTCAAATCAGTGAAAATATTTCTTCACTTAATATGTAATTAAACTCTGGAATTCTTTGCCAGAGAATATAGTACAAGTAGTTAGGTTCCGGGGTTAGGAAAGGTTTGGATACCTTCCTAAAAGAAAAGTCCACAAGCCATTATTAAGATGGGGAAAATCCACAGCTTTTTTATAGGATAAGCAACATAAAATGCATTGCACTGTTTTGGGATCTTGCCTGGAAATTGATCAACTTATCGGGATCTGCTAGATAACTGCAAACCCAAACAGGCCACTGTCCAAGACAGGACGCTGGATTCAGTGGACCTTTCTCAACAGGTAGATAATGAATTGAAATAAACAAACCAACAGACCTGGTTGTTCTATTCTTGTGTCCGATTCAGGGGCGTAGCCACTGGTGGGCCTGGGTGGGCCCAGGCCCACCCACTTAAGGCCAAGGCCCACCCACGAATGGTGCACCCCGAGTCGAGCCGGTCTTAGGGCGGTGCGGGTGACAGGGCCTCGCGCTCTAAGACACCCCGCATGGCGCGCCTCCTTCCCTCCCTCGGCCCGACCGGCAGCCCTCCTCTGCTCCTCCTCCATTCCGTTCCCCCCTCACGCAAGAGCGTTGAACCTGTCCTTTTTCTTTTCAGTAGCAGCGAGCGACATGAAGACACTGCTTCAAGTTCTCCCTTTCCTTTTCACACAGTGTCCGTCCCGCCTTTACGATGACGTATTTCCTGTTTCCGCGAAGGCGGGTCGGACACTGTGTGAAGACAGGGAAGGGAGAACTTGAAGCTGGCGAACTTGCAGTGCCTTCACGTGCTCGCTGCTACTGAAAGAAAAAGGACAGGTTCAACACACTCGTGTGCACGCGGGGGGGGGGGGGGTGGATGGAGAGGACTTGGGATGTTGGGGAGCTGAGGGAGGGCAGGGAGAATCACTGGCCATGGATGGGAGGGGAGGGGGAACGGAGAGGACTCGGAGGGCTGTTGGGGAGCTGAGGGAGGGCAGGGAGAATCGCTGGCCATCACGGCAGGGGGAGGGAGAGGGAGAGAACAGATTGCTGGACATGAAGAGGAGGGCGGGGGTGGGGAGAGAACAGATCGCTGGAGGGGAGGGGAGACAGGAAATTGCTGGACATCAGGACATGGATGGATGGGTGGAGGGGAGATAGGAAATTGCTGGACATGGATAAGGAGAGGGGAGGGCAAGGGGAGAGAACATAAGGACACAGGAGGATGGTGGACATGGTGAGTGAAAAAATATCAAATAGAAAGAAGACACTGCATAAAACAGAAGACACTGGGACCAAAGCGAATAGAAAAACTAAATTATCAGACAACAAAGGTAGAAAACATTTTTAATTCAGAATTTATTAATTGGAATATGTCAGCTTTTGGAAATGGCATCTGTGATATTTGCATGTAAGTTTCAATTTTTCTAGTATTGCTGCATGCTGAGTCTGACTTCTTGAGGTAACTTCCCAGTTCAGAAATTTGCCTCATATTACTACTACTACTACTATTTAACATTTCTAGAGCACTACACTGTTGTGTCATGTGTTTTTCATGTGTGATCAAGGTGCAGTATTCTTGCTAGTGTGTAGTATTTGCAGCCTTTTTTGTTTGTTTTGTTTTGTTTCACTAGGTTGTGGTGTTTTAGAGCCCGGTGTAATTACAGTGCTGCCTTTCCACGCATAAGGTTGTAGCTCATCCTGTCCTTGGAATTAGTGCTGTTATGGTTTTGTAAGGTTATGAGTGTGTTTTTGCACAAGTTTGTGTATAGTGTTTTGCAGTGGAGAGATTGTGTGTTGGCCTTACTGAGGTGGCACCAAAACATCAGAAATGGTGTAGAGCCTAAATCATGACACACTACCTCTTGAAGGATCTATATATGGTCGTTAATAAAAGGAGCTCATTGTGAACACTATCCACCCTAAAAAGGTGTTTAGTGGCTCTACTATGAGAATTGTGATATGATCCCTTGTTTCATATTGTTGACGGTCTGCATTTTCTGTATCGGTATATTGGTGTATTAGGGTCTGCCCAGTGTAATATTAATGATACAGTAAGGTTCTGAGTGTGTTTTGCACAAATTTGTGCATAGTGTTTTGCAGTTGAGCGATTGTGGTTAGTATATGCTTTGAGCAACCACTTTATTCTTTGACATATGACACATATCTAATATCTAAAATTCTTTGACATTTGATACATATCTAATATCTAAATTTAATTAAAGGTATTAATTGTCAATGGGGTGGAGCTAGGGAGAGTGCCAGACTGGGGACTGGAGGCGGGGAAGAGAGAAAAGTTGTGGACCGATTGGTATTAATTGCCTTCGGAGAAAGTCTTCAGCTAACAGAGCTTGAGGATCTTCATTAGCTAAAGTATTTATATTTTGAGGTGAAGGTATGGCGGGGCAGAGATAATTTTGTGCCCACCCACTTTAGGCTCAGGCCCACCCAAAATTGGCTGTCTGGCTATGCCACTGGTCCGATTAGGAGAGTTGCAGACAGAACAGATCCCACACTTTATGCAGCAAATGAGAATGTTAAACAAAGATTTGAATGTCACATACACAGATATGTTGAGATTGCAGGTGCTTGTAACGTGGAGGTCTCATTACTTTTTTGACCAGAGGAATACTTCCAGGGAAGAAGCAGGTTGAGAACAGCTGAGTAGCAAATACTACTGGACTTAAGCTTTCTTGACTCCCAAGCCCCCCCCCCCCCTCACATGCTTCTGCTCCTCAAATTCTCACAAATATTTGATGTTTTAAATTACTTTTTAGTGCCCAACTTGGTAAAAAGGGGGGGGGGGGGGGGGGGGGGAAGAAGCGGCAGACGCAGAAGAGACAATGAGTAGAGGCAGGTGAGAGGGCTACAGCACTAGAATGACAATAAATTGTTTTCCTACTCTTGTCAGCAGTGGCATCTGCTTGCCACCTCCATTTGCATTCCCCTTCTTGCTGATAGGGATGTCAGTGCAGGGTGCACTGGAGGGGCACTATCACTTTCTGACATGCTAATTAAAACACCTCCTGAGGTGCCCTGTGCAGTCACCCACCACAACACACACACATTATATTTTTAGGGTTTTTCTTTTTAAATTATTATTACAGTGTCACTTTAATTAAATCTGCAGTCATCAGCCATTAGGGTGGAGTCAGTTTATCTAGTCTGTGTGTGGAGTAGAGAAGATTAACAGCAGGAGAAACTGTCTGGGACTCTTCCCCACTGCTGCACAAACATTTGTAGTGGTGACCTAGAAATGTGGGGCACAGTTTAACTCCAGCATCCTTCTGAGTAAAGGTAGAGCTGCTGCTGGATTGACAGGAGCAGCCCTATAATCAAGCCAAGTGAGGCAGAGTTGGCAGCAGTGGCCTCAAGCATCACTATAAGGGAGCAGCATCTTGCTGGCAGCCAGCACTCTGCTGCACTCCCCTTCCGGCATCGCCTCTCTTTCCTCCCTCCCTCAACCTCTTCCCCAAGTCTACCTTTAATTTGTTTCAAAATTTGCTGGGTGGTCGGTTAGCGATTCACATGCACTGCCCTACTGCTAGCCCAACATTCTCTCTCTACTGTGGTGGCCCACTGCCCCGCCCTCTCTGAGGTAACTTCCTGCTTCTGCTGGGGCGAGCTGCACAGTAAAGAGAAGATGCGCCTGTGAAACAAATTAAAGGTAGACTCAGAGGAAGAGGGGAGATGCTGGCCTACTGGGTGGCTGAGAGATGTTGGACTCGGGGCAAGGAGGTTACATAAAGCAGGAGATAGGCTGAGCCTACCTAGCCTATTATACAGGCTGAAGCCAGTAGGTGGAGCTTGCCACCACACTAGTTCACCCAAAACAATAGCAAACGCTATTAAAATCAATAGTAAAAGACTATTAGAAATAAGGGACTGCCTATGCTGGTCCATCTCTAAAAAGTCAAAAGCTGTTCCAGTTGGATAAAAATGGAGGACAAAAGATGTTTTTAATTTTTTTTTACTTATTTGATAGCTTTTCACTTTATTTGAAAGCTTCCCATATGTAAATATAAATATCATGAAACATCAATTGAGTATCACTAAAACAGCTTAAAAAATTATTATAGCTGGTAGAGAAACAGCAGTTATAAACTCTATATTTTGTTCTCCTTTTTCTACACTGTTCTATACGATACAGATGGCCATTGTTCAGTGAGGATATCCTGTTTCCTGATGGGTTCATCTTAGCTGTTCTTGTAATCATTTTTGAAACAGAAAAATGTCCAAACAGCAGCACAAAGTAGCAGATAGATGTTTTTCTTGCAAAAACGTCCAATTGCTATTTTCAAAAAACATTTTAAGACATTTTTCTTCACAGTTTGTCTGCAGTCGGTTGAAATCACAAGGGGGAATGTTGGGAGCGGGATTTGGATCTTCCCACAACTTGGAGGTTTTTCTGCCATAATGGAACAAAGAAAAAACGTCCAGAGCTAAAAGTTGGACATTTTGGTCTAGATCTGTTTCAGTTACGACTAAGTCACTAAAATGTGACATAAATGGCCAGGTGACCACTGGAGGGATTAAGGAATCACCCCCCCTTACTCCCCTAGTAGTCACCCCCCACCCCACCCCCAAATATGTGAAAGAAACAGTACATAGCCTCTACAACAGTGTCAGATATTATGCCCAGTCCTATTAGTGCAGCAGGCAGGTCCCTGGAGTAACCTAGTCATTGGTGCAATGTACTGTACTGTAGAGAAGAGGACCCAGGCCAAGGTTGCCAGCTAGGAAAAATTTTCCCAGCCCAAAACCAGCCGTAAACCCGCCCGCAGCCAACCCCCCCCTCCCCCCGCGTCACCGAACCCCGCCTCCCGCATCACTAGCCCCGCCCCCGACATCACCTCTGACGTCAACCCCGCCCCTGAAAGGCTTCTATTGGACCAAATTGGACCAATAGAAGCCCCGGAAAAGCTTCTATTGGACCAAATTGGACCAATAGAAGGCCCGGCAGCGGGAAAAACCGGCCAATCGGCGGCCACGAAAACCCATCCAATCCCGCACCGCGGCCCGCTCGAAAACCCCGCCCAAATCCCCGCAACCCTCGCGATTCGAAAATTCCCCGCAGCCGTTTCCGAAAAGCCGCCCAATTCTGCGGCTTAACCGCAACCCTGCCGACTCTGACCCAGGCCCATAATCCACTCTAACTGTTACACTTGTGGTGGAAAATGTGAGCCCTCCAAAACCCACCAAAAACCTACTGTACCTACATACAAGTGACACCTGCAGGCATAAGAGCTATTGTAGTGGTGTATTGCTGGGTACAGTAGTTTTTCGGTGGGTTTTGGAGGACTCACTCTACAATATAAGGGGGTAACAGTGAGACCTTTTATGTGAAGTCCACTGCAGTGTCCCCTAGGGTGTTCTGCTGGGATGTTTGTATGGTCAGTCTACTAAGAACACTGTCCCCCCCCCCCCCCCCCCCCCCTTCAATACAGTCCAAAAGAAAAACACACTGAGCAGAAAACATTTAAAAGCATCTAAGAAATGACCATTTTTGAAACAAAAAGATAGTTGTTTTTCAGTTTCAAAAATGGCCATGTTCGAACACTTGGTTTTTGGACATTGTTTATAAAATGTCCAAAGTTCAATTTAGATGTTAACTCAATAATGCCCCTCCATATGTCTTTATAAAATAGGCTTAAAATAGGTGCCTACTTAGCCTCCCAACCTAAGCAATCTATTATAAATTTAGGGCCAGATATTCTAAAGGGTTTGAATAACAGGTTAAACCAAACTGGTGGACTGGCCGCCAGTATTCAGTGCACTTAACTGGGCAGTGCCGCTGGGTATCAGTGTAACTCACTACATCAAAACTGCACAATAGAGGGTTAATTTGGAAGTAGATTCAGGGAAAAGCCAGGAATTATGCCAGTGCTGCTGTCCACATAGCTAAGCAACCAGATAAGACCCCACAAAAGGCTGTCCTCATTTTAGTCACTTAAAAGCTATGCAGGTATCACATACCTGGATATGGCCTGGCTTTGAATATTCAGGATCTAATTTAGCTGGCAATAGTCAACACGTTAAAAAAATCACTGTCTGCCACTGGCTGAATATTGTACACATGACTCGACCTCCTGAGAATATCTTTGTGGCCCTCTACAATAACAAGTCAGTCTGGAAAGAGTAAGGAAGAAGAAAACAGAGGAATGAAATATGAAGGAGACAAGGTAATAGCGGAGCAGGAATAAAAGTTTCCTTACAGTCCTCAAAGTCAGGCTGTGAAAAGAAGACCTTCAAGTTAGTTGTGTGAAATTCCTCTGTGACTTGCAGCACATATCTATCTAGGCTGCTGATTAAAATCAGTCTTTTATAGTCAGATACTGCACAGAGACAATGGATTACAGAACCCAGGATGTGTTCATTCCGCAGTTGATGTCATCAGATTAAGGCTGCACAACCTTCATGAATCAATAAGTCATTTGCTTTCATTTTAACCTTCAGATTTGAGCATTAACTCTGTCTTATTCTGCAGTGTCTGCGAGGTATATGTGACTCTGGAGCCATGAGCTGTATCACAGCATCACTAGAAGACTCATGGTCGAATGATGCCAATTAATTAAGGGGCACATTAAGAGCTACAAAGTTAGCTCTCTGTTGAACTGCTTAGCAGTAAGTGTATACAACAGGGCAGACAGACACAGAGCTGTACATTCAGCCTTTGGAATGACAGTATGATCAGGGGCAAAGAAACATGGAGGAAGAAACTTTTATTTGCAGAAAAGACCCCTTTAAAATGTTATAGTAAGGAAAAATCACACTACAGAGGGTACGTTAGATACTTATTACCCAGCAGTTTCCTTCTTCTCTTAGGTTAAGCTAAAAGAGCCTCTTACAGACTATGGGGCTCATTTTCAAAAGAGAAAAACATCCACAAAGTGGCATAAATCTGCATTCGGGTGTTTTTCTTACAAAAATTACAAAGATATAGTGGAATTAGAAAAGGTGCAGAGAAGGGCGACGAAAATGATAAAGGGGATGGGAGGACTTCCCTATGAGGAAAGGCTAAAGCGGATAGGGCTCTTCAGCTTGGAGAAAAGGTGGCTGAGGGGAGATATGATAAAGGTCTAAAATAATGAGTGGAGTTGAATGGGTAGATGTGAAGCGTCTGTTTACGTTTTCCAAAAATACTAGGACTAGGGGGCATGTGATGAAGCATTGGGCGATTTGGTCTGGTCGTGTGTTTGAAACTCATTGAGCTACTGGCGTAATGGCAGGACTTGTTATAAACAACTTGAACTTAAAGCCTGGCAAGTGCATTGGTCTCAAGGGTCTTGTGCCAAAGGATTGTAAAAGCTTTGTGATCAACATTGGAAAAGACAGCTCAAATGTGGTACTTCACTTTAATGCTCGATTTGATCATGAAGGGGATGTGAATACCATTGTGTGCAACTCCAAGGAGGCAGAGGTGTGGGGGACGGAACAAAGGGAGACCACCTTCCCCTTTAATCAGTGTGACATTGCAGAGATATGTTTCTCATTTGATAAAAGTGAAGTTAAAGTGAAGCTTCCTGGAGGCCATGAGTTAAAGTTCCCCAACCGGCAGTCTCTTGACATAATCAACTATTTATCACTGGATGGCATCCAAACTAAAGGGCTCTCGCCCCTTTCCTTTCTGAGCACACTACCAGAACCCTCATCCACGCTCTTATCACCTCTCGCTTAGACTATTGCAACTTGCTTCTCACAGGTCTCCCACTTAGCCATCTCTCTCCTTTTCAATCTGTTCAAAATTCTGCTGCACGACTAATATTCCACCAGGGTCGTTATGCTCATATTAGCCCTCTCCTCAAGTCACTTCACTGGCTTCCTATCCATTTCCGCATACAGTTCAAACTCCTCTTATTGACCTATAAGTGCATTCACTCTGCAGCTCCTCAGTACCTCTCCACTCTCGTCTCTCCCTACATTCCTCCCCGGGAACTCCGTTCACTGGGTAAATCTCTATTATCTGCACCCTTCTCCTCCACTGCTAACTCCAGACTCCGTTCCTTTTATCTTGCTGCACCATATGCCTGGAATAGACTTCCTGAGCCGGTATGTCAAGCTTCATCTCTGACCAAATCTAAGCTAAAAGCCCACCTTTTTGATGCTGCTTTTAACTCCTAACCCTTATTCACTTGTTCAGAACCCTTATTTTATCATCCTCACTTTAACATTCCCTTATCTCTTGTTTGTCCTGTTTGTCTGTCCTAATTAGATTGTAAGCTCTGTCGAGCAGGGACTGTCTCTTCATATTCAAGTGTACAGCGCTGCGTACGTCTAGTAGCGCTATAGAAATGGTAAGTAGTAGTAGTAGAAGCTACAATGTAGTAAATTTAAAACGAATCGGAGAAAATTTTCTTCACTCAACGTGTAATTAAACTCTGGAATTCATTGCCAGAGAATGTGGTAAAGGCGGTTAGCTTAGCGGAATTTTAAAAAGGTTTGGACGGCTTCCTAAAGGAAAAGTCCATAGACCGTTATTAAATGGACTTGGGGAAAATCCACAATTTCTGGGATAAGCAGTATAAAATGTTTTGTACATTTTTGGGATCTTGCCTGGTATTTCTGACCTGGATTGGCCACTGTTGGAAACAGGATGCTGGGCTCGATGGACCTTTGGTCTTTCCCAGTATGGCAATACTTATGTACTTATGTAATTGTTTTTTTCAAAACCAATTTTTAGACTTTTTTTTCTATGACGTTCATCAGAATTGCGTTCAAATCACAAGGGGGCATGTCAGGGGTGGTTAAGGGTGGGATCTGGGCGTTCCTAACACTTGGACGTGTTTCTGCCATTATGGAACAAAACAAAAACATCCAGGGTTATATAAGTTTGGTGTTTTGATCTGTTTTATTAATAAATAAGCCACAAAAAATGTCCTAAATAACCAGATGACCACTGCAGAAATAAAGCAATGACACCCCCTTGCACCTTCAGTGGTCTCTGACCCCCCTCCAACCCCCCAAAGATGTAAAAGAAACAGTACATACCAGCCTCCATGACAGCTTCAGATGTTATGGCTAGTCCTATTAGAGCAGCAAGCAGGTCCCTGGAGTAGCCTAGTGGTTGGTGCAGTGCACTATGGAGAAGGGGACCCAGGCCCATAATCCACGTAGTGGAAAGTATGAACCCTCCAAAACCCATCAAACCTATTCTACCTGCATATAGGTAACACCTGCAGCTATAAGGGCTATTGTAGTGGTGTATAGTTGGGTACAGTTGGGTTTTTTGTGGGTTTTGAAGGGCTTACCATACAATATAAGGGGTAATGGTGAGATGAGTACCTAGGACCTTTTATTCCCCACTGCTCTGCTGGGATGCCTGTGTGGCCAGTCTACTAGGAAAGCTGGCTTCTCCTACATCCCAGTGGCTTGATTTTGTGTGCTTTTCACTTGGACTTTGTTTTTGGAAAATGGTCCAAAAAGATAGATGTACTAAGCACAACATAAGTACATAAGTAATGCACACTGGGAAAAGATCAAGGGTGCATCAAGCCCAGCATCCTGTCCACGACTAGGGGGCACGCAATGAAGCTACAAAGTAGTAAATTTAAAACTTAAGTACATAAGTATTGCCACACTGGGGCAGACCAAACCTCAATCAAGCCCTGCATCCTATTTCCAACAGTGGCCAATCCAGGTCACAAATATCTGGCAAGATGCCAAAAAAGTTCAATATATTTTATGCTGCTTATCCCCGAAATAAGCAGTGGATTTTAATAATGGTCTATGGACTTTTCCTTTAGGAAGCCGTTCCAGACCTTTTTAAAACATCACTAAGCTAACCGCCCTTACCGTATTCTCTGGCATCGAATTCCAGAGTTTAATTACATGTTGAGTGAAGAAAGATTTTCTCTGATTCATATTAAATTTACTACTTTGTAGCTTCATCGCAAGCTCCTTAGTCCTAGTATTTTTGGAAAGAGTAAACAAACGATTCACGTCTACCCGTTCCACTCCACTCCACTCATTATTTTATAGAGCTCTATCGTACCTCCCCTTTGCCGTCTTTTCTCCAAACTGAAGAGCCCTAGATGCTTCAGCCTTTCCTCATAGGGAAGTCATCCCATCCCCTTTATCATTTTCGTCACCCTTCTGTGTACCTTTTCTAATTCCATTATAGCTTTTTTGAGATCGGGAACAAGAATTGAACTCAATATTTGAAGTGCGGTCGCACCATGGACCAATACAAAGGCATTATAATGTCCTCACTTTTGTTTTCCATTCCTTTCCTAATAAGTACATATATAAGTACATAAGTAATGCCACACTGGGAAAAGACCAAGGGTCCATCGAGCCCAGCATCCTGTCCACAACAGCGGCCAATCCAGGCCAAGGGCACCTGGCAAGCTTCCCAAACGTACAAACATTCTATACATGTTATTCCTGGAATTGTGGATTTTTCCCAAGTCCATTTAGTAGTGGTTTATGGACTTGTTCTTTAGGAAAACGTCTAACCCCTTTTTAAACTCTGCTAAGCTAACCACCTTCACCACGTTCTCCGGCAATGAATTCCAGAGTTTAATTATGCGTTGGGAGAAGAAATATTTTCTCCGATTTGTTTTAAATTTACTACACTGTAGTTTCATCGCATGCCCCCTAGTCCTAGTACTTTTGGAAAGTGTGAACAAACGCTTCACATCCACCTGTTCCACTCCACTCATTATTTTATATATCTCTATCATGTCTCCCCTCAGCCGTCTCTTCTCCAAGCTGAAAAGGGAAGTCATCCCATCCCCGCTATCATTTTAGTCGCCCTTCGCTGCACCTTTTCCAATTCTACTATATCTTTCTTGAGATGCGGCGACCAGAATTGAACACAATACTCAAGGTGCGGTCACACCATGGAGCGATACAACGGCATTATAACATCCTCACACCTGTTTTCCATACCTTTCCTAATAATACCCAACATTCTATTCGCTTTCCTAGGCGCAGCAGCATACTGAGCAGAAGGTTTCAGTGTATTATCAACGACGACACCCAGATCCCTTTCTTGGTCCGTAACTCCTAACGTGGAACCTTGCATGACGTAGCTATAATTTGGGTTCTTTTTTCCCAAATGCATCACCTTACACTTGCTCACATTAAACGTCATCTGCCATTTAGCCGCCCATTCTCGTAAGGTCCTTCTGCAATTTTTCACAATCCTGTCGTGAGTTAATGACATTGAATAACTTTGTGTCATCAGCAAATTTAATTACCTCAGTAGTTACTCCCATCTCTAAATCATTTATAAATATATTAAAAAGCAGCGGTCCTAACACAGACCCCTGAGGAACCCCACTAACTACCCTTCTCCATTGTGAATACTGCCCATTTAACCCCACTCTCTGTTTCCTATCCTTCAACCAGTTTTTAATCCACAATAGGACATTTCCGCCTATCCCAATGACCCCTCCAATTTTCCTCTGTAGCCTTTCATGAGGTTACCTTGTCAAACGCCTTTTGAAAATCCAGATACACAATATCAACCGGCTCCCCTTTGTCCACATGTTTGTTTACTTCTTCAAAGAATTGAAGTAAATTGGTCAGGCAAGATTTCCCCACACAAAAGCCGTGCTGACTTGGTCTCAGTAATCCATGTCCTTGGATGTGCTCTGTAATTTTGTTTTTGATAATAGCCTCTACCATTTTCCCCGGCACTGACGTCAGACTCACAGGTCTAGAATTTCCCGGATCTCCCCTGGAACCTTTTTTAAAAATCGGTGTTACTTTGCCACCCTCCAATCTTCTGGTACCACGCTCGATTTTAAAGATAAATTGCAAGCTCCGCAAGCTCATTTTTTAGTTATATCAGTACTCTAGGATGAATACCATCCAGTCCAGAAGATTTGCTACTCTTCAGTTTGCTGAACTGCCCCATTACGTCCTCCAGGTTTACCGTGAAGTCAGTAAGTTTCTCCGACTCGTCCGCTTGAAATACCATTTCCGACACCAGTATCCCACCCAAATCTTCCTCGGTGAAGACCGAAGCAAAGAATTCATTCAATCTCTCCGCTATGTCTTTATCATCCTTGATCGCCCCTTTTACCCCTCTGTCATCCAGCGGCCCAACCGATTCTTTTGCCGGCTTCCTGCTTTTAATATATTGAAAAAAAATTTTGCTGTGTTTTTTTGCCTCTAATGCTATCTTTTTTTCGTAATCCCTCTTGGCCTTATTTATCTGTGCCTTGCATTTGCTTTGACACTCCTTATGCTGCTTCTTGTTATTTTCAGACAGTTCCTTCTTCCATTTTCTGAAGGCGTTTCTTTTAGCCCTAATAGCTTCCTTCACCTCACTTTTCAACCACGCCGGCTGTCTTTTGGACTTCCGTCTTTCTTTTCTAATTCGCAGAATATGTTTGGCCTGGGCCTCCAGGATGGTATTTTTGAACAGTGTCCATGCCTATTGTACAGTTTTTACCCTCTCAGTTGCCCCCCTAAGTTTTTTTTTTTTTTTTAACTGTTCTTCTCATTTTATCATAGTCTCCTTTTTTAAAGTTAAACGCTAACGTATTTGACTCTCTGTGTATAGTTACTTCAAGGTTGATATCAAAACTGATCATATTATGATCACTGTTATCAAGCGGCCCCAGTACCATAACTTCCCTCACCAGATCATGCACTCTACTAAGGACCAAGTCTAGAATTTTTCCTTCTCTCGTCGGCTCCTGCACCAGCTGCTCCATAAAGCTATCCTTGATTTCATCAAGGAATTGTACCTCGCTAGCATGTCTCGATGTTACATTTACCAAGTCTATATTTGAATAATTGAAGTCACCCATTATTATCACATTGCCCATTTTGTTTGCGTCTCTGATTTCGTTTATCATTTCTGCGTCTACCTGCTCATCCTGGCGAGGCGGATGGTAGTACACTCCTATCGCCGTCCTTTTCCCTTTTATACACAGAATTTCAACCCCAGAATGATTGCAAAGGTGTGATTTGTGTCCTGCCTGAATTTGTAATCTATCTGAGTCAAGGTTCTCGTTAATATACAATGCTACCCCTCCACCAGTCCACATTATATAGGAAAATGCTCAATTTGAAAGACAAAGGTAGGCGGTTTTCTAATTTGAAAATGATAATTTTCACTACCTAATTTTTAGATGTTTTCAGCAAGCATTTGAAGTCAGATTTAGACGTCATATATTAAATGCCCCTCCACAGCACCTTCATTTTCTAATATCAGACTTTTCTCAATTTTATTGTAGATGAAAAAAAGAGGCAGATTTCTACAATCAAACCTAGAATACCTTTACCAGCCACAGGAGTTCATTACTGAGGCTGTTTCTTTTGTTAATTTACTTTATGACCTGCTGAAAGATCACAGAGAAGATGTACATTTGTCTAGTGATTTAGACCCATTGCAAAGGAAAATGCTTGTTGCTCCTGATGCAGGCACAAGGCAAAACGTAGCTACTTCGGGCTTGGTTCAATAAACGTGACTTATCATACTGCTGCAGACTTTGTGTTTTTGATACCTAACTCTTTCGACATTTCCCATTTTATTGCAGCTGATGTGATAGGGCTCAGGCTGACCCCTGGGACAGATACACACACATTATTAATTGGTGTCTGTGGCTAAAACATCAAAATCTCTTTCATAGTTCTCTCCCAAAGCACAATTACAAAAGGTCCTTGGTGGAATGTGTACTCATGTATACCTTACAGGTCTCTGGATAGATACATTCAACCACTTGGGATAGACCGATAGATACACCCACTGTCCTCTGCTGGTAAAACTACACTTCGATGGTCTTTCAGTAATTGGGCTGGAAGAGACTACCCGTGAAGTAACTGTCTTGTCTGTGAGGAGACGGGGATCCTGGTCAACCAGTAATGAAGGCAGGCTGCGGTCCAGGCAGGGTCCATTCAGCAGAGCAGAGATCGAGGCAGGCATGCAATCCAGGAGACAAGTAGGTTCAGGCAGAGGTCAGGCCAGGCAGCAATCTCGGAGGCAAAGTTTTGGTTCAAGCAGAGGTCAAGTCAGGACAAGTCAGCAAGAAGAAATGCACCAGCACAATTCAACAAGGTCTGTAGCTGGAGCAAAAAAGCAGTGAAAGATTCCTGGTTTTAAAGCTGAAGGCAATCTGATGTCAGAGGGAGCACGCTTCTGCAGGTACACACCCAGACTGTAGGCACGCCGGATGTAAGGCGCCCAGACTGTAGACGCTCTGGACTGTAGGCACCCAGACTGTAGACACGCTGTAATATAGGCGCCCAGGACGGAAGGAATCTATGTGCGTAGCATCTGGGTCAGGAACGTTGTGAGCATGTACATCTGGCTCCGCAGGTTACACCTCAGGTTGTGGCAGTAATCGTGATTAATTGCGCGATTCAAGTTATATTGTTTTAGTTTTTGTCTCCACTGCAGCTGCTTGTGACTCTGGGCATTGGAGGGCTACACTGGGAACAAAAATAAATTAATAATAAACTTTGAATTGCACGATTAAAATTTTTATCGAAATGTAGCTCTTAATTGTGGAAGGGCATTTTGATATAACGTCTTTGTCTGACTTTGGAAGTTTGCTCGTAACATCCAAAATATAAGTCCCTGTTTACAATGCTGCACTAGTTGCTGCCGATGCGGGTAATGCCAGCGTAGCCCATTCAATGTCAGCAGTGCCGTGTGCAACTGCTAGCGTGGCTTTGTAAACGGGGGGGGGGGGGGGTAGTGATTTTCAAAACAGCAAATGGTCTTTTTTTTTTTTTTTTTCAGAAAATGACCACTTGATAGATGTTTTTTGTGCTCTGTGCGTTTATCTTTTTTGGTCCATTAAAAGAAAATGCCCAAGTGAAAAATGCTTTTATTGGCTGAAACTGAACCCAATGAAGATTCCTTCTTGAATACGCTTGTGGTTATCTTCTGTTGTGGGTCTGTCAAGTTATAATGATGATCTTTTTTATATGGCGGAAAAAGCCTCAGCCTGTCTGTGGTCAAAATGTGACTTATGTATGACTCGTAGGTTCCTTCTTCATTCAAGCTCCAAAAACCTCCCAATTTGTTAATTGTATTTAACATTTTAAATAGTAGATGACGGCAGAAAAAAGACCTGCCACGGTCCATCAGTTTGCCCAACAAGATAACTCATATGTGCTACTTTTTGTGTATACCCTACTTTGATTTGTACCTGTGCTCTTCAGGGCACAGACTGTATAAGTCTGCCCAGCACTGTCCCTGCCTCCCACCACCGGCTCTGGCACAGACCGTATAAGTCTGCCCAGCACTATCCCTGCCTCCCAACCACCAGTCCCGCCTCCCACCACCGGCTCTGGCACAGACCATATAAGTCTGCCCAGCACTATCCCTGCCTCCCAACCACCAGTCCCGCGTCCCACCACCAGCTCTGGCACAGACCGTATAAGTCTGCCAGCACCATCCCCACCTCCCAAACACCAGCCCCAACTCCCATCACCGGCTCTGCCACCCGATCTCGACTAAGCTCCTGAGGATCCATTCCCTTCTGCACAGGATTCCTTTATGCCTTATCCCACGCATTGTTTGAATTCCGTTTACCGGTTTTCATTTCCACCACCTCTACCAAGGTCTGTGCTGTGCCTTTCCATACTTCAAATGCTTCTCTTAGTAATCTAGTATTACTAAGATAAGCATCTGAAGTATGATTTCAACATTTGGCACTAAGCATATAGCACTTATATTGATTATGTGTCCATCCAACGGGTCCCATTTCACCTGCTTTTACGTTTGGTTTTGTCACAGGAGTTTGTGTGCAAATGCTTTTACCAGGGCTCAGCTTTCTCAATCCTTTGCATCGGACCAGAAAGCTGAGCCCGGGTAAAGGCATATGCACACAAACTCCCTTAGAAATTTCTGGATTCGATTTCATCTGAGACAGAGAAGCTTTTTCTTTTTTTTTTTTTTTTTTTTTTTTTTTTTAAGAACTTTGGACTGTTTGCCTGGTAGGGTTTTAAGGTGCAATGAACTAGTGATTGCCAGGTGGTGGTATTAATCATGAGAGATCACATATTGCTTTTTTGAGCACCATTTTAATTTATTTTTGAATAGTCATGCTTTAATAAATATTTATGTATTTTTATTTATTGTGGTTTTTCTTTCATTTTTTATGCTATTATTGCATGACAGATTTGCTACACAATTCCTGAGGGACTCTGAAGGATTTTATTACATCATAGTATTCCTCGTACTGTTGCTGAGATGACACTGGAATCGTTTTTTTTTTCTTCCTTTTGGTTTTGTATATATTAAGTTATATGGAGAAATATCCCAGTTCTGCTCTGCACGGATTGCACAATATATGTTCAAAAAGAACTTGGCAACCACAGTACAGTTTATAACACCAAAAGAAAAATAATAATTGTATTTTGATGTTATACACTGTGGTTCTTGCATTTTGAACACCTTGCATCTCCCTTGTATTTTTTGCAGAATATGCATATTTATATTTAACAGCATCCTGGTTATGTGTGGAGCATATGAAATCTACATAAATAATTCCCACCTCCAACGTTCTGAAGCTCTCTCCGTGGCAGTGAAGCCGTGAACCCATGAAGCCCTGTAGTGTTCGTAGGCTCAAAGTACCAGTCATACACCCCCTCAGCCCCGCCCACCCACACATAATTCGCAACTCAAACGCTCTGAAGCTGCCTCTGTCCAAGTGAAGCCCTGAGCCTTGAGCCCTGTGGTGTTCGTAACCTCACAGCTTGCACTCAGCCCCCGCCCCCGCACAATACTCCCAGCACCCTTTCATTCTGCTCCAGCCAACCACCAGCATCTCAACGAACAGCTGCCAACCCCCGCCACCACAACCTTTGCACCCCCCCTGCCGACGACCCTCCTGCAACCCGCCATCGCCCCCTCGGTGCATTAACCCCCCCCGGGCACATCAACCCCCTCGCCACCCGCACCTGCCACTGGTAACGCTGTCTGGCCCCGGCTGCTTCTCCTGTTCAGCAGCAGCAGCAGCCGCTACAAAAAGAAAAAAAGCCATAAATGTTTTAAAACTTGAAACGCAGCACCGTAGACAGCCATCAGGCATTGACTGTCGGCTCTGCAGCCGCTCCTCCTCTCGCCTCCACGTCACTGGCCCTGGAGTAAGACCCCAGAGGAGCGCAGCAACGTGAGAGGTGAGAGGAGGAGCGGCAGCAGAGCCTACAGCCAATGCCTGATGGTTGTCTACGGTGCCGCGTTTCAGGTTTTAAAACATTTTTTTTCTTTTTGTAGCGGCCACTGCTGGTCAACAGGAGAAGCAGCAGCGGCCGGACAGTGTTACCAGTGGCAGCTGCGGGTGGTGAGGGGGTTTGATGCATGGGGAAGGGGAGGGGAGGGTCGCTGGACATGGGTGGATGGAGGGGGGCAGGAGGGGGGAAAGAGGAGGAAGGGAGGGTCGCTGGACATGGGTGGCTGGAGGGGGGCAGGGGGAGGGGAGGGTCACTGGACATGGGTGGCTGCAGGGGGGGCAGGGGGAGGGGAGAGTCACTGGACGTGGGTGGCTGGATGGGGGGCAGGGGAGAGGGAGGTGGGGAGGGGGTCCTGATACCAGAGAGGTGGGGAGGGGGGACCTGCGAGAGGGGGGTGGGGCACACACTCACTCGCTGTCTCTCACATACACTCTCTCTGACACACTCTGTCTATCACACTCTATCTGTCTGTCACACACACACACACAGTCTCACACACACAGACACTCTGTCTCTCACACAAACACACACACACACTCTGTCTCTCTCATTCTCTCTCTGACACACACACTCCATCTCTCACACACACTCTCTCTCAAACATACACACTCCGAGGAAAACCTTGCTAGCGCCCGTTTCATTTGTGTCAGAAACGGGCCTTTTTTTACTAGTGTTTTATATTTCAGTCTCAGGCTACATATTTAAACAGTATTACAGAATTCATTTTTTTTTTATTATGAGGTCAATGTATACGTGTAAATACACATGTAGGTTAGCCGTATTTTCAGTGGCACTGCACGTGTACTTTGTACTGCTGAAAATACCCAATGTAAGCTACATGTGTTACTTACACACGTAGGGTTAGATTGTATGTGTGGCACCTAAAATATCGGCATGAAAATAAGCGTATTCTATAAGCGTATATGTATTCTGTGGAATACGCCTTATCAATACTGCAGTGCCTAAATCACAAAAAGATCATCACGCACTTTCTTGAACCTCCATTACCCCAGTTACAAAGGAAATTACCAAGGTAAGAACCTAATTTTCCCATGGACTTTACAGCTACCCATATACCTCAACCCTTACATATACGCAGATGATGTCACGATCTACATCGCCGTTCAACATGGATCTAAAACGAAATCACCAACGAAATCAACCAAAGCCTCCAAATCATGCACTCCTGGGCAGATGCATTCCAGCTAAAACTCAACGCAGAAAAAGCACAATGTCTTGTTCTCACCTCTCAACACAACACAAACAATTACTCCACCATAACCACACCATACTGTTCTCTCCCTGTCTCAGAAAACCTGAAAATTCTTGGAGTTACCATTGATCGAAACCTCACATTCGATACCCACGTGAAGAATACAACGAAAAAGATGTTCCACTCCATGTGGAAACTCAAAAGAGTAAAACCTTTCTTCCCGAGATACATCTTCCGTACCCTGGTACAGTCAATGGTAATAAGTCATCTGGACTACTGCAATGCACTGTATGCTGGCTGCAAAGAACAGACCATAAAAAAACTCCAAACAGGCCAGAATACCGCAGCCAGACTCATATTTAGAAAAGCTAAATATGAAAGTGCAAAACCCCTAAGAGAGAAACTTCACTGGCTCCCACTCAAGGAACGCATTGCATTCAAGATCTGCATGATTGTTCACAAGATCATTCACGCAGACACCCTAATCTACATGCTCAACCTCTTGGACCTGCCTCCCAGAAACGTTATAAGATCATCCCGCAAATTTCTTAATCTGCACTTCCCCAGCTGTAAAGGACTAAAATACAAGCTGATACACGCCACCACCTTCTCCTACGTGAGCACGCAGTTGTGGAACACATTACCTACAGCCTTGAAAGCCATTGATGAAATAACTAACTTTCGCAAATCTCTGAAGACACATCTCTTCAACAAGGCCTACAAAGAGAACCCATAACCTCACATAACTACCTCTCCAAACCACCCAGTTATTAAAGTCCACCTTCTATATTATCCTGCAGTACACCTTCCTTCTCTCTTCCCTTACCAAATCGTTGTACATTACCAATTGTATCTGATATCCTGAAATGTCTATGTCATAACAAAACTCTGTAAGCCACATTGAGCCTGCAAATGGGTGGGAAAATATGGGCTACAAATGCAATAAATAAATTCTATATAGCGCAATGTGTTGCGTGCGCAAATCTGATCATATTCTGGATTTGCATGTGCAACTTAATTAGTGTAACAAGCCAAACAGTGCTAATAAACTGAACTTAACAATTTATTTATTTATTTATTTGTTGCATTTGTACCCCACATTTTCCCACCTATTTGCAGGCTCAGTGTGGCTTACATAGTACCGTGAGGCGTTAGTCGCCTCCGGTGATGAACAAATACAAAGTGATGTTATTATCAAAGAGATTCATGTGTTACAAACACATTAAGAGAATCGTAGAGAAGAAGAGTTATAAAGTGTTCATTATTGCTTTCGTTTCATTGTGTTGCTGGGTTCAGGCACCTATGTTGGGTCAGTAGGGTATGCCTTTTCGAACAGGTTGGTCTTTAGTGATTTCCAGAAGCTAAGGTGGTTGTACGTTGTTTTTATGGCTTTCGGTAGTGCATTCCACAGTTGCGTGCTTATATAGGAGAAGCTGGATCCGTAAATTGATTTGTACTTGAGTCCTTTGAAGCTAGGGTAGTGAAGATTTAAGTATGTTCGTGATGGTCCAATTGTGCTTCTGGTTGGCAGCTCTATAAGGTCGATCATATATCCCGGGGTTTCGCCATAGATAATTTTGTGGACCAGGGTGCAGACTTTGAAAGTTATACGCTTCTTGATTGGGAGCCAGTGCAGTTTTTCTCGGAGGGGTTTGGCGCTTTCGAATCGTGATTTTCCAAATATAAGCCTGGCTGCTGTGTTTTGAGCGGTCTGTAGTTTCTTTATGAGTTGCACTTTGCATCCCGCATAAATTCCATTGCAGTAGTCTATATGGCTTAGTACCATTGATTGTATTAGGTTACGGAATGTTGCCCTCGGGAAGAATGGTTTCACACGTTTGAGTTTCCACATTGAGTGGAACATTTTCTTAATTATGGAGTTAACTTGGCTCTCGAGTGTAAGGTTCCGGTCGATTATGACACCAAGGATTTTCAAGCTATCTGAAATAGGGAGGGTGTGGTCTGGGGTGACTAAGTTTGTGGGTATGTTCGTGTTATATTGGGATGAGAGGATGAGGGAGTGTGTTTGTTCTGTATTGAGTTTTAGTTGGAATGCATTTACCCATGAGTTCATGGTGTCCAAGCCGAGGTTGATTTCATTGGTGATTTCTGTCAGATCATGTTTGAAGGGGATGTAAATTGTAACGTCATCTGCATAGATGAATGGGTTGAGGCCCTGGGTGGATAAAGACTTGGCTAATGGGGTCATCATCAGGTTGAAAAGGATCGGTGATAGTGATGATCCTTGAGGTACTCCGCAGTCTGCTTTCCACGGTGATGATATATTTGAGTTCGATTTCACTTGGTATGTTCTGGTGGTTAGGAAACCCTTGATCCAACTGATCCCGAAGTAGTCTAGGATTCTTAGTAGTATGTTATGGTTTATGTCAAATGCACTGGACATGTCGAATTGGAGGAGAAGTATGCTTTTGCCAGTTGCTATTTCCTGCTTGAATTTGGCCAGGAGGGTGGTTAGCACTGTTTCGGTGCTATGGCGGGAGAGAAATCCTGATTGTGATTCATGTAGTATTGAAAATTTGTGTATGTAATCGGTGAGTTGTTTTGTTTGACCGCTAGTGGGATAGATGCTACTGGGCGGTAGGTGTGAGTTCATTTGTGTTTTTCTTGGTATCTTTTGATATGGGGGGTGAGTAGGATGTTGCCATTTTCCCTAGGGAAGAGCCCTTGTTGGAGCATGAAGTTTAGGTAGGATGTGAGATCTGTTGTGAATCGATCGGGGGAGGATTTTATAAGGTAGCTGGGGCAGGTGTCCAGTTTGCTGTGAGTGTTGGAGGCTTTCCTAAGCATATGGACAATAATTTCAGTGGTGAGGAAAGTGAATTTTGACCAGGTTCGGTCCTCTGGGTATTCTCCTGAGGTTGGGTCGAGGCCATTGATGAAGTTTTCAATATTGGCTGTATTCAGAGAAAGATTATTTTGTGGTTTTACAATTTTTTAATTGAAGTATTTGGCAAGTTTGTCTGCCGATGGGATGTCTGATTTGGTTATGATGACCGAGGTAGTGTCCGGTAGTTTATGTACAAGTTGGTATAATTTCTTTGTATCTTTGTGATCTGGTCCTGTTTTGGTTTTATTGCGTATTTGCGTATTTGCTTCCAAGCGTTAAATGTGTGATTGTGTTTTGCTTTTATCTATGCTTGTTCAAGCTTCCTGGTTTGTGTTTTTAGTTTTTTCAGTTCGTCGTTGAACTGGATTGGATTATGTCTATGTGAAGTTCTTGTTTGTAGGGGTGCTATTTCGTCCATTATTCTTCTGCTTCTTTTATCCCATTCAGAAAGGAAGTATGTGGAGTCCGTTTGTGTTGTCCATTCGTTATTATATCACTGTTGCAAGAATGTGTTCGAGTCTATTTGGCCCCTTGTGGTGTAGGTTGTTTGTTCTTGTGTTCGATATAAACCCTTTTTACGCCATTTTAGGGATAAGTTTAGTTTATAGTGGTCGGTCCAAGGTGATTCTGACCATTTAATATCAGTTATTACCAGGTGCTGGTCAGTAGGCAATTTGTATGAGATGAGGTCAAGTATGTGCCCTTTAGTGTGGGTTGCTTGCATGTGTGGCCATTTAAGATCCCATAAGTGGAGGAATTCCTTGCATTCCCGTGGGTTGGCCGAGTTAGGGTCTTCTAGGTGGACGTTAATGTCTCCTAGTAGTTGGAATTGGATGCACAAGTGTTTGAGATGAGGTCCATTAAATTTGACTGGCTTTCTTTCCAGTTGCCTGGTGGTCTGTAAAACAAGATACATAGTAAGAATCCTGAAAGGTAACTTTAAAACAATACAGGAACGTAAGACCTTTGAAGTCAGAATGACTGAATATTTGACAGGACTTAACAAGGATCTGGGTTTTGTAGCCCATTATAAACCATAAAGTTTTATTGCTCTGTTTATCACCCTCCTCTCACCTATCCACCCCCATCCTGTTAGACTATCACTGAAATGCTTTGATGTTCCCAGGTATACCTCCTACCCACCCCCACCCTGTTAGACTGTCAATGAAATGCTTGGATGTTTCACTTATTTATACTGTCATCTACCACATTAGCTTATTTCCGATCTGACAAAGAAGGGCAACCTTCGAAAGCTAATCAAGAAATGTATTAAGTTATGTCCAATAAAAAAGGTATCATCTTATTTTCTTTTCCATGTTTTATTTTATTTGATTTCTATTGATTACCTTTAAAAGTGGACTAACACGGCTACCACACCTCTTTACATCTTCAAAAAGGTATAAAAAGCTGGCTAGTAATCAAAGGCAGTGAAGAAAAAGAAAAGATTGTAGTCTTTTTAACTGAAGAATCCTGTTCAGTAAATCAGGCCTGCCAAGTCTCCCACATTCAGCTTTCGGGGATCATCTCACCCTCCCACTGGGGAGCAGAGATCTCCTGCTGAGCATCCTCCCTCCCCCTCCATTGGCAGCAAGAGACGTGTTAATGAAACGTCATCTCCTGCTGCCATGGGACCAGGTCTTCTGATAAGAGCTGTCAGGTGGTGAAGGTAGGAAGTGTACTGGATGAGTCTGGGGTATGAATGGGTAGAGCTGGGGTGTGGCTGAGCAGAACGGGTGGAACTGGAGGCTTGGCTTAAATATCCCTACAAACTTCTGGCTCCCTTGGCAGCCCTGATAGATTGTGTCATTATTCAAACACTGTGGATAGTGGACTGAGAAGAGTGAAAGGACCTGTGCAACATAAGAGACGGGGGGGGGGGGGGGGGGGGTGGGGGGCAGCTTCCCACAAAGGAAAAGCCTTCAGAGTTCACTCTCCCCTTCTCCAACACAGGCTATAAATGTTGGAGGCCTGGAGTTTTGCCCATGCCCCATATTGTATGCCTGGTATTCAGCCACCTCCCCATCACCCATTTATTAATTTGGCAACACATTTCCTGAATCTGACAGAGGACAGAAAAATAGAGAGATGACATCAAGAGAGTGAGCACAGCAGGAGGATGGGGAGAGACAGGAAAAGAGACAGTGAGAGCATTGAATACTTATACACCACCCTTATACAAGGCGGAAAATACAAAAGACATCCTATATAATAATTCTCACCTCCAACGTTCTATGCGTCTTGCTGCCTGTGTTGGTGACTTATTCGGAGTTGGTCTGCTAGGCTCCTTAGCACAGGCTGACATCAGCAAACGCATTGTGACGTCAACATCAGAACCCGGGGTAAAAAAAAAAACCATGCCTCACAGCTGATCCAACCCCCCCCCCCCCCAAACTGCCATACAGCTTGACAGCAACACAAAAAAAAAGGCTCGAGCCTGCCTGACGCCACTGACTCGCTCAACAGCCGCCCTCCCGAAACACCTGGGGGGGGAGGTGCAGCATGACACCCCCAATCAGTGCATCAACCCCCCCCCCCTTGGTGCATTCTTGCCTGCCGTGTGCATGCCGCTGGGGGGGGGGGGTCGGTTCCGCTGGTTTCCTGCTCCCTCTGCCCCGGAACAGGAAGTAACCTGTTCCGTGGCAGAGGGAGCAGGGAACCAGCGGAGTCGACCCCCCCCCCCAGCGGCGTTCACCCGGGGCGGACCACCCCCACCGTCCTTGCTACGCCACTGGTCAAGGGGAATATGCTGGAAAGAGGAGTAGAGAGGATAGGGAAGACAGGAGATACTGGATCAAGGAAGGATGAAAAGAAAGGAAATATGTTTGCTCAGGGAGAGAAGGGTAGATAGTAGACATGGTGGGAGTAGGGTGACAGAAAGGAGATGCTGAATTGGGATGGGGAAGAGAGAGGGAGGGAGGGGGGACCCTGAAACTCGGAGGGAGGGAGGGAGGGAGACCCTGAACCTCGGAGGGAGGGAGGGGGGACCCTGAAACTCGGAGGGAGGGAGGGAGGGGATGACCCTGGCACTTGAAGAGAGGGAGGGAGGCGGGCCCCTGGAACATACTCTCATTCTCACACACACACACTCTCTCTCACAGACACACTCGCACCCAGTCTCACTCTCTCTCTGTCACACTCACACATTCACTCTCTCTCTCTCTCTCTCTCTCTCTCTCTCTCTCACACACAGAGTCACTCTCACACACACTCTCTCAAACATACACACTCTGAGGAAAACCTTGCTAGTGCCCGTTTCATTTGTGTCAGAAACAGGCCTTTTTTACTAGTATATAATTAAATCACAGACAAAGGTAAATTCAAACAGGGGAATAACCGTCTGCAGCAGCAAAGTCTCAACTTAAAGTGAGTCCATTCGCTCATAGAACAAAACCAAGAAGGTTAAAAAATGCCAAGCAAAATAAATAATCACTCAGAGTCCTCATAAAATAAGTAAACCGGGATTTAAGCTTTGAAGGCAAAGGCAGCTTATTCCATTCCACTGGTGCTATAATAGAAAATGCACCAGTTCTAGTTAAAACCAAACAAAAGTGTTTTAATCAGGTACTACAAAGGTTGTGTTGGTCCTGCAACCGCAACGCACGCATCGGCACATGCCATGTCACAGCTTGCTTCAAATGGTACAATGCATGGTGTGTAGGCAGTGACAGCTTGTATAAAAAGCAAAAATTTAACAGGCAACCATTTCAAACGTTTAAGATGGACTGTCACGTGTTCTGTCAAACAATCTCTCTGCAGTTTTGTTCTACTTGGAGTGACTGTACACAAGAATTAAGTAACCCCAAGTATATGGGGAATTAAACTCTGGAATTTGTTGCCAGAGAATGTGGTAAAGGCGGTTAGCTTAGCGGAGTTTTAAAAAGATTTGGACAGCTTCCTAAAGGAGAAGTTCATAGACCATTATTAAATGTACTTGAGGAAAATCCACTATTTCTGGGATAAGCAGTATAAAATGTTTTGTACTTTTGGGGATCTTGCCAGGTATTTGTGATCTGGATTGGCCACTGTTGGAAACAGGATGCTGGGCTTGATGGACCCTTGGTCTTTCCCAATATGGCAATACTTATGTACTTATGATGATATTACAGTAATCCAAACTTCCCAAAATCATAGCTGGGACTACTTTTGTAAAATCCTCTTGCAAATAGTTTCAATTTGCACAGCATTCACATCTTATAGTAAACACTACGTACCTTCGCCTGTACTTGAACCCCAAAAGAAAACAAGTTATCCAATAGAACTCCCAGATTTCCAGAGAGGAGAGAAAACACAGAGCAAGGGAGGGACATTAGAAGAAAGAGCGTAGAGAGAGAGAGAAAAATCACAATCTGAGAAAGAGGCAGGAGAAGAGAGAGCACAATGCCAGCAAGAAAAAGGAGAAAGGGATGGGATTTGATATACCACCTTTCTGTGAGTACAATCAAAGCAGTTTACACGTTGTTTATAGCTGCTTATTATGTACTGGGGTAATGGAAGGTTAAAAGATTTGCCCAGTCACAAGGAGCTGCACTGGGAATTGAATGCAGTTCTCCTGGTACTCAAGCCACTGCACTAGCCATTAAGAAACTGTATCAGAGACAGAATGAACTCTTAGACTGCTGTTTTTGTGTTGGTTAATTGAGAGTACTAGGAGACCTGGCATTCTCTTCCAAATAATTTCACAGAATCAAATAAAAAAAAAAAACGACTTATCTCATCCACTACACTCCATCATATCTCACTGTCAGTTTATTGACTGTAAGCAGGAGAACGTGTCTGTGTGTGTGTGAGGTTCCCTATCGAAAAGAACTTGGACTGCAGACTGATTCGGAAGAGTGTTTCTTATCCATTATAGAAGAATGCATACATACTTGTGTGCTTATCAATGGGTATGACTTTGTGTTGATGTGTGTTTGCAAACCTGCCAGACTGTCAGACCAGGGCTTTTATTTCCATTGGCAGCAGCATGATTTAATCTATGTACTGATATTTACTGCCTAAAACTCTTTAGGAAAGAGATGGTGAGTAATTGTCCATGACTTCAGCAGTTCTACTCTCTGGGCACACCTGAGTGTTACAGCACTGGTGTTCCTTGTGATCTTGGGCAAGTCACTTAACCCTCCATTGCCTCAGATACAAACTTAGATTGTGAGCCCTCCTGGGACAGAGAAATATCCAGTGTACATGAATGTAACTCACCTTGAGCTACTACTGAAAAAGATGTGAGCAAAATCTAAATAAATATTGGAGATTAGTAGTAGTAGTAGTAGTAGTAGATTCTACATGGAATGTTAATGTTGCTATTTCACTAGCAACATTCCATGTAGAAAGAAGCCTGCCCTTGCAGATCAGCAACATGGCTGCGCAGGCTTCAACATGGAATGTTGCTACTGTTTGAGATTCTAGATGGAATGTTGAGATTCTGTTGCTACTATTTGAGATTCTAGACAGAATGTTGCTAGTGGAGGAGTGGCCTAGTGGTTAGAGCACTGGTCTTGCAATCCAGAGGTGGCTGGTTCAAATCCCACTGTTGTTCCTTGTGATCTTGGGCAAGCCACTTAACCCTCCATTGCCTCAGATACAAACTTAGACTGCAAGACCTCAGAGGACAGGGAACTACCAAGTGTATCTGAATATAACTCACAGTGAGCTACTACTGAAGAAGGCGTGAAGGAGTCAGATCTTTGCTGTGCCTATGCAATTCTTTGGCTCTATAAATGTATAAATTGTGTCTGTTCATAATGCATATGTGGGTAGCTGCTTCCTTACTATATATGTACTCAAGTATGATAATTTGCAGTTATCTAGCACCTTCTACCTAAATCAAATCTCAATTACTTGAATTTCATAAGCAGAGTATCTCAGGAACCTTGCTGCTCTCTCGTCCTAGCATACATCGTGGTATGCTTTCACTTAGAAACAGAAAAGTAAAGGCAGATTATCCAATCTGTCTACCCATTCCATCTACTATTCCTTCCTCGCCCTTAAAGATCCTATATACCTATCCCAACAGCAGATATCTTAAACTGTGTGCTTGAAAGACCCTCACCAACCTGGTGAGTAGGTTTAACCATCTAAGGGAATTAAAGTAACCATTTATTGTTCTTTCATCTGTGTCTGGAGAGAGGAGGGAAGAACTGTAAATAGTTACTACTTGATTAGTGAAGATAAAATGTACTGTGCCTAAATCATTAAAGGACAGTAAAGTTTGGTTCAGTCCAGTAAACTGATTTGGTGTGTGCTACATGTCCGGTAGCCCTACCACCGCTTTGTAAAAGGGCCTCTTAGTGCATGGAAAAAAACCACTAAGGCCACTTTGTACTGCAGCTAAATAAAAGGACCCCTTAGTGATAATGATATCTACATACATGAAAAATGAAAACAAAAAGAAATACTGTTAATACTGTAAACAAATGAGTTAAGTGTAAATGTGCTCTGCATCCACAAAAGTCCAACCTGTCCCCAACAACAGGCAAGACAGTTTCTCCTTGGAAGTCACCATACAAAGACTATTGTAATTCTCATGTCATCAGAGCACTGGTTGAGTTCATAATCTCTTGAAGCAGCCAGATTAGTTGGCGAAATGAAGATCTTTTGTCGGGATGGGGAAGTTCTGCAGTCTGTGTTTATTAAAGTTAGAAGGCACCTTTTGATAAATACATTAAGTGACTGTTCCATTTAAACCGTTGAGTGCATGTCCAATGTGCTGGGGTTTGTTGCTTGAAACTGGATTGGAGTTTTTTTTTTCTGCCGATTGTGCTTATGACACAATCAGAATGAAATTTGAATTGCTCCTACTTAAGTCTGAGGCTTTTTTCTCCAATGCTTCGTTGGATTTTGCAATGTGGGTAGTGAGCAAAACACATTGTGACCTATCATTGCAACAACTGGAGCGAAAGCTGTGCTATAGTTATTTTGTTGCTGCAATGTTATAGTGTGTTTAAAAGTACACAAAACACAATAGCAAAGAAAGCATGATAAAACCTTCCGAAGTGAAACGAACAAGAGTTCTTTATTAAAGAGACCCGATGCGAGCTGTGTTTCAGCATGTGTATGCCTGCTTCAGGGATCAAATATAATCTGAACCCTTGTTCATTATACAAAACAACACACATGTATTCCTGTACTTCAACAATTCCATGCACTGCTAGTGATGTTAAAAGAGCGAGTAGATCACAAGAACTATAGTAGGACCTGCATGCACTGGCTCCACTGCATGCAAATTTCTCTCGTGAATATTCATTGTGGATATCCTGAAAACCTCTGGGACACTGCTTTAATACATAGGCGCCAACATTTTAAAATGATTGAGGGATGCCCAACATAAAAATTGTCTCTCCCTGGGCACAGTGGAGTAGCTGGTTCAATGTTTGGGGTGCTCAACCCACACTGCACATGGGGCTCCTTCTACAAAACTGTGGTAAAAAGTGACCTGCGTTTTTTAGGTGCTCATTTTTTACCGCAGCTGGGAAAAGGCAATTTTTTAATGGGCTGGGAAATGAGCCTGCGCTAATATTAAAACTAGTGCGTGCCTATTTATGGCCTGAGTCCTTACTGCCATCCATTGACCTAGTGATAAGGCCTCATGTGGTAATCATGCAGTGCACGCCAACATGGGCGTGCTGCCAGTTACTACTGCTACTACTACTACTTAGCATTTCTAAAGCCGCTAGGAACCCGGTGGGAATTAGGAAATTATTTTCTACCTCGGGATTCGGTGCATGCCAAAATTGGAATTACCACTGGGCACACACGCTACCCCGACAGTAGTTCTGATTGAGCGCATGCTACGTGCACCTTTATAAAAGGACCCCAGAAAGAGCTGGCTCCTGTGCCTTAATGACTACTACGCTTAATGGAAAAGTAAGGAGAAAGTTCCAAGGAATGGAATGAAACTATGCATTTGTTACCTTTTTTTAATGAACTTGTGTGGAACACGTGAGTGAGAAGGTTGCCTGATTAGAAGCACCTATAAATAGTCTCTCATGCATTATTATTAATAGTGTCTCATCACAAGTATTATTACTATTATTACGTTGTAGCTAAGAGCAGAGATAACTCTGCTTAGCTTATTGACTTCCCCTCTTACTACAGCATCCTGTGAAAGGTCATTTAGTAATATTGATGCAGGTGAAAAATTGCTTAAGATGAACAATGGAAAGATACTTCAAGCCTGGGAACTCGTTTCATTATGAACAGCATCACAGGTTCAGTTGCCTTCCATAGGAAAAGTGATTCTTTGCTTCAGCAAAAGCTAGAAATGTTCCTTTAACTTTCCCGGTGGTTTATTTGGATATGTAATTGGGTAAATTCTATAAGTGCTGCCTACAAATCAGCACTGAAAATTATATGCACTGAGCATTATTCTAGAAAGAGTGCACATCCGTTACAGAATAGTGCTTAGGACATGAACCACACCAAAATTTAGGTGCCGACAATTATGTCTGCTAAAAGCTGGTGTAAATGTCACCACATAAATTAGGTGTGGTTTGGCCAAATTCTGTATTTATGCACATATGCCCCGAAACACCCCAAGCCACGCCCCCATGATTTTACACAGGTTAGGATTTACGCAAAGATTTTATAGAATACGATCGGTATGTAAATCCTAATTAAGGCCAATTAACGCTAATTGGTTGTTAGCACCTAATTATTGGCACTCAATGGCTTGTTAAACAATTAAGTTGTGCGCTGGTTCGCTTTGCAAAGTTAGTCACCATTTATAGAAACTGGGGTATGGGGGTAAAGGAACATAAATGCTATTCAGTGCGTGAAAAAGGTCTCTCGTAGCATTACCCTACACGTTTAAGTACGTACTGTGACAAATAGATGTATAATTTTAGATGTCATGGGTATAGGTAAGGTATATTCAGGAGCAGAGTGTGGGCAGAGTCATGAAGCACACACATATGTTGTAAAATATGCATTTACACACGTACTTCAGTCACAGACATTTATATCTGCTCCCAAACTGGTGTAAAGGGATGTTCCACAATATAGCTCTGGTATTGGCAGGGGTTTAAGCTGCTATTTTATAAAGACATACAGACACTAACATAGCATCCTTACTAGATGAGTCCAGGACTTGTGGGTTATGCCCATGAACCAGCAGAGGGAGACAGAGATTAGCAAGCTGTGGGCTCTGCCCTATAAGAACACTGTGCAGCCTCTGGTGCTCACTATTTCTCCAGCTACTACTACTACTACTACTTATCATTTCTATAGCGCTACAAGGCATACGCAACACTGTACACCATACACAAAAAATACAGTCCCGCAATTCCTGCAGCACCTGGACTAATTCTGGAAGGATCCTCCTTGCTCAATTGGAGAACTAGAACCAGTTGAGAAAAGGAAAGGAGAAACTCCTAAATTTACTTTTAAAACAAACTAAGAGGAAAGGAGCCTCGAGGACGTCTCACGGGAGTCTAAGAATTTCTCCCCTTTTTCCTCACTCCCTTACACTGTCTATTTTCTGAGGCCATTTTCTTTATTTAAAAAAAAAAAAAAAGCCTAATTCAAGCAATACCTTTACTGCAAAGGAGTATTTCTGCTCCTAAAAATCCTAAATTTTTCAAAACTATGTCTTCACAATTTGATCAGTTGGGAGTCCCTTCCAGAGATGAGTCATTCTTGGGAGAGCCCAAAGGTTTTCAGCCACACTTAATGTCATGGGAAATGGCAGACGTAGGCTGCAGCACCGACCTAAATTTTATTTTGTGGCTGGTGAGTCTGAGGTAACCACTGGATCCACTATCGTGGAAGCTTATTCTGAACAGGCTAAGTATGGTTTGTGTGCTGCAGGGGGGTGGCATACAGACTCCAGTGACTTCACTTTGTGCTGGCAGGTCCTCTGCCATTTCCAATTGCAGTAATAGTTCTGGCTCTCAGAAAAAGCATATTTCTGGGCATAATGGAGGTTCTGCTACTGTTTCTTTGCTTTCTGACGGCACCAAAGGAGAGGCCTTGGGAAAATTGGCTCCCAATTTTAGGTCTTCTGCAGATGCTAATATTCCTGTATTCCTTCTGCAGACATAATATTTCAGGGATCTAATGTTTCTGAAACTTATCACATAGCAGCTATCCCAGTTCAGGAGAGGAGGAAGCAGAGCCAGAAAAACGCACAGAACTAGGAACAGAGCTGGTAAATGGTTTCACAACATTTTCACCGAAAAATGACGCTGATGGCATAGTATTATCTACAGGGTGGGGAGTACTTAGTAGAGGGCTTTGAGAATGAACATTTAAAGTAGAATAATACTTTTTCTTGGTGAAATATAATTGGGAAATTATATTGTCGCTGTAGACCTTTGCAGACCTCAAGATTGTGCTCTGAAGAATGTTTACACCAAGTTCTTTCTTCCCGCCTAACCTGGCGTTTCAATATCTGAAGACCGTCGTGGAACCAAGGTTCTCATCAAAGGCAGATAGAAGAGTGGAATTCCATTTTCTGTTTGTTAAGCAATTGGCAAGGAGAGAAAATCAAGGGAAAAGAAAGCAAACAAAGGAGCACATGAAGTGTGATCAATTTTATGCAAAAAAAAAAAAAATAAAACATGAATGAAAAGAGCAGGAGGTCTAACCCGAGAAGAAAATGGAAGAACCAGTTGAAAAGAGATCAGAAAGTGATCTGACCAAGAAACAGGAAGTGCAGTAAAGTTTATGAGAGAGAAAGGGGAAAGCCAAGGTGCTAAAACGAGATCCAAACTTCATGGATGGGAACATGAACATATTGAGTAAGATTTAATGAATCTAGGAATGCTAAAAATGGAGATGCCCTAGGAGACCAGACATTGTCCACATGCATGTTCAAATCACCAAGTATGAGGAGATTCAGAAATTGGGTCACTGCATCGGCTAAAGACTGCAAGAGGGTATTCCAGCTAGTAGTAGGCATCGCCAGGGGATAGTAAAATAGTAATAGATACACAGGAGAAGAAAAATGCAACATTACTAACAAAATTCTGGCTAACTAAGTGAGAAACAAGAAATCTCAGAGGAAGGTGTACTACCTGGAAGAATCAAGGCCACTCCATTGCCCTGCTTAGATAAGTAGAAAAGTATTGCCCTATTGGGACAGACTGAAGGTCCATCAAGCCCAGCATCCTGTTTCCAACAGTGGCCAATCCAGGTCATAAGTACCTGCCAAGATCCCAAAACAGTACAATACATTTTATGCTGCATATCCTAGAAATAAGCAGTTGATTTTCCACAAGTCCATTTTAATAATGGTCCATGAATGTTTCCTTTAGTAGGCCATCCAAACCTTTTTTTAAAACCCTGCTAAGCTAACTGCTTTTACCATATTCTCTGGCAACGAATTCCAGAGTTTAATTACATGTTGAGTGAAACAATATTTTTTCCGATTCTTTTTAAATTTACTACTTTGTAGCTTCATCGCGTGCCCCCTAGTCCTAGTATTTTTGGAAAGCTTCACATCTACCCGTTCAACTCCACTCATTATTTTATAGACCTCTATCATATCTCCCCTCATCCGTCTTTTCTCCAAGCTGAGGAACCCAAACCGCTTTAGCCTTTCCTCATAGGGAAGTCATCCCATCCCCTTTATCATTTTCTTTGCCCTTCTCTTTTCCTTTTCTAATTCCACTAAATCTCTTTTTCAGATGCGGTGACCAGAATTGCCCACAATATTCGAGGTGCGGTCACACCATGGAGTGATACAAAGGCATTATAATGTCCTCATTTTTGTTTTCCATTCCTTTCTTAAACCTAACATTCTATTTGCTTTCTTAGCCACCGCTGCACACTGAGCAGAAGGTTTCAACATATCATCAATGACACCTAGATCCCTTTCTTGGTCGGTGACTCCTAATGTGGAACCTTGCATTATGTAACTATAGTACAGGTTCCTCTTTCCCACATGTATCACTTTGCACTTGCTCACATTAAACGTCATCTGCCATTTGGATGCCCAGTCTCCCAGTCTTATAAGGTCCTCTTGTAACTTTTACCAATCCTCTTGCAATTTAACTACCTTGAATAACTTTGAGGTATATTTTTAAAGCACTTAGACTTACAAAGTTCCCTAGGTTACTATTGCGCTCATTTTCGAAAGAGAAGGGTGCCCTTTGTCCTTCTCTCAGGGTCGTCCAAATCGGCATAATCGAAAGCCAATTTTGGGCGCCCTCAACTGCTTTCCGTTGCGGGGACGATCAAAGTTCCCGGGGGCGTGTTGGAAGCGTAGCGAAGGCGGGACTGGGGCATGCTTAACACATGGGCGTCCTCGGCCGATAATGGAAAAAAGAAGGGCATCCCTGATGAGCACTTGACTGACTTTACTTGGTCCATTTTTTCTTGCGACCAAGCCTCAAAAAGGTGCCTGAACTGACCAGATGACCACTGGAGGGAATTGGGAATGACCTCCCCTAACTCCCCCAGTGGTCACTAACCCCCTCCCACCCTAAAAAAAAAATATAATTTTTTTTTTTTTGCCAGCCTCAAATGTCATACCCAGCTCCCTGATAGCAGTATTCAGGTCCCTGGAGCAGTTTTAGTGGGTACTTCAGGCAGACGGGCCCAGGCCCATCCCCACTACCTGTTACACTTGTGATGCTAAATGTGAGCCCTTCAAAACCCACCACAAACCCACTGTACCCACATGTAGGTGCCCCCCTTCACCCCTTGGGGCTATGGTAGTGTATAGTTGTGGAGAGTGGGTTTGGGGGGCTCAGCACCCAAGGTAAGGGAGCTATGCACCTGGGAGCAATTTCTGAAGTGCACTGCAGTGCCCCTTAGGGTGCCTGGTTGGTGTCCTGGCATGTGAGGGGGACCAGTGCATTACGAATGCTGGCTCCTCCCATGACCAAATGGCTTGGATTTGGTCGTTTCTGAGATGGGCGTCCTCAGTTTCTGTTATGGCCGAAAACCGGGGACGACCATCTCTAAGGACAACCATCTCTAAGGTCGACCTAAATGTTGAGATTTGGGCGTCCCCAACCGTATTATCGAAACAAAAGATGGCCGCCCATCTTGTTTCGATAATACGGGTTTCCCCGCCCCTTCATGGGGCCGTCCTGGGAGGACGCCCTCAGGAAAACCTAGACGCCTCGTTCGATTATGCCCCTCCACATAACTTTGTAAGTCTAAGTGCTTTGAAAATGAGCCTCTTTTGGGCTCATTTTCAAATAGAAAAACGTCTAAAAAGTGGCATAAAGCAGCATTTGGTCATTTTTCTCACAAAAACGTCCAAATCAGTGTTTTCAAAACCTATATTTCTCTATGAAGTCCATCAGAAGTGCGTCCAAATCTCAAGGGGGCATGTGAGGGGCATGTTCAGGGTGGGACTTGGACGTTCCTACGACTTAGATGTTTTCAGCCATAATGGAACAAAACAAAACCATGTAGAACTAAGATGTTTTGAGCTAGACCTGTTTTTATAACGAGTAAGGCACAAAAAGGTGCCGTAAATAACCAGATGACCACTGGAGAGAATCAGGGGTGACCTCCCCTTAGTCCACCAGTGGTCACTAGCCAGCCTCTATGCCAACCTCAGATGTTATACTCAGGTCCATTAGAATAGCATGCAGGTCCCTGGATTAGTCTAGTAATTGTGCAGTGCACTGCAGACAGGTGGACCCAGGTTTTTACCTTCCCCTACCTGTTACACTTGTGGAGGAAACTGTGAGTCCTCCAAAACCCACCAGAAACCCACTATATCCACATATTGGTGCTCCCTTCACCTGTAACGGCTATGGTAGTGGTTTACAGTTGGGGGTAGTGGGTTTTGGGGGGCTCAGCAGACAAGGTAAAGGAGCAATGTTGAGATGTGTACCTGGGAGCTTTTTATGAAGTCCACTGCAGTGCCTCCTAGGCTGTCTTGGGATGTCAGGGGGACCAGTCTACTAAAAATGCTGATTTTGTGCGTTTTACACTTGGATGTTTTTTGGGGGTTTTTTTCGAAAATGGACCAAAAAAACGTCCACAGTATTTTCGAAACAAAAGATAGACGTTTTTCTTTTTCGAATATGACCACCTTCCCTATTTAGATTTTGGATGTTTTTTGCAAAACATCCAGTCGGACTTAGACGTCATGTCGAAAATGCCCCTCTGTGTGTCGTCAGCAAATGTAATTACCTCACTAGTTACTCCCATCTCTAACTACCCTTCTCCATTGAGAATACTGACCATTTAACCCTACTCTGTTTTCTATCTTTTAACCGGTTTTTAATCCACAATAGGACACTACCTCCTATCCCATGACTCTCCAATTTCCAATGGAGTCTTTCATGAGGTACTTTGTCAAATGCCTTTTGAAAATCCAGATACACAATATCGACTGGCTCACCTGTAGAATATATGCATAGGTTGTGCTATTTGGATAATGTTTTTCTTTAGAAAGGGACTTGTGCTGACAACCTCAGAAGTATAGGGTCCCAAAAGAGTGTCTCCTTTTTCAGGAAGAACCCAAGGGAACATGGGGACCTAGTATGCTCTGCCTCTTTCAAGTGTAGCCCTCAGTTCTGCTTTGCATAGAAAGATCTATCAAGAAAATAGCTAAAGCTTTATAATGGATTTAACCTTAGTGCAAAGAGATATATTTTGATTAAAGAAATTGACTGAGCTGTAGCTAGTGGCACTTCTGCAGACGTTTTCACAGCTGTTCGATATATGGTATAATTGGTCATGCTATGTATAGTTGCCATGAGAAGAAGGCTTTAAAAGTATTTGTAGAAAAAGCACCCACGGATACGCAGGAAAATGCTCCCAGACCTGGATGGCACAAAATACAACGGACCATGTTCTCAAGTATATACTGGGAAGTGTCCGCAAAACAAACCATGATGTGTACAGTTGGTCTTGGAGATATACCAGGGAAGGGATGCGTCCAGAGATGCACAGGACAGAGCAGTCACCTCTCAGTCCTCCTGAACAGTCATAGTTCCCTGCTTGGGGGTACCAGAGAGAGACTCACAAAATGCTATAAGAGAGAGTGTGGTTGACAGTCTCAAAGTGCCTTTCCCAAGTCCTGGTGTGATTTGATTAATCATGGAACCGGATTGCTTTCAGCTTATTTCGTTGCCTTAAACAGCTGAATAATTTACAAAAAAACATGTTTGCTTGTTGCCTTAATTGCTTTTGGATTCGGCGCAGGAGCCACCACAAATGCTGAGCAGGGCAGTCTCCTGCAGCGACTTTCCTTTCTTGCCTGTCCCTCTCTCCCTCCCTCTCGCTTGGTGCCCAGCAGAGCAGGAATTTTAACATGGGCTTTAGGGGACAAACTCAATTTATTTCCCATCTGCCACTGCTCCAAGGGGGCTGCCTTATGGCGACTTAGCATGGCATCCTTCAACTTGCCTTCCCCTGGCATTTCAAGTATTGTTGCCCCCTCCCCCAATTACATTTTGCTCTTGTACATTTTTGATTGTACAATGAACAATTTGATTATAAAAAAAAAGAACCGACATGCATATGTAAAGCAAAGCCAGTGTCATAAGCTCTCATCTGTCTAGAGGATGTCTGTCTCGTATATTCTATGATTATTCCACACTTGATATACTGACTTTCTGTAGATACAGTCAAAGAGGTTTACATATACTATTTTTGCAGGATGTTTGTGTTTGTTTTGTCATTTTTTTTACCCTAAAGGTTTTTCCATTTCCTTTTTTAAAGCAGTGGTTTAATAGAACCAATCATTTTTCCAGTCTTACAGAAGTGAGATTTAGCTTTATAGCAAAGGGCTCCCCAGGGTGTATCTCACTATTCCACAATTGCTTTTGGCGTGTCGAGAAGCCGGGAAGCTGGAGGGCCAGTGATTGGTCACCGAGAAGAATCTCATTATTCTCCTAAAAAGGTATTTTAAAAATCTGCATCTCATTCCTTTTTCCCAGCAGTTATTTTCTTTTTTAATCTTTATTTTTATTGAAGTTTTTTACATAAAAAAGGAGAAAAAAGCGTGTTCCATTACAGGGAAGTACAAAAAAACTGCAGCTTGTATCAAAATAGTGACCATAGCTGTTGCAGGGTAAATAATCACCGAACATTATATCAAAATACTCAGCACATATAACACTCACATATTGATTGTTAAATGCCACCAAGTTAATGGAGGTTTGATGATTATAAGCTGGTAATAGCCATACGTATCCATGGCAAGAGATAGCTTTCTTTTCTTTTTTTTTGTATCTTTCAGTTTTGTTTTGTTTTTTAACGCTAAGATTGCTTATAGAAAAACAGTTTACACCAATGCACACTGCTTGAAAAGTCCAGAATCTGGGACCAGCCTGGTGGCTCAGTGGTAGTGTAGCACTCTGCCATGCAGGAGGACCTGAGTTCAGGTTTCCAGGCCAGGTCTCTGCTCTGTGTGTTAGCCAAGGCCAGGGGATGCATCTACTACTGTTAGTGAACAAGTATTTTCAAATACATAAGTATTGCCATACTGGGACAGACCAAAAGTCCATCAAGCCCAGCATCCTGTTTCCAACAGTGGCCAATCCAGGTCACAAGTACCTGGCAAGATCCCAAAACAGTAAATAGATTTTATGCTGTTTATCCTAGAAATAAGCAGTGGATTTTCCCCAAGTCCGTCTCAATAATGGCTTATGGACTTTTATTTTAGGAAGCTAGCCAAACCTTTTTTATACCCCGCTAAGCTAACTGGTTTTGCTACATTCTCTGGCAACAAATTCCAGAGCTTAATTACACGTCGAGTGAAGAAAAATGTTCTCCTATTCCATGACCTGTTGCTCTAGAACATTCTTTCCACTAAATAAAATGCTTACACATTGTGCAATATGTTTACCTTTGAGGTACTTGAATGTTTCAGTCACAGCCCTCTTCTTTCTTCTGTCAGGTCTATGTCACGTCTCATTTCATAGGGCTCACAGGGTCATTGTACTGAATTGAATACTCTCTGAAGAATTAACATTCATTAAAAGCACCTGTAAGCTGTTCATGTGTATTCAAAGAACTGTTAGCTCATGAGTGCATTAACTAATCTGCATACACTAGTATGTGATACTGTTAACATGAAATCTGTTTGTGAAATAAGATGCAAATCAATGCAAAATATATCATTACCTCTTAGCAAAGGAAAAAAGTATATATGCAAACAGCTTTAGAGATACGTTAAAGTAAGAAATGTAACTATCAGGCTTATTTTTGAAAGAGAAGGGCGCCCATCTTCCGACACAAATCGGGAGATGGGCGTCCTTCTCCTAAGGTCGCCCAAATCGGCATAATCAAAAGTCGATTTTGGGCGCCCTCAACTGCTTTCTGTCGCAGGGATGACCAAAGTTCACAGAGGCGTGTCAGAACCGTAGCGAGGGCGGGACTGGGGCGTGATTAAGAGATGGCCGTCCTCAGCCAATAATGAAAAAAAGAAGGGCGTCTGACGAGCACTTGGCCGACTTTACTTGGTCCATTTTTTCTTGTGACCAAGCCTCAAAAAAGTGCCCGAACTGAGCAGATGACCACTGGAGGGAATCGGGGATGACCTTGCCTTACTCCCCCAGTGGTCACCAACCCCCTCCCACCCTAAAAAAAACTTTTAAAAATTTTGCCAGCCTCTATGCCAGCCTCAAATGTCATACCCAGCTCCATGACAGCAGTATGCAGGTCCCTGGAGCAGTTTTAGTGGGTGCAGTGCACTTTAGCCAGGCTGACCCAGGCCCATCCCTCCTACCTGTTACACTTGTGGTGGTAAATGGGAGCCCTCCAAAACCCACTGTACCCACATGTAGGTGCCCCCCTTCACCCCTTAGGGCTATGGTAGTGGTGTACGGTTGTGGGGAGTGGGTTTTGGGGGGGGGGGTTGGGGGGCTCAGCACACAAGATAAGGGAGCTATGCACCTGGGAGTCCACTGCAGTGCCCCCTAGGGTGCCTGGTTGGTGTCATGGCATGTCAGGAGGACCAGTGCACTATGAATTCTGCCTCCTCCCATAACCAAAGGGCTTGGATTTGGTCGTTTTTGAGATGGGCGTCCTTGGTTTCCATTATGGCCGAAAACCGTGGACGACCATCTCTAAGGTTGACCTAAATGTTGAGATTTGGGCGTCCCCGTCCGTATTATCGAAACGAAAGATGGCTGCCCATCTTGTTTCGATAATACGGGTTTCCCTGCCCCTTCGCGGGGCCATCCTGCGAGGACGCCTTCATGAAAATTTGGGCGCCCCGTTCAATTATGCCCCTTTTTATGTATCTTCTGGGGTGGCCTTCATAGGGTTAGCAGACTGGGCACACTTTCAGGGAGGTAACACTGAAAGGCAGGGTTGGTCTTACTGGATACTGTATTTTGAGCTTTATAACTGGGGGGCCACTTGGAACTTAAGCCACATTCTCCCAGGACTTTCTAATCGCCCCAGGAGACTCTCTCTTCTCTATTATCTTTCAGAGCTGGATTGAGCTCAGATGTGGTCACAGATGCAGCTTCTTCTGGCTGCCTGGCCCTCCTATCCAATGTATCCTCTCCTTCTTTCTGGGATCAGTGTTTTCATGCTGCTCTCTGTACTCCAGAGTTGCTTAAATCCTTTTTCTTTGTAGAAGCAGTGGTGAGTGGCGGACTGACCATTTAGGCAATCGGACAGTCCCTGAGGGCCCAGAGGCTCTGCCCGTTTACCTACCACCGCTGCAGCACATTGCAGCCCTCCCCGATCCTACCTTGAAGGGACTGGTGATCTAGTGGCCTTTGCGGGGGTAGGAAAGAATCCCACTCTTTCCTGCCCATTACTCTGCATGACGGCACCAGTGCCGCTGTGTTTTAAAAATGGCTGCTGAGACTTCCAAAACCCGTGAGACTACTGAGCACAGTAGCAATAGCAGGAAGGAAAGAGGGGGGTTCTTTCCCGCACCTGAAGAAGCCACTAGACCACCAGGCCCTTCAAGGTAGGACCAGGGAGGGGGGCAGTGGTGGCAAGCAGTGGCCGGGGGCCCCCAATGATCTTTATTGCTCGGAGGCCCCGACCACTGTCAGTCCACTCCTGTGTGTTAGTGCATTTAGGTAGATCACACTGTCAAGCCTAAGAAACCCCTGTCATCCCTCACTATTTCTCAACTCCTCCTGGTACAACGACTGGGCTAACTAAAGTCCTTGTATCCACTGGCAGAGTAGTTAGAAACCACAGACGAGGAATTCAAATGGGGCTAGGGTTTTATACCAGTCCCAGCGTCCCTCCCAAAGGAGGTCTCCTCTTAATATTATCTCACTAGTCAGGAGAACCCTTTTTTTTAGTACAGCCTCTAGTAGTCTCTACCATGCTCTGAAAGAAGTACTTTAAGGGTTTCTACACTACTCCCCCCCTTCTAAAAAAAATGATTAACCAAATGAAAGAATTTTTCTAAAAATACCTTATGTAGGCATCAACACTTAGGGCCCTGTTTACTAAGTCATGTTACATGTGCTTTAGCGTCTTTAACATGCATTAACCATATATGCACCTACAATATCCCAATACACACCTTAGTAAACAGGGTCCTTAGTTTTGACTAGGAAAAGTTACTAAGGGTGTAATTCTATAAGGAGCCACATAGATTTAGGCAGCAAGAATGCACAGAAATACCTGTATTCAAGTCACGGTCATGCCCAGTGGGCGTCAGCAGCCAAAAAAGCAAACGGGATGCTAGGAATTATTAGGAAAGGGGTGATAAGACCAAAAATATTATAATGCTTCTGTTTCACTCCATGATGCGACTACACTTTGAGTGTTGTATTCAATTCTGATCGCCTTATCTCAAAAAAGATATAGCTTAAAAAATCAGGAGGCAGATCAGATGCAGTGACAATTTAAAAAAAAAATTTTTTACCAAAACTTTTTTTTTTAATTATGTGTTACTAGTAAAAAAAAAAAAAAACCGTTTCTTAAAGAAATGAAACGGGTTCTAGTAAGGTTTTCCTCTAATGGCAATTATGTTTTTAAGGGACCTGTTAGGAGAGAGTATGTGTGAGAGAGAGTGAGTATGTGTGAAAGAGTGAATGAGTATGTGTCAGAGAGAGAGAGTGAGTGAGTGAGTATGTGATTGAGAGACACAGTGTGTGATTGAGAGAGAGGCAGAATACGTGTGTCTGTCTGTGTGAGTGAGAGAGTGTAGTGTGTGTCCCATGTGCACCAATTATGCTCTGTCCCCTGCATTCATCCATATGCAGCAAACGTCCTCTGTGCCCTGCCCCCTCCATCCATCCATGTGCAGCATCTCTCCCCTGCATCCATTGTGGTGCAGCAATCCTCCTCTTTCCTTTGCCCTCCCTCCTCCACCTCCCTCCCTCCCTCCCAGTTCCAGGCCCCCCTCCCTCCCTCCCCTCTCTCCTTTCCATCCCCCCTCCAAGTTCCAGGGCCGTCCCCCTCCCTTCCTCCCTCCAAGTTCCAGGGCCGTCCCCCTCCCTTCCTCCCTCTGAGTTCCAGGGCCGTCCCTCCCTCTGAGTTCCAGGGCCATCCCCACCTCCCTCCCTCTGAGTTCCAGGGCTGTCCCCTCCCACCCTCCCTCCTAGTTCCAGGGTCCTCCCTCTCACCCTCCGTTCCTCCCAGTTCCAGGGTCCACCCTCCGTCCCTCCCAGTTCCAGGCTCCCCCCTCCTTTTGAGTTCCAGGATCGTCATCCCTCCCTTCCTGTTGCAGGCCCCATCCCTCCGTTTTTGAAAAGTCATCTTCACTTACCCCGTTGGGGTTACGGCGGCCGGCAGCAGCGGTACAATGCGTGCAGGCTCGGCCTGTCTCTCTCAGCTCTGGTCCCGCCCTCATTTCCTGTTTCCGCAAGGGCGGGACCAGAGCTGAGAGAGACAGGCCGAGCCTGCACGCGTTGTACCGCTGCTGCCGACCGCCGTAACCCCGACGGGGTAAGTGAAGATGACTTTTCAAACTGGGAGGGAGGGTGGGAGGGACGACAATCCTGGAACTGAGAGTGAGAGGGGACCCTGGAACTGGGAGGGAGGGACGGAGAACGTTGGGGCGAGGCCTCTGGTTAACGACAGCCACGTGGTCGGACCCCCTCCCCCCGATCCCCTATCCACCGGCGTTGTGCTCCTGCCGTCGTGTGACGTGGGGGGTGGGGTGGCAGTGGCGGCACCTCCTGTGCTAGCCTCCAGTGTTCCCTGCCCGGGGGGGGGGGGGGTGGATCAGCTGTGAGGTGTTGTTTTTTTTTCTACCTTTTGCGAGGGTTCTGTTGCTGTCGTCATACTGCATATGGTGACGTCAGCCTGAGCTACAGAGCCTAGCAGACTAACTCCGAAGAAGCCACGGACATAGGCAGCAAGACGCATAGAACGTTGGAGGTGAGAATTATTATATAGGATGTGCTCAGCCCACGGTGCCCTAAACAGAGAGCCACTTACCATCCCATCATCGCACATATAAAAAAAAGTCCACTGCTTACAATGTGGATTGCAAATGGTAAAAAATCTCTATCAGGCTCATTTTCGAAAGCGATGGACGTCCATCTTTCGACATAAATCGGAACATGGACGTCCATCTCCCAGGAACGTCCAAATCGGTATAATAGAAACCCGATTTTGGACGTCTCCAACTACAGTCCGTCCCAAGAATGTCCAAATTTCAAGCGGGCATGTTGGAAGTGTGGTGAAGGCAGGACTTGGGCGTGCCTAAGACTTGGGCGTCTTTGAGCCATAATTGAAAAAAGCAAGGACGTCCTAAAGTAAAACTTGGACGTTTTCACCCGGACGTGTTTTTTTTACTAATAAGGCACAAAAAGGTGCCCAAAATGACCAGATGAGCACAGGAGGGAATTGGGGATGACCTCCCGTTACTCCCCCAGTGGTCACTTACCCCCTCCCACCCTCAAAAAACATCTTTAAAAATATGTACTTATGCTTATGTACTTATGTACTTGTTTCATGCCGGCTTCAGATGTCATACTCAGGTCCATGACAGCGCATGCAGGTCCCTGGAGCAGTTTTAGTGGGTACTACAGTGCACTTCAGACAGGTGGACCCAGACCCATACCCCCCTTACCTGTTACATTTGTGGAGGAAACAGCAAGCCCTCCAAAACCCACCACAAACCCTCTGTACCCATATCTAGGTGTCCCCTTCACCCATAAGGCTATGGTAGTGGTGTACAGTTGTGGGTAGTGGGTTTTGGGGGGCTCAGCACACAAGGTAAGGGAGCTATGTACCTGGGAGCATTTTATGATGTCCACTGCAGTGCCCCCTAGGGTGCCTGGTTGATGTCTTGGCATGTCAGGAGGACTAGCGCACTACAAATGCTGGCTCCTCCCAAGTCCAAATGGCTTGCATTTGGACATTTTTGACTTGGGACATCTTTGGTTTCGAAAATCGCTGAAAGTCAAAGATGTCCAAATCTAGGGAAATCCAAATTTAAGGACGTCCTTGGATTTGGACGTCTTTGACAGTATTTTCGAAACGAAAGATGGACGTGCATCTTTTTTCAAAAATACGGTTTTCCCCGCCTCTGGATTTGGACATTTTACAAAGACGTCCAAATCCAACCGTAGACGTTTCTTTCGAAAATGCTCGTCCATGTCACTAAAGACCATTGTTTAAAGTCCCAAAGTTATCAAAAACGAAAATTCAAATACAGACATCTTATGATGATCCATAAAAATCCATATGATATATGTGTCTTGCATTCAAAAGTTCATAGCATCACGAACGATAGGTTGGCTTCTGTACTTCTCCCGTGTTTTTAAAAACCACTGTTGAATGACCCCCTTATCACCAACACAAGCTGTGTTTCATGGAAAAAAAACTACCTCAGGGAAATAAATTTAGAAGCATTTTCAACTGCTTATCGGTGTGAGCACTCCCAAAACGAATGAAAATTTTGTGTCACTGCATCTTATCTGCCTCCAGATTTTTTAGGTTAGGGCTCTTCAGCTTGAAAAAGGGATGGATGAGGGGAGATATGATTGAGGTCTACAAAATCTTGAGTGGTATAGAACGAGTAGAAGTAAATCTATTTTTACTCATTCCAAAACTATAAAGACTAGGGGACACTCGATGATGTTACATGGTAATACTTTTAAAACAAATAGGAGGAAATATTTTTTTCACTCAACGAATAGTTATCTCTGGAACTCGCTGCCGGGGGATGTGGTAACAGCAGTTAGCATATCTGGGTTTAAAAAAGGTTTGGACAAGTTCCTGGAGGAAAAGTCTATAGTCTGCAATTGAGATGGTCCTGGGGGAGACTACTGCTTGCCCTGGTATTGGTGGCATGAAATGTTGCTACTAATTAGATTTCTGCCAGGTACATGTGACCTGGATTGTCCACTGTTGGATACTAGGCTAGATGGGCCATTGGTCTGACCCAGTATGGCTATTCTTATGTTCCTATGTATGTTGACATATACATGTGTAAATAACTCAATGGTTAGTGCAGTGGCCTCAGGGAAACTGGGTTCAATCCCCACTGCAGCAGCTGCTTGTTACTCTGGGCAAGTCACTTGTATATAATGCCACTCTTTCCTCTGCTCTGGACACCCTCGCACCATCCACCTCCCGCCCCACAAAGCGTACTAATCCCCAGCCCTGGCTGACCCCTTGCATCCGTTACATTCGCTCCTGCGCCCGATCTGCTGAACGCCTCTGGAGGAAATCTCGCACCCATTCAGACTTCCTTCACTACACATTCATGCTATCCTCCTTCCACGCCTCCCTATTCCTTGCCAAACAGGACTATTACACCCAATTGACCAATTCTTTCAGCTCCAACTACCGTCGTCTCTTCTCCACCCTTAACTCCCTCCTCAAAGTGCCCTCTGCTCTCCCCCCCCCCCCCCCCCCCGCTCTCTCCTCAATCACTGGCCGATTACTTCCGTGACAAGGTGCAAAAGATCAACCTTGAGTTCACTACCAAGCCATCTCTTCTTCACCCTTCAACCCTCTCCCTCAACCAACCAACCCAGGCCTCTTTCTCCTCCTTTCCTGCCATCACCGAGGAGGAAACCGCTCGCCTTCTTTCGTCCTCGAAATGCACCACCTGCTCTTCTGATCCCATCCCCACCAACTTACTTAACATCATCTCTCATACTGTCACCCCCTCCATCTGTCATATCCTCAACCTCTCTCTCTCCACTGCAACTGTCCCTGACACCTTCAAGCACGCCGTAGTCACACCTCTCCTCAAAAAACCATCACTTGACCCTACCTGTCCCTCCAACTACCGCCCCATCTCCCTCCTACCCTTCCTCTCCAAAATACTTGAGCGTGCCGTTCACAGCCGCTGCCTTGATTTTTCTCTCCTCTCATGCCATCCTTGATCCACTCCAATCCGGCTTTTGCCCTCTTCACTCGACAGAAACAGCACTCTCTAAAGTCTGTAATGACCTGTTCCTTGCCAAATCCAGAGTCCACTACTCCATCCTCATCCTCCTTGATCTATCTGCCACTTTTGACACTGTCAATCATGACTTACTTCTTGCCACACTGTCCTCATTTGGGTTCCAGGGCTCTGTCCTCTCCTGGTTCTCCTCCTATCTCTCCCACCGCACCTTCAGAGTTCACTCTCATGGATCTTCCTCCACCCCTATCCCCCTTTCAGTTGGTGTTCCCCAGGGATCTGTCCTTGGACCCCTTCTCTTCTCAATCTGCACCTCTTCCCTGGGCTCCCTGATCTCATCTCATGGTTTCCAGTATCATCTCTATGCTGATGACATCCAGCTATATCTCTCCACACCAGACATCACCGCTGAGACCCAGGTAAAGGTATCAGCCTGCTTATCCGACATTGCTGTCTGGATGTCCAACCGCCACCTGAAACTGAACATGTCCAAGACCGAGCTCATCGTCTTTCCACAAAAACCCATGTCTCCTCTTCCTCCACTTTCTATCTCAGTTGATAACACCCTCATCCTCCCCGTCTCATCTGCCCGCAACCTCGGAGTCATCTTTGACTCCTCCCTCTCCTTCTCTGCGCATATCCAGCAGATAGCCAAGACCTACCGCTTCATCCTCTTTAACATCAGCAAAATTCGCCCTTTCCTCTCTGAACACACCACCCGAACTCTCGTCCACGCTGTCATTACCTCTCGCCTTGACTACTGTAACTTACTCCTCACCGGCCTCCCACTTAGCCATCTATCCCCCCTTCAATCTGTTCAGAACTCTGCTGCAAGTCTCATATTCCGCCAGAACCGATATACTCATATCACCCCTCTCCTCAGGTCGCTTCACTGGCTTACAATCAGATACCGCATTCAATTCAAGTTTCTCCTTCTTACCTACAAATGCACTCAGTCTGCTGCCCCTCACTACCTTTCTACTCTCATCTCCCCTTACGTTCCAGCCCGTAACCTCCGTTCACAGGACAAATCCCTCCTCTCTGTACCCTTCTCCACCACCGCCAACTCCAGGCTCCGCTCATTCTGCCTCGCCTCACCCTATGCTTGGAACAACCTTCCTGAGCCACTACTACTACTAACTAACATTTCTAAAGCGCTACTAGGGTTACGCAGCGCTGTACAATTTAAACATAGAAGGACAGTCCCTGCTCAAAGAGCTTACAATCTAAAAGAGCCCTTACGCCAAGCCCCCTCCCTGCCCATCTTCAAGTCTTTGCTTAAAACCCACCTCTTCAATGCTGCATTCGGCACCTAACCCTTACCTTTCAGTAAATCCAGACTGCCCCAATTTGACCGCCCCTATCAGACTGACCGTTCACTTGTATCTTAGATTGTAAGCTCTTTGAGCAGGGACCGTCCCTCTATGTTTAAATTGTACAGCGCTGCATAACCCTTGTAGCGCTTTAGAAATGTTAAGTAGTAGTAGTAGTAGTTTGATTGTAGGTATAACAAATCCCATTCACTTTCCCCTTCCTACGTTCTATTCTATAAGTACACACCAGTATTTGATTCACATGGGCGGAGTCTGGGCAGAGCATGGGCAGGACACGTTTCTGTGTGTAACATTACAAAAGATTATAATATTCTTGTGTTCTTTAACAATATAGATGTGAGGATTTACACCCGCTCTATGGCTGCTATAAGCAATTGTGCCTAAAATATAGACACATATTTGACCTCTTACACTAGTATTCTGTAAAGAAAAATGGGCACCAACTTTATATAGAATTACCCTACCAGAATGTAATGCGCCTTGTGGTACAACTGAAACAAGGTGTGAAACAAATTCAAATAAAAGAATGTAACAAATACTAGCGTAGCCTGCCAGGACAGCAGAAATCTGTGCAGGGAACAAAAGGAAAGGAGGTAAATTCCCTACGAAAAACAAATACAAGAACACAAAAAAGCAGGGAAAAGTCCATGGACTTCCAAATAAACGGATCCACAGGAGATCAAACCAGTAGATTCATAAGTACATAAGTATTGCCATACTGGGAAAGACCAAAGGTCCATCAAGCCCAGCATCCTGTTTCCAACAGTGGCCAATCCAGGTCACAAATACCTGGCAAGATCCCAAAAAAGTACAAAACATTTTATACTGCTTACCCCAGAAATAGTGGATTTTCCCCAAGTCCATTTAATAATGGTCTATGGACTTTTCCTTTATGTAGCCGTCCAAACCTTTTTTAAACTCCACTAAGCTAACTGCCTTTACCAAATTCTCTGGCAACGAATTCCAGAGTTTAATTATATGTTGAGTGAAGAAAAATTTTCTCCGATTTGTTTTAAATTTACTACATTGTAGCTTCATCGCATGCCCCCTAGTCCTAGTATTTTTGGAAAGCTTCACATCTACCCATTCAACTCCACTCATTATTTTATAGACCTCTATCATATCTCCCCTCAGCCGCCTTTTCTCCAAGCTGAAGAGCCCTAGCCACTTTAGCCTTTCCTCATAGGGAAGTCGTCCCATCCCCTTTATCATTTTCATCGCCCTTCTCTGCACCTTTTCTAATTCCACTATATCTTTTTTGAGATGCGGCGACCAGAATTGAACACAATATTCGAGGTGCGGTCGCACCATGGAGCGACCTAATAATACCTAACAGAAGGTTTCAACGTATCATCAACGAGGACACCTAGATCCCTTTCTTGGTCCGTGACTCCTAATGTGGAACCTTGCATGAAGTAGCTATAATTCGGGTTCCTCTTTCCCACATGCATCACTTTGCACTTGCTCACATTAAACGTCATCTGCCATTTAGACGCCCTGTCTCCCAGTCTCGTAAGGTCCTCTTGTAATTTGTCACAATCCTCCTGCGATTTATTGACTTTGAATAACTTTGTGGCATCAGCAAATTTAATTACCTCACTAGTAACTCCCATCTCTAGGTCATTTATAAATATGTTAAAAAGCAGCGGTCCCAGCACAGACCCCTTGGGAACCCCACTAACTACCCTTCTCCATTGAGAATACTGACAATTTAACCCCACTCTCTGTGTTTTTAATCCACAATAGAACACTACCTCCTATCCCATGACTCTCCAATTTCCTCTGGAGTCTTTCATGAGGTACTTTGTCAAACGCCTTCTGAAAATCCAGATACACAATATCAACCGGCTCACCTTTATCCACATGTTTGTTCAACCCTTCAAATGTAATAAATAAATAAATCTACTACATTTCTTTGAAGGGTTGAACAAACATGTGGATAAAGGTGAGCCGGTTGATATTGTGCTTTCCCACACATGGCAGGCTCAATGCAGCTTACATAGTAACAATAAAAAGAATTACAAAGTCGGAAGAAGAATATACAGTTTGTGGTAAACGCAAAATTAATGGGGTTATCGGATAAGTAATTTGATTGGTGAGGCAAGATTTCCCTTCACTAAATCCATGTTGACTTTGTCTCATTAATCCATGTTTTTGAATATGCTCTGTAATTTTGTTCTTAATAAAAGTCTCTACCATTTTGCCCGGCACTGACGTCAAACTCACCGGTCTATAATTTCCCGGATCTGCTCTGGATCCTTTTTTAAAAATCGGCGTTACATTGGCCTCCCTCCAATCTTCTGGTACCACGCTCAATTTTTTCAGCAAGCTCATTTTTCAGTTCTATCAGTACTCTGGGATGAATGCCATCCGGTCCAGGAGATTTGCTACTCTTCAGTTTGTAGAACTGCCCCATTACATCCTCCAGGTTTACAGAGAATTCTTTAAGTTTCTCCGACTCGTCAGCTTCGAATACCATTTCCGACACCAGTATCCCACCCAAATCTTCCTTGGTGAAGACCAATGCAAAGAATTCATTTAATCTCTCCGCTACGGCTTTGTCTTCCCTGATCGCCCCTTTTACTCCTCAGTTATCTAGCGGTCCAATAGTAGGCTCGACATTGTGCCGTGCTTCGGTAATCAAATGTCTGCATCAGGTGTCTTTTGTCTATTGAGCGCTGTCTCTGCGCTTTGTGACGTTTACAAAATGGACGAAGCTTCATAAAGCAACATCAGTGTGGCTCAGACCAAGTACACAGACCTGGAAGATCCAAACATGAGAGTAGCAGGACGAATGTACATATGGAGAAGTGATGGTCATTGCATTTCACAGGTACTCTGTCATGTTCCCAGGCTTTGACCAACCAGGCGTGAACTCTGGACAACGTGAGCCCTTGGCCTACTGTCATTGAGTGGCAGCAGGAGGCAAAGCCCTCCAAGCAAGAGTGGGCAGGATTCAGGATGCACTTGGCTTGGCTAGAGTCAGATACTGGAACAAGCTTGGCTTGACTGGGCTGGAGCCAAAAGCTGGAATGGACTTGGCTTGACTGGACTGGAACCAGATACTGGAACAAGCTTGGCTTGACCGGACTGGAACCAAATGCTGGAATGGACTTGGCTGGACTGGAACAAGTTTGGCTTGACCGGACTGGAACCGGATACTGGAACAAGCTTGGCTTGACCGGACTGGAACCGGATACTGGAACAGGCTTGGCTTCACTGGAACCGGATACTGGAACAAGCTTGGCCTGACTGGAGTGGAACCAAATACTGGAATGGACTTGGCTTGGCTTCACTGGAATCGGATATTGGAACAAGCTTGACCTGACTGGAGTGGAACCAAATACTGGAACGGACTTGGCTTGGCTTCACTGGAACCGGATACTGGAACAAGCTTAGCTTGACTGGAGTGGAACCAAATACTGGAACGGACTTGGCTTGGCTTCACTGGAACCGGATACTGGAACAAGCTTGGCTTGACTGGAATGGAATGGAGTGAAACCAAATACTGGAACAGACTTGGCTTCACTGGAGCCGGATACTGGAACAAGCTTGGCCTGACTGGAGTGGAACCAAATACTGGAACGGACTTGGCTTCACTGGAACCGGATACTGGAACAAGCTTGGCTTGACTGGAACAGGACTCAGGATACTCAGGCAGGATTCAGGATTTACAAACAAGCTTGGCAGAAACAGGATTCAGGATACTCGGACAAGGCAGACAAGCAGGGTAGGGCTGAAGCTAGGGACAAACAGGGTAAAGACAGACAAGCAGGGACAGAACCAAAACTGAAAGCTTGCAAGGCTGAAGCAAGCAGGAAGGGAACTGAAGCTAAAGACTACCAGGGTAAAGACAGACAATCAGGGGCAGATACAATAGCAAGGAACTGAAGGTAAAGAAACACAGGACAGATACAAGCAGGATACAAAGCTGACCCACACAGACAACATAACTAAGGCTGAAGCTAAGAAATAGGGGACTAGAAATAGCAAGGCAGACTAGGCAGGACACAAAGCTGAGCCACACAGACAAACAACAGAACTATGGCTGAAGCTAAGGTAGAAGGGACTAGAACAAGCAAGGCAGACTAGGCTGGACACAAAGCAAACAACCAGACAAACAACAGAACTAAGGCTAAAGGCAGAAGTGCACACAGGCACCACAATTAAGAAGACAAGACACAGAAGTGCCCACAGACACACAGACTACAACAAGGCAACAAGGATCTAGGCAGAAGTGCTCACAAGCACACAGACTAATCTGGGGACCTTTGTCCTTGCAAAGGCCCTGAATGAAAGGCAACCATTTCCTTATAAACAGGGCAGAGACAGGAAATACACAGAACTAGGGTTACCATACGTCCGGATTTCCCCGGACATGTCCTCTTTTTGAGGGCATGTCCGGGGCGTCCGGCGGATTTTGCCCCCGCCCACGTTTGTCCGGATTTCTGGACAAACGTGGGCGCGGGTGCGGGCAGGCGCGTGCGTGCGGTGGGCGTGTGGGCGGGCGATCGGCGTGTGGTCTCCCGTCCCCTCCCCTCCCCTTCCTTACCATGTTCCCTGGTGGTCTAGTGGCGTCTTCGGGGCAGGAAAGAGCCCCCTCTTTCCTGCCCGGAGCGCTGCCTCCCCTGTCTATCATCCTTCTCGGTCTGGCTGGGGATTCAAAATGGCCGCCGAGAGTTGAACTCTCGCGAGGCCGCTTCAACTCTCGGTGGCCATATTGAATCCCCAGCCATACCGAGGAGGATGCAGCAGGCAAGGGCAGGCAGCGCTCCGGGCAGGAAAGAGGGGGCTCTTTCCTGCCCGAAGAGAAGACGCTACTAGACCACCAGGGCTAGACAGTAAGTGAGGGGGGGGGTATGTGATGGGGGGGAGGGGACTATGTGACGGGGGGGGGGGGGAATAGGGGCGGAACCCGGACCTGAAGGGGGCGTGGCAGGGGCGGGGCATGGGGCGGGGGCGGGGTAGGGGGCGTGACATGTGTCCTCTTTTTCAGAGGACACAAAATGGTAACCCTACACAGAACCCAAAGTGAGGCTTGAAACACAGAGGAAGTGGAAACCCTACAGGACAGAAACAGGAAATACACACTGAACACCGAAGTGAAGCTTGAAACACAGAGGAAGTGGAAACCCTACAGGACAGAAACAGGAACTACACTCTGAACACCAAAGTGAGGCTTGGAACACACAGATCAAACACAACAATATAGATAGAAGCCAGGCTGACCAGCAGAAAAGATAAGTCGAAAGAGGGGTCACGGCCATAGTCGTGATATACGCTGTGCTGTTAACTGTACATTTAATAGCACTCAAGATATGTATTGATATAAAGACAGCTGCTATCATTTACATTAGTGCAGTGGCCACCAGCTGAATATCACCCAACTGTCACTATATTATGGTTACTTACATATTATACTTGTCTTTAAAACCAAACCTTGTCTATGAATTCGATGGAGATTAATGGATAAGCCTGACAAGTTATGTGGTGCTCTGGAAAATAAATTAGAGTTCTATCATATTGAATGTGGTTGGTGGTTTCTCTTCCTTCCAAAACTCACACACATAAAAAAATCTTTCTTCTTGTTCATTCTTCAGCCACTGTTATCTTGAATGAGTTGAATTGGACGGACTCATTGGAGGACATCTTCATCCAAAACCGGAGGGAAGACCCGTCTTTGCTCTGGCAAGTGTTTGGCAGTGCAACCGGCGTGACCCGTTACTACCCAGGTATGTTTTCCCTCAGTCACAGCACACAAGATAGGACCTGGGAACATTACAAAAATAAACATGAAACTAGGATATGAGCTTGCAATTATCACATAATGCTGAACTGGGAAGAATTGCCAGGCAGGATTATATCAAGGTTTCAAAGGACACAGACAGAGCATCTCAAAGGGATACTAGAAGATTATTCCAGTAAAATGTTTCAGCTGAAAAATTATCTTTTTCTGTTCAGCTCTGAATATGCACAGACTTCTGCAATTTGCTCACTTTTAAATGGATTAAAAAGAGGTATTCCTTTGTGCAAGAGAGGAAAGCACCTTGCATGCTATTTTCAAAAGTCAAAATGCTGACCCCTCATAGCCGGTCCAAAGTAGATAAGTACTTTTAGTGTGTGTAACTTGCAACTGCTAATTTTCTAAGGGGAACTACCAGGCAAACAGGGCAGCAGGATATAAGGAGCACAGAGCAGCACTTACAGGGGGATGATCAGAAGCAAACGCTGGTGCTAGAGGCTGTTAGCGCCGGCGTTTCCTACCGCCCCTGATCAGAGTCCCCGAGCACGTGAAACAACGCGCTCAAGGGCTCTGAACGCAACTAGCATGCAAATGCATGCAAAACAGGGCTAAACATATTCCATCCCCAATGATCAGTGACCAGCACACCAAAGATTGGGACGCTGGCCATGGCAAACCGTACACCAGCTCTAAGCTGACCACTGGGGAGGAATGGTGAGCCCTGTCCAGCAAGCATTTGCATGCTAGCAGGCCCCCATTCCCCCCAATAAAGCAAACCCGAAGACCCCCCCCCCAGCGACAGGGGGCTGGAGGTCTGGCAGACCTCTGGTCCCCCCGACGATTCTCCCCCCCCCAGGTTCAGGGAGGGCTGGAGATCTGGTGTGTCTCTAGCCCCCCCTAACTCCCCTCAACATTTCCCAAAAAGTTCACCCTTAGCGACAGGGGGGCTGGAGGTCTGCTGAACCTCCGGTCCCCCTGACCCCCCCACTCACTGAACTGTGTCAGGGGAACCGGAAGTCCAGCGGACCTCCAGCCCCCCTGTTGCTCGGTGGGGGGGGGGGGGGTCACCCACTGGACCACCAGGGACTTTTTTGGAAATGCTGAGGAGAGTTAGGGGTGGTTGGAGACCCACCGGATCTCCAGCCCTCCCTGAACCTGGTGAGGGCAGATTGTCGGGGGGACCGGAGGTCCACTGAACCTCCATCCCTGGTTTCGCCTTGCTCGGGGCAGGGGTAGTTGGGGTCTGGTAGTCCCATGGACCTCCATCCCCTGTGTTTGACAGGTTTGGGCTTTTGACAGCCCAGACCTGTCAAACAAGTGCAGGAGGATTGTGCTGAGCACATGCTCAGTCACAATTCTCCCGCACTTCTACCCCATGATCAGAGATAATTGCATGCTTAAATTTGCATGCCATAATCTCTGATCATAGTTCTAATAACACCCCGCACTGTTCCAGCACTATTTTTAGAGTGCTGTTTGGAACAGCGTGGGGCTTTTGATCATCTGTCTGTTATATAGCAGGAAAGCTGTACATTAAAGTTGTTCTCAGCACTGCATGGGGCCTTCAAGCCTCAAATGTTGCAGCATCCTACCCTCCCTGCAATAACCCCACCTCTGCTCTGTCCAAACTACAACTGTAGGAGCGCCAACACATTGATGCCTTCATCAGGAGGAGTGGGGGGGGGGGGGGGGGAGAAACAGGATGTTGAAGGCCCCATGCCAGTGCTGCGTTTCACTGCAGCAGCCAGCAGCAGCAGCAGCAGAGATCAGAGATAGGATGGCTGTAATGGCAAGAGGAACGGAAGAGAGAGGTGAGATCTGACACATTGGAGAGGGGTAGGGAAGATTTAGTACTAACCATCTTGAGGGGAGACGAGATGCTGACCACCTGAAAAGGTAGGGGAATAGAGGTGATGCTGGCTGCCTTGAGGGTCTAGGTAGGGAAAGAAATATGCTTGTCATTTTGGGGGAGGGTGGGGAGGGGAAGGGGATATGCTGGCCACCAGTGGGGAAGAGGAGATCCTGGACTATGGGGCAGAGCCTTGGACCACTCCAAGTAGGGGAAGGGGGATAAGTGGTAGAACCTTGGGTCACCTGGAGGAGTGAACAGCTGAAGTTTCAGCTAAAGCATCAGATACCCTTTGTGCCCTTTGAAAACTGATTACACTCTACCCAGACTAAAAATGCCCATGTGCATTGCAATTGGACAGTTCAGAATATGGAAAATCAGGTATCCAGAAGTGGCACAACCTTTAACATTATACTGGTGAGACTTAGGAGATAGTGCGTGCCCAGTTTGGGGTTATTTGAGAAAGCTTTTTCCTCATATAAAGCCCTGTTGTACACATGGAAGAGGCTTTTTATAATATTCTGCACCATAAATGTGCATTTAAAGAGCATATCCTGACACATTGCATGTATATTTATGGCATCAATGTGTTGGCGCTCCTACAGTTGTAGTTTGGACAGAGCAGAGGTGGAATTGCAATCTATACAGGTATTTATAAAACACTAGTAAAAAAGGCCCGTTTCTGACACAAATGAAACGGGCGCTAGCAAGGTTTTCCTCGGAGTGTGTGTGTTTGGGAGAGTGTATGTGAGAGTGAGTGTTTGAGAGTCAGAGTGAAAGTGTGAGTCCAATCCATGCTCCTCTGTCACCTGGCCCCTCCATTCATCCCTATCCAGCAATTCCGCTGTCTCCCTGAGGCCTGCCCTGCAATCCATATGCATCCATGGCCATCTGTCCCTTCCATTCATCCGTATCCAGCAATTCCCCTCTCCATGAGTCCTGCCCTTCCAATCCATGCTCCTTTGTCACCTGGCCCCTCCATTTTTCCCTATCCAGCATTTCCCCTCTCTGCCTGAGGCCTGCCCTGCAATCCATATCCATCCATGGCCATCTGTCCCCTCCATTCATCCCTATCCAGCAATTCCCCTCTCCCTGAGTCCTGCCCTTCCAATCCATGCTCCTCTTTCATCTGGCCCCTCCATTCATCCCTATCCAGCAATTCCCCTCTCTGCCTGAGGCCTGCCCTGCAATCCATATGCATCCATGCCCATCTGTGCCCTCCATTCATCCCTATCCAGCAATTCCCCTCTCCCTGAGTCCTGCCCTTCCAATCCATGCCCATCCATGCTCGTCTGTCACCTGGCCCTCCATTTTTCCCTATCCAGCATTTCCCCTCTCTGCCTGAGGCCTGTCCTGCAATCCATATCCATCCATGGCCATCTGTCCCCTCCATTCATCCCTATTCAGCAATTCCCGTCTCCCTGAGTCCTGCCCTTCCAATCCATGCCCATCCATGCTCATCTGTCACCTGGCCCCTCCATTTTTCCCTATGCAGCAATTGCCCTGTCTCCCTGAGGCCTGCCCTGCAATCCATATCCATCCATGCCCATCTGTCCCCTCTATTCATCCATATCCAGCAATTTCCCTCTCTCCCTGAGTCCTGCCCTCCCAATCCATGCCCATCCATGCTCCTCTGTCTCCTGCCCCCTCCATTCATCCCTTTCCAGCAATTGCCCTCTCTCCCTGAGCCCTGCCCTCCCAATCCATGCCCATCCATGCTCCTCTGTCCCCTGCCGCCTCCATTCATCCTTTTCCAGCAAGTCCCCTGTCTCCCTTCCATGACCCCCCCTTGCATCCATGCTCCTCTCTCTTCCATGTCCCAGCCTGGGCCGCCCTCTTCTTCCCCCCCCCCTTCGCATCCATGGTGTCGTTTCTCCCCTGCCCTCCCGCTCCCATTGTTTTTCTTTTGTGGCCACCCTCTTCGCTCCCCCCAACATGGTTTTTATTTTTTTTTCTTGTTTTTAAATGTACCTCCGTGGTTCCGGCAGCGAAGCGTCAGGGAAGGAGGCGGTGCTCCCGACGTCTAGGTTTCCCTTCGCTGTGTTCCGCCTTCTTTTGACGTCATCCTTGACGTCAGAAGAAGGCGGAACACAGCGAAGGGAAGGCTAGACGTTGAGAGCGCCGCCTCCTTCCCTGACGCTTCGCTGCCGAGCGTTGCGATTGGATGAGTGTCATTGCTCCGCCCTCGACGTCATCACGTTTGACGCGTGGGCGGGGCAGACACAATGCGATCTCACCCCCTTCACTTTTGGCTAACAGAGGCTTCATTCGAACGTTGGAGGTGCGTTTTATATAGAGAGATGTGGGTCACAGATAGGGCCAGATTAATTATTTGGCACCGAAAAAATCAGCCTAGGTGTAAAATGTGCCTACATGTATTCTATAAACCATGCCTAAGCAGGCGCAGTTTACAGAATATGCATAGTGCCGTCCAGGAAACTAAAATTTAGGTGCAGTCATTTACACTCATGAAAAGCTGGTATAATTGCCCACACCTATCTTTAGGCACGGAACGGGTTATTCACACTGCACGTAAATTATGGGAATGCCCACGACTCACTCATGCTTCTCCCATGGCCACACCCCCTTTTGAGACCCATGTGGTAGAATTTACGCAGACTATGTTATAGAATGCGCTTAGTGAGTAGTGTGTGAAAATTCTAATTAGTGCCAATAGTTGCTCGTTAACATCCAGTTATCGGCACTGTTGGCTTCTTAACCAATTGAGTTGCTTGTGCAAATCAGAATACGCTCAGATTTGCGCACACAACTGAAGTCGCAATATCTACAATTTAGGGGATAGGGGTAGTTTTATAGTAGGTGCCTATGAGAAGTTCAAAATGGTGCCTGTATGGTCATTCAATTTTATAAAAGTGCTTTTCTGTGTGTGGAGGAGTAGGTTATAGAACTTTGTTGAGTACATACACACAGTTACAGCTTTCTTAGAGCAGCTGTAAATTTGTACCTGGCTGATTCTGGATACCTCAAGGCACACAGGCTCTTGTTGCCTTCATAAAATAGGTTTCAAATAGGTGCCTTTTTGGACTCCTCATGTAAACATCCCCCACATGTACCTAGTGGCCAAGCCCTCCATGACAGCAGGTCTTCTCATAAGGCCTCCTCTTTCTGCCCTTCTGCTTATACTGTTGCCTGATGCTTTTGATATGTTTTGTTTGTTGCAGCGACGCCATGGCGAGCACCCAATAAGATCGACCTGTATGATGTCCGCAGAAGACCCTGGTATGAAAGGGGATGGGAGGGACAGAATACAGCTTAATGATGGGGCTACTGTGTTTGGGGCATAAATTAAAGGGTCAGGAAGAACCTTTAAATTATGATTCAGAAGCATTTTAACTAGGTATGAGGCAGAAATGAGAGAGTGAAAAATATATTGAATGAATATGGTTGGAAAAGAGCAAGAAAAGCAACACTACGTTCAAGAGAGACTGAATCTAAAGTGCTTCCACTTACTAGAAAGAAGCTGAGAGCAAGAAGTGAATGGAAAGCAACAGATACAAAGATTACTGACTTGTTGAAGGCCTGATATAGCAAGTGGAAGAAAGAGAAGCAGCTGGGCAGATTTAATCCTTTCATGGACTGGAGGAGTAGCCAGTGGTTAGTGCAGTGGACTTTGATTCTGGGGAACTGGGTTTGATTCCCACTGTAGCTCCTTGTGACCCTGGACAAGTCACTTAACCCTCCATTGTCCGAGGTACAAATAAATACCTGTGGGGTCCTTTTACTAAGGTGCGCCGAAAAGTGGTCTTCGCTGGTGTAGACACATGTATTGGATGCACACAGGACCATGTTTCAGCGCACTTGCACATCCATTTTGGGCCTGAGACCTTACCGCCACCCATTCACTTAGTGGTAAGGTTTCACACGTTAACCAGGTGGTAATCGTCAACAAGCGTACAATGCCGATTACTGCCTGATTAGCGCCACACGCTGGAAATTTTCTGGCGTGCGTATGAAATTACCGCCCAGGCCACGCGGTAGCCGGTGATAGTTCTGAATTGGCGTACGTTGGGCTCACGTAGGCGCCTATGCAGCTTAGTAAAAGGGCCCCTGCATATCAAGTCCCATTCCTTTTCCCTTCACAGGCCCTAGGCAAACAAGCACAATGGTCCGCTCCCCCATAATAATATAAATACATTTCAAAACTTCCCCAAATGGGGTCCCGTATGTTTCTGACTGCTGAGGAGAACAAAAAGAGGAGAAAGCAGCTGGTAAGAAATGTTGCTTGTGACTCCCCCTGCTGATTGGAGGACTGTGCGCAGGGAGTGGGGAGAACAGACAGACCTCTTTGGGCATTGGTGGATCTAACCTTCCTCGTCCCCCTTCCTTCCACACGCTATTCTTTCTACCAGCAGCTGACTTACCAGGGCTAAATATGCCTTAGGAATGAATCTGTGCCCCTCCTCAGCCTTTGGGCCCTAGGCATGTGCCTAGTTTGCCTATGCTTTAATCCTGCCCTGAAAAGCAGTCCTAAAGCTTAAAGTACTGTTGCACAGCACCTGTGGGACAATCATAGATCATGGGTTTGTATATTCAAAATGTGACCAATCTGTTAAAAGTAGAGGCGAACCTATTCGAGCTACAGTGTTATCTATTTCAATGGTCATTTCAAGGGGGAAGGTGTGAGAATGTACCCCCAAGGTGGCAGAATACTTGGAAACAGAATTCTTCTCGTTAAACAATTACAGAGTTAATTGTCATTGATTGTATTTAATAGATTGTGGGTGGGCCATTGATAATGAGCCGTGTAATCAAGGGTTCCCAGGTCATGGGTTGCATGGCGTCAGTGTGTCATGGGTGAGCTTGTATGACCATTAAATGCTCTGGGAGGCAGGAGGGCATAAAAGAGAGCAGAAGGGAGAAAAGGATGAATTCAGCATGCAGGAGGATGTTATATAAGCACAGGGTTTCCTGACTGCTTTGGCCTGAGTTAGGGCCTATGGTAAGGGCAAAATCTTTGGACTCTGGGATATAGCCAAAAGCAGAGAAGGAGCTGTGGAAGGATTCGGGAAGGAGACAAGGAGAGTGAGAGGAGTGGATAGGGTTTCTATTTCTCATCCACTATCTGTTCTCTTCTTTTTATTTCAAGCTCAGCCTTCGCCCCTTCTAACCTCTTTGTTCTCTACTTTTCTTTCTTCCTGTTCTCTTTTTATTTTATTCACCTTTCTATCTGCATTTTCATTGATTTTTCTCTCTCTCTCCTCCTTCCACTTTCCTTTCTCCTAGTTCCCCTCTCTCCTCCTTTCTGAATTCAGTTTGTATACTCCAGCAGAGAGCAACCAGCTCTGTCCAATCTTCATTTCACACATCGTTGGCGTTGGAAAATGGATACAATAACACAGGCCAAGCGACTGGAGCTCCAGAATTCAGCCCTCCCCTGCCTCTGGCACTGGGATACACTTCGGTTCTCATTTTTGATGGGAGCTTGGTATTTTTAGGACTGTCTTCAGCCTAGGACAATAAGAATAATGTCATAAAATGTGATTTTTAAAAAGCCATGTTTTAGTCCATAAAGAATAATGGGGAGGAGAATTCTCTGCAGTTTTGGGCTTTGCTTCAAATTGATAACTGCAGGCATCAATTTTTAGCCACATGTTTTGTAGCAGAAAGATCAGAATCTGTAGGACGAGACTGGCAACTGCACTTCACTGTAAATATAGCAGGCTATCGTTATGTTCAGTAGTGGAAATAGAAGAATTAAATATCTGCCTGTAAAATTGCTTTTATAGACTCAGTATCCCCTCCCAGACTGGTACCGTTCAGGCAGTGAAGTGAGCAAAAAGCGAAATCTGTGGACAACGTTTGTAATGTAGGAAATGATCATGACAGGCATTTCAGAGTGGGGAGAGGAAGCGGTCACCACTGAACTGAGGTTAACGTTTCTGCACTTAAAGCAACATCAGCTGTTGCACTTGCTATTAGTAAAATTGTCCTCATTCTTCCCTCTCTTGCTCCTAGTTTCTCTCTCCCTCTTGACCGCTTGCTTTGTTACTTGTCTCTCCCATTTCTCTTTCATCCTCTTCCTTTCCTTGTCTCTTTCTCCATGCTGTCGTCTTCTTCCCTCCCTCTTGTCTCTCTGCTTTGACCTCACTAGGAGTCAGGTGTACTGTGCTAAAGTCCAAACATTTCTTGCAAAAGGGGTTTTGTGTATTTAATAATGCAAAAATGTCAGCAGATTATTGATCAATAATAGGGCAGTTTTGGGGTATATACAAAAGTCTATTTAAGTTGAACATTAATAAGTTGCTGCAATGCAAAGGCAATCAGAGCAGCTCAAAGATATCTAATTTTGTGAAAATGGGTCTCAAACAAGGCTTCATGACCCCATTGTCATAAAACAAATAACTACACTTCAGTGAGGTACAGTTACCATTTGTCTTATGCACGAAGCACCCCCTTCTCGTGGCAATGGATATACCTTAAAGGACTCTGTGACCTTGTCAGAGGTGCAAGTTCCTTGTGTGTAGTTTAGAGGGTTCCCAAAATATCCCTTTCCCATGGCAGTAATGTGTAAGAAAGGTTCCCCGTCTCACCAAATTCCATCCTTCTCTTAAGCCCTGTCGCCTTAAATAAATAAAACGGTAACCCCCCCTCTCCCAGTGGCTACCCTCCCTAGCCCTTCAGCCCCAGGCTTGCCACAAAAGTAAGTCTCTAAAATCAGCAAGACCCAGTTGGACATTGCTTGTGTCTGCTCCTGCAGGTACACTTTTGGGTAAATCTAGGAGTAGGGATGGTGGGAGACCTAGGACTAGTCACTAGGGCTGTGCTTACCAATCTTTTGGGTCATGCCTAAACTTTAGCCATATTCTATAAACCACACCTAAGTTTAGGCAAGGTTTATAGAATAGTGGTATGTGCGGTTTTTTTTCAGCGCCATATATACTGCTGGGCATGGGTAAGAAATGGGCATGGAACCAGCTTATGCATGTAATTTATGCAATACTATTTTACTTACACTGTATGCATCATAGACCTGATGTAAGTGGTCTTGCCTAAAGATAAGCGTGTTGACACATGATGTCATTATATAACTGATGCTTAGCACGCATCATCGAGGTGCTTAACTCGAGGCCTTTGAGCTGCTGGGAGCACATCAGAATGTGGCCAGTGACATCAGTGTGATCTACCGCACCTAGCAGACCACCTCCGGCGGAAGCCACGGTCCCAGGCAGCTTCAGAATGTTGTAGGTGAGAATTATTATATAGGATTATTCATAGGCACTGGCCTATATTACAACTGCATGCACAATTCATCAACAAACCACGCAGAGCCTATACTCGGGTATCAAATATGGAGATGTTATCAATGTGATTGTAGTTATATTATATTGTAAGCCACATTGAGCCTGCAATTAGGTGGGAAAATGTGGGCTATAAATGCAGCTAAATAAATAAATAAATCTATATTTCGAAGTACTAATATACAGGTAGATGGACAAGACAGAGGACATACAAGCTGTCAGCATTCATGCAATGGAGGTGGATTCAGTGATTAACCCAAGCATAGGTAGGAGATACTATTTGCGAGAACGGACGTACTGTAATACATCACAGGTGGTCTACGCTATTGCCCTTGCAAGAAATGGTATGTGGGCCAAACAAAACAAAAAATAAAACGCATCGGGGAACATTTGAGCAATATCCGAACTGGAAAAAGGGAGGCACCCTTAGTAGACCAACGGGATCGTTTTGGACATCAGCAGACAGACTTAATGTACGTAGTATTAACACACATTCAATTATGCTGGGGACGTGATGTGTCAGCAGTTTTGGCCCAGGTGGAGCAGCGGTTCATTTATCAGTGGGACACGGTACAACCAAAAGGCTTAAACAAAGAGATAGACTGGTTAATGTAATTCAGTTCAATCGCACTCTAATTAACTTGCCTCAGTATAATAGATTACATTTCAACTGCCAGACCTTCGACCATTCTTCTAAAGTTTGGAGATCCCTTCTCATCGTTTCTACTCCCTCCAGGGTATCCACTCTATTGGCTATTTTCATGTCATCCGCAAAAAAGCCACACCTTTCCTTCCAACCCTTCAGCAATGTCTTCCACAAATATATTAAACAGAATAGGCCCCAGCATTGACCCATGAGGAACTCCACTGCTCACCTTCCTTTCCTCCGAGTGGATTCCATTTACCACCAACCTCTGCCACCTGTCGGTCAACCAGATTCCTATCCAGTTCACCACTTTCGGTCCTAATTTCAACCTTTTCAGCTTATTCACGAGTCTTCTGTGGGGGACCGTATCAAAGACTTTGCTGAAATCCAAGTAGATTACATCTAGTGCACGTCCTTCATCCAGTTCTTTGGTCACCCAGTCAAAGAAGTCAATAAGATTCGTTTGTCAGGATATTCCTTTGGTAAAGCCATGTTGCCTCAGGTCCTGTAACCCGTCGGCTTCTAGAAAGTTAACTATCCTTTTTTTCAGCAGTGACTCTATTATTTTTCCTACCACCGATGTGAGACTTACCGGTCTGTAGTTTCCCATTTCTTCCCTGTGTCCACTTTTATGAAGAGGGGCCACATCCGCTCATCTCCAATGCTGCGGAACCTCTCCTGTCTCTAAAGATCTATTAAACATACCGGGCTATAATTTATTTAGGAAGGATAGAGAAGGTCGAAAAGGTGGAGGAGTAGCTCTGTACGTGAGAAATGACAACGAGGCAACTGAAATGTCAGGGACCTGGGGAAAGGAAGAAGCGATATGGATCACCTTAAAAAGAGATGATAAAACCTCTGTACACTTGGATGTTGTCTACAGACCTCCGACACAATTGGATGATCTAGATAAAGATCTGGTCACAGATATCCATAAGTTGGGAAAAAAGAGAGAGGTGCTGTTGCTGGGAGATTTCAATCTGCCAGATGTAGTTTGGAAAGTTCCGTCTGCGGAATCAGAAAAAAGTAGAGAGATCGTGAATGCTTTTCAAAGTGCTCTGCTCAGACAAATGGTGACGGAACCCACGAGGTAGGGAGCGACGCTGGATCTGCTGCTCACAAATGGGGATAGTGTGTCATATGTCCGAGTGGGTGCCCACCTGGGCAGCAGTGACCATCAAACGGTTTGGTTTGATATGACAGCTAAAGTGGAGGGCGGCCACTCAAAAATCAAAGTCCTGGATTTCAAGCATGCTGACTTTAGTAAAATGGGGGAATACCTAAGGAAGGAGCTGATGGGATGGGAGGATGAATGAGAAGTGGAAGGACAGTGGTCCAAGCCAGTGGCATACCAAGGGGGGGGGGGGGCGGTGGGGGCGGTCCGGCCTGGGTGCACGCCGCTGGGGGGTGCCGCGGCGCGTGCCTGTTGGCTCCGAGTTCGCTAACTTCACTCGTTTGCTGTAGCTCCCCTCTGGCCCGGAACAGGTTACTTCCTGTTCCGGGGCAGAGGGAGCTGCAGCGAATGAGCGAAGTTAGCGAACTCTGAGCCGACAGGCACGCGCCGCAGCACCGCCCCCCCCCCCAGCGGTGTGCACCCAGAGGGATGTCATTTCGCCGGGGGGGGGGGGCGCTGCACCTGGGGGGGGGGGCGCATCGGCGATCCGCCCCGGGTGTCATCCAGGCTAGGAATGCCACTGGTCCAAGCTGAAAGAAGCTATAAATAGGGCCAAAAACCTTTATATAAGGAGAGTAAATAAAAGCAAGAGAAAAAGGAAACCGATATGGTTCTCCAAACAAGTGGCTGAGAAAATAAAGGCTAAAGAGTTGGCGTTCCTGAAATACAGAGAAACACAGGGAGGAATACCGGAGGAAACTGAAAGAAGCCAAGAGAGAGATATGTCTGGCAAAAGCACAAGCGGAAGAACAAATGGCTAGAAATGTAAGAAGGGGTGACAAAAATTTCTTCAGGTATATTAGTGAAAGGAGTAAGACTAAAAAGGGAATTGTGAGACTGAAAGATGCTGCAAACCGCTATGTAGATAATGATGAAGAAAAAGCAAATTTGCTAAATAGATACTTTTGTTCTGTTTTCACAGAAGAAAATCCTGGAGCAGGACCGCGTTTGACTGGCAAAAGTACATGTGAGAATGGAGTGGATATAGCACCGTTCACGGAAGAGAGTGTGTATGAACAACTTAAAAATCTAAAGGTGGACAAAGCCATGGGACCGGACGGGATCCACCCCAGGATATTGAGGGAGCTCAGAGAGGTTCTGGCGGGTCCTCTTAAAGATTTGTTTAATAAATCCTTGGAGACGGGAGAGGTTCCGTGGGATTGGAGAACGGCAGAGGTGGTCCCTCTTCACAAAAGTGGTGATAGGGAAGAAGCTGGAAACTACAGGCCGGTAAGCCTCACTTCGATTACTGGAAAAGTAATGGAAGCGATGCTGAAAGAAAGGATAGTGAATTTCCTAGAAGCAAATAAGTTGCAAGATCCGAGACAACATGGTTTTACCAAAGGGAAATCGTGTCAAACAAACTCATTGAATTCTTTGACTGGGTGAACAGAGAATTAAATCAAGGACGTGCTATGGACGTAATCTACTTAGATTTCAGCAAAACGTTTGACACGGTTCCCCATAGGAGGCTCTTGAATAAACTAGACAGGCTAAAGATAGGACCTGAAGTGGTGAACTGGATTAGGAACTGGTTGACGGGCAGACACCAGAGGGTGGTGGTAAATGGAGTTCGCTCAGAGGAGGGAAAGGTGAGTAGTGGAGTGCCTCAGGGATCGATGCTGGGGCAGATTCTATTCAATATATTTGTGAGTGACATTGCTGAAGGGTTACAAGGTAAAGTTTGTCTTTTTGCGGATGACATCAAGATTTGCAACAGAGTGGACACCCCGGAGGGAGTGGAAAACATGAAAAAAGATTTGCGGAAGGTAGAAGAATGGTCTAACGTTTGGCAATTAAAATTCAATACGAAGAAATGCAAAGTGATGCACTTAGGGAGTAGAAATCCAAGGGAGACGTATGTGTTAGGCGGGGAGGGTCTGATAGGTACGGACGGGGAGAGGGATCTTGGGGGGATAGTATCTGGCCGTTACTCCATTTACTTCGTGGTGCCGCGAAAAGGAGGGTCTTTTCGGCCTATCCTAGACTTAAAAGAAGTCAACAAGTCTCTGAAAGTGCGGCATTTTCACATGGAAACCCTGTGCTCCGTCATAGCGGCGGTACAGCCAGGAGAGTTTCTCACGTCTCTGGACCTGAAAGAAGCTTACTTGCACATACCAATTTGGCCCCCGGACCACAGGTTTCTCCGTTTTGCAGTGATGGGAAAACATTTCCAGGTTCGGGCCTTGCCTTTTGGCCTCGCCACAGCTCCCCAAACCTTTTCCAAGGTAATGGTAGCTGCTTTTCTCAGGTGAGAGGGTATGCGGGTTCTCTCGTACCTAGACGACTGGCTCATCAGAGCAGACTCTGCAGAACAGAGTCATCATGTTGCAGCCAGAGTGGTCTCAGTACTGCAGTCTCTGGGCTGGGTCATCAATATAGCCAAAAGTCACCTGACCCCCTCTCAATCTCTAGAATATTTGGGGGTCCGGTTCGACACAGCCTCGGGGATGGTCTTCCTACCCGAGCAAAGGTGGTGCAAGCTTCAGAACCAGGTCCGTCTGCTCCTGAGGATGCCTCGCCCACGAGCTTGGGACATAGTCCAGCTGTTGGGGTCGATGACGGCCACTTTGGAAGTGGTGCCTTGGGCAAGAGCGCACCTGAGACCTCTGCAGTGTTCCCTGCTTCAACAATGGTCTCAAATATCTCAGGATTATCAATGCAGACTCACGTGGCTCCCTGCGGCCCGGCTCAGTATGGAGTGGTGGCTCTCAGACAGCATGCTGCAGCGTGGAATGTCGCTAGTGCTCCCCAATTGGTGCCTGGTGGTAACAGATGCCAGCCTCAAGGACTGGGGTGCACATTGCCGGGGAAGGCATGCCCAGGGTCTTTGGACACCCGAGGAGTCGGAGTGGTCCATCAATCGCTTGGAGTTGAAAGCGACTTTCCAGGCGCTTCTGGCCTTTCAATTGACCCTGGAAGGAGTGGCTGTCAGAGTTCTGTCGGGCAACACGACAGCAGTGGCCTACATAAATCGCCAAGGAGGCACTCAGTGCATAGCAATAGCAGCGCAGGCTGCGCAGATTTGCTACTGGGCCAAGCTTCATCTGCAGTTTCTGTCAGCAGCTCATATTGCAGATCAGAGCAACATGCAAGCCGACTATCTGAGCAGGAATCAAATCGACCCAGCGGAGTGGGAACTTGCAGACAAAGTATTCCTCCAGATATGTGCCAAATGGGGAAAGCCCGTAATGGATCTTATGGCATCAAGCACAAATGGCAAAGTCCCGTGCTTCTACAGCAGACGGAGAGATCCTCGCTTGGCAGGGTTGGATGCCTTGGCTCAACCCTGGCCTCAGTCCTCCTGTATGTGTTCCCTCCATGGCCCTTGATAGGACGAGTACTCCTGCGGATTCGGCTCCACCAAGGAGAGGTGGTTCTCATTGCCCCAGATTGGCCCAGGAGGCCGTGGTATGCGGACCTCTGGCGGATGCTGGTAGAGGATCCCCTGCCGTTACCTCTGGTACCGAACCTATTGTCACAGGGCCCGGTGACCATGGAGGACGCCTGCCGCTTTGGTCTTACGGCATGGCTATTGAGAAGGCGCAATTGAGAGACAAGGGATATTCCAGTAAAGTCATTTTCACTCTCCTACAGGCTTATGCCAGGATTTGGCGCCAATTTGAGGCTTGGTGTGCTTCTAAAACGATCACACCCCTGCGGGCTTCTGTCTCACCGATACTAGGCGGGGAGTGTGGGAGAAGAGATAGCCTCCATGGCATAGAGCCGCAACTGAGGCAGAGTCATCAGGGGAGAGCCAGGTTTCAGTTAGGGCAAGCAGGTGAAGGGAATGAGAGATGAAGAGATCGTGGGTGAAGGGAATTTTTTTGCAGACCGAGTGGGCATTCCACAGTGCACGTGAGAAGGGGAGGGAAGAGGGGGGAGGAGGGGAATAGATATGAGATTGGAGACATCCCGGAAACGTTTGCATGGATAGGACAGGTGTGGGGGACCTGGATTGGGATTGATGTCTCCTGCGGATAGCAGGAGGAGGAGCAAGAGAGTGCGGAGGAGGGTGGAAGAGGTAGGGTGACGAAGGTGACGAAGACGGGATGCGCTTATGAGGAATGGGGATGGGTTAATGGCAGGAAGGAAGTATTAAAGGTTGAGAGCTAGGAAGAAGGAGGGGGACAGGAGAGATGGTGAGGTGGTGAGGGACGGGGTGAGTAGGCTATTGCAGTAGTGAGCAAGATGGGAGAGAACATGGGTGGGGAGTGAGTTCCAGTGGTAGACAGCGGTAGGGGGAGGGGAAAAAGATTAGGAAGGGACAGGGCAAGGAAGAGAATGTGTAAAGGGGCCATAAGTAGTAACTGAGGTGTTACAGGTGTATATGTAGTGACTGAAACAAATACCGAAACAAAGAATTCATTCAGTCTCTCCACTATGGCCTTGTCTTCCCTGAGTGCCCCTTTTGCTCCTTGATGATCTAATGCTCCCACAGATTCCCTCCCAGGCTTTCTGATGTACCAGAAAAAGCTTTTACTATGAGTTTTAGCCTCTGTGGTAAGTTTCTTTTCATATTCTCTTTTAGCCTTCTTTATCAGTGTTTTGCATCTAATTTGCCAGTGCTTATCTTGCTTCTTATTGTCTTTAGATCCTTTTTCCATTCATTGAAGGATGTTCTTTTGGCTCTAATAGCCTCTCTCACTTCACCGTTTAACCATGCTGGTTGTTGTTTGCTCTTTTTTTCACCTTTGTTAATACATGAAATACCTGTGGTATTTTTAAACAGCTCACATGCCTGATTTAAGTCCTAACCATCGTGGCCAATCCTTTCAGCTTCTTTTTAACCAGTTTCCTCCTATTATTTAGCATTAGAGAAATTTGTTCCATAAACTGGTGAACATGGAAGTATGGCTGTGTGTCCCTACCTAAAATCCAGATGAGCATTCTTAGACATCTGGGGAGTTATATTTATAGTTACTTCCTCCCAGAGTCAGGCGTGAGAGTATGAATTATATAGGAGTGAGAGTTCCCTGGGACAGGGAAAGGGGGAGAGAAGGAAGGATTAGGTGAATAGTAGTCCTGCTGGTGTTTAAAGGGGGGGAGGGAAGGTGAAGGGTTGGGTAGGTATAGTTAAGGGATTAGGAGCCAGATGCACAAAACCTAACGAGCCCACAACTTGCGTTTTAAACTGGTTCCAGGCAGTTTAAAACGCAAGTAGTTTACCTGGGCATGCACCAAGGGCATTTTTCCTGTCACGGTAGCAGGCAACGAAAACAGAATGCAAATTATCCAAAGGCTATTATAATGAGCTGCAGTACCATTGCAGCTCATTATAATGAGATGCACTACCGTTTTTCCGATTCCCTTACCATGGAAACCCTAACGTGAGGTCTGCACCTCTCGTTAGGGATCCTGTGAGGGAATCGAAAAGGAAAAGAGCCCCCAAAAAAGGTAAAAAAGGAAGAAAAAAAGCAGCGAGCGCACGTGAGGGGCATCCTTTATGGACGTACTCTGCCTGCGCTTGTGAGGGACGTCTTTTCGCCATTTTTTTCTTTTTTTAGTTTTGTCTCCCCTGCGCTGCTCACCTTCTGTAGCAGCGAGGAGAAGGGATTAGGGAATTGGGGACCTGCGACTCGAGTCGATCCTGATTTCGGGACGTCTGTTTCCATTATGCTCCTCTTCCAGGTCTCTTCAGCCAATCAGAGTGCGTGTAGCTGACACCAGCAAGCTAGATGCGCTTTGATTGGCTGAAGAGACCCAAGAAGAGGAGCATAACCGAATGGGACGTCCCGATTCTCCGACTGGCTACCAAGGTAATGGTGAATGCAACGGAGCTACAACGAGTAGCTCATTTGCATTCCCTTTCCTTAGTGAATTCCCGTTCCCTACCGATTCGCTGTGGAATCGGTAGGGAACGGGAATTACCGACGACTTTAGTGCATCTTCCTCTAGGACATTAGTGTTATGGGGTTGGTGTAAGGGTAAACACAGAGCTACTGGATAGGTGTCAGGACCTAAGTAGGAATGTTGTGTGTGTGTTGGGGTGAGGTTGGGAGGGGCATAATATTAAATGAAGAAAATGCTTCTTGAAGCATAATTTGTTGTAGATGATGCATTAAGGATCTGGATAAGTATTGATGATTCATTGCAGCACTCACCCAGGGTTTGTCATTTGTCATATTAATAAAAGAAGATATTTAAATAAAGTCAAAAGGATGTCTTTCAAAAGAAAAAAAAGACACAAGGGACCCTGTTTACAAAGACACGTTGGCATTCTTTAGCGGATGATGTTTGGACACCCATACAGTGGTGATCCTTGGTCGGCAGCCACCCAGGGTGGATTGCCGCTGCGCACCCCCCCCCCCCCCCCCCACCACCGGGTGCAGCGGCGTTCATCTCCCCTCCCCCCCCCCCCCGGGTGCAGCATGACACCCTCCCAGCGCATCAACCCCCCCCCCCCCCCACCCCACCCCCGGGTGCATTCTTACTTGCTGGGAGCGCTGGTTCCCTGCTCCCTCTGCCCCAGAACAGGAAGTAACCTGTTCCGGGGTAGAGGGAGCAGGGAACTAGCAGAGCCAAAAGCCACGCGGCTGCTTTCTGCACCCCTCCAGCAGCGTGCACCCGGGGCAGACCGCCCCGCCCTTGGTACGCCACTGCACCCATAGGAATATTGTGGGCATCTACACATAGCAGCACGAATTTTTAGTGCAAAACTGGTCTCTTAGTTTTCTGCTAGTCATTATTCTATAAGAGATCATTTACACACATAAAAGGTCATTTACACATGCAAATTACTGCACTGCCACCATTTACGCATTTGGGCTAAATCTAGGTTGGCTCCTTGTAGAATCACCCCCAGCCTGTGCAGAATTCTGTAAAAGCTGAAGAAGGAAATTTGGAGACAAAGAATGGGCATGCTCTGGTCAAATAGTACATAGGTATAGTTTGGGGTAGTCGTAGGAAGGGCAGTGCCCCTCCCCCAAATTTTGCAGAATCGGTTCTTCTCCCCCACTGCTTCTATGACTTCCCTTACTCTTTGCCTTCCAAATTAAGCAGGCAAATTACACCTATGAATAAAAGAGTTTCTTTCTACCAAAGAAGGAGACTTGATATCTCTGAAATTTATAAGGAGCAAAGGAGAAACAGAAGCTCACAATACAGAGTAATGTGTAAAACTGAAAAAAAAAAAAACAGTTGAGGTTTTAAAAAGAATTGCAGTGTTTATGAACTCAGAAGCCTGTGCTAGATAAATCAGTTTCTGAGGTGGAAAATTGGATGACACTGAAGCTAAAAGAAAGGCAACCAGTAAATTGATACTCTCAAGGAACGGGGTTCCCGTGAAATGCTGGCAGCAGATCAGATAAAAAATTGAAACAATTTAATGGTCTTGGGCTGGGAACATGATGAAAATAGAGCTACATTAGAGCATCCGTGGAGCAAAGGATAAATATTAGGCTTCCGTTCAGCCCTCGCTTCAGAACACGAGGGAGTAGATGGACAGAGTTAACGCGCATTAATGAAGTTGCTTCTTCAGGGAAACTTAGGGTAGAGTTATAGCATACTAGTAAAAAAGGCCCGTTTCTCAAAGCAATGAAACGGGCACTAGCAAGGTTTTCCTCGGAGTGTGTATGTTTGAGAGAGTGTGTGAGAGAGAGAGAGAGTGAATGTGCGAGTGTGTGTGTGTGACAGAGAGAGTGTGAGACTAGGTGCGAGTGTGTGCCAGGGGCCCTCCCTCCCTCCCAGTTCCAGTGTCCCCTCTCCCTCCCTCCGTGTTCCAGGGTTGTCGTCCCGCCCCCCTCCCTCCCTCCCAGTTTCAGGGTCCCTCCCTCCCTCTGAGTTTCAGCGTCCCCCCTCCCTCCCTCCGAGTTTCAGGGTCCTCCTCCCTCCCTCCGAGTTTCAGGGTCTCCCTCCGAGTTTCAGGGTCTCCCTGCCTCCCTCCGAGTTTCAGGGTCCGCCCTCCCTCCCTCCCTCCCAGTTCCAGGGTCGTCGTCCCTCCCTTCCTCCCTCCCTCCCTTCCAGTTCCCCTCTGTCCAATTCTTAAAAGTCATATTCACTTACCAAGTCAGGGTTATGGCGGCGGCCAGCAGCGGTAAAACGCATGCAGGTTCAGCCCTTCTCTCTCTTTCTCAGCTGTGGTCCCGCCCTTGCGGAAACAGGAAATGAGGGCGGGACCACAGCTGAGAGAGAGAGAAGGGCCGAGCCTGCATGCGTTTTACCGCTGCTGGGCACTGCCGTAACCCTGACTTGGTAAGTGAATATGACTTTTAAGAATCGGAGGGAGGGGGCCTGGAACTGGAAGGGAGGGAGGGAGGAAGGGAGGGAGCACAACACCCTCATGCATGTGACGTGCCCTTCCCTCTCACTGTTCCGCCCTCGACGTCATCATGTTTTGACGCGAGGGTAGGACAGTGAGGGCCTATGAAACGCTGAATGACAGACTTATGAACCCTACACTGCCACAGTGCCACGGAGTCAGCTTCAGAACGTTGGAGGTGCTTTTTATTATAGTAGATGAGGGTAATTCACCTATGTAAAACTTCCAAAAAAACCCCACTTCTATCATACTTATTTTCTATAGGCAACATAAGCAGCTGTGTTTTTCTACAGTGATCCTTAGCAGTGCACAAATTCTCTTACACAAATGTTCACCTGCTCCAAAGAAGATGCAAACGTGCATGTGTAGTCTGTTCCATCTCCACCTAAAATAACCACCAGGAATGCCCGCATATAGCAAAAGGAAGCACAGTCCTCGGTGTGCTAAACACCTATATCCCCAGACAGTAAAGCATACTGTAATGTGGAAAAAGCTTTATGGAAGTACTGCCGGAACAGTTTATGTGCGTATATAAAGAGAAGTCCAGTCAAGTTAGTATTGACTGATAGGTACAAACATGCCCCCTCATTCTATAACTTGGCACCTTCTATTAGGGAAATTCTATAAATGATGCTCAAAATTCACTGCTGAACAGTATTCTATAAATGGCATTCCAGACAGAATAGCACACAGCGCTGGGATCTGCGCTTAACTTTGGGCGGGAGGAGTTAGACCAACTTAAACCAGATACAAATCATGGAGCACAAGTTGGGTACAGATCTCCTGAATTCTATAATACTTTTAAGGGAACACCCCTGGCCCACCCATGGCCACACCAACTTTGCATATCCATGTGGAAACATTAATGTGCTATTTTACAAATGGCCATGTAAATGTGTTTTCACACAGATCTGTCGTTTCTGACCCATTTCGGCACCTTGCATCTGATAGAACACTGTAGCGCTTCAAGTTCAACACCAAATATAGAATTTCCCCCATAGTGTATGCAATAGTTGTTCTTAAACATATCAGAGGTGTAAATCCTATAAAGACTGCGCCAAAGTCGCTAAGCATATAACTGTGAGGAGACCATACACAAGGCTGGACCATGGGCATATCAACAAGCAAGATGTACAACTTACAGAATACCATATGCATTATATGACTCACTTAAGGACACCAACTTATGACAGACATTCAGCTGCAGTGAGTGGGTGTGTCTACATTTTGGTGTGCCAATGTGGTTTTGCACAAATATTTTGTAATGGCTTAGACTCATCTATGTGCCATACTGGGACTGACCAAAGGTCCATCGGGTCTAGCATCCTGTTTCCAACAGTGACCAATCCAGGTCACAAGTACCTGGCAAGATCCAAGATCAGTAAAACAGATTTTATGCTGTTTATCCTAGAAATAAGCTGTGGATTTTCCCAAGTCCATCTTAATAATGGTTTATGAACTTTTCTTTTAGGAAGATATTCAAACCTTTTTTAAACCCCAGTAATCTGACTCCTTTTACCATATTCTCTAGCAACAAATGTCAGAGATTAATTATATATTGAGTGAAGAAATATTTTGTCCAATCTGTTTTAAATATACTAATGTGAAGCTTCATTGCATGCCCCCTAGTCCTAGTATTTTTGGAAAGAGTAAACAAGCAGTTCGCGTCTACCTGTTCCACTCCACTCATTATTTTATAGACTTTTATCATATCTCCCTTCAGCCATCTTTTCTCCAAGCTGAAGAGCCCTAGCCGCTTTAGCCTTTCCTCATAAGGAAGTTGTCCCTTCCAGTTTATCATTTTCATTGCCCTTTCTTTTCTAATTCCGCTATATCTTATTTATTTATTTATTTATTAAGATTTATTTACCGCCCTTTTGAAGGAATTCACTTAAGGTGGTGTACAATAAGAATGGATCAAACATGAGCAATAGGCAATTATAGCAGTAAAAATATTCAAATAACAATACAAAGTATGGCATAGAGGGGCATAATCGAACGCGAACGCCTATCTCCATGGGCGTCTATGTCCGAAAATGGGTACGTGAAGAGGCGGGACAGACCGTATTTTCGAAAAAAATGGACGTTTTTCAGCTGGGCGTTTGTTTTTTTTAGCGATAATGGAAACTAAAAACACCCAGCTCAAAAACGTCCTAATCTGAGCCATTTGGTCATGGGAGGGGCCACGATTTGTAGTACACTCGCCCCCCTGACATGCCAGGACACCAACTGGGCACCCTAGAGGTCAGTGCGGTGGACTTCAGACAACGCTCCCACATGCATAGCTCCCTTACCACGGGTGTTGAGCCCCCAACCCCCCTCCCCCAAAACCTACTACCCACAAATGTAGAACACTACCATAGCTCTTAGGGGTGAAGGGGGCACCTACATGTGCGTACAGTGGGTTTTGGAGGCCTCCCATTTACCAGTACAAGTGTTACAGGTGGGGGGGGGGGATGGGCCTGGATCCGCCTGGCTGAAGTGCACTGCGGTACCCACTAAAAGTGCTCCAGGGACCTGCATACACGCAGGCCTCTCGGACTGGTTGCTGCTATATAACATTGGCACACCAGTTGACACCTGAAGACTAATCTCTCCAAAAACGTCCTTTATTGGAATAAGCACGCTTACTCACAGTTAACTGCAGATCAGAGGTTGTGCCCCACTGGCAACGAGTCTCCCTGGTACTGAGATTAGCAGTAGGTCAGAGCTGGCAGAATGCTGTACAATGCCCTCTTTCAGCCACATTCAAGGTAAGAACTAAGTTCTGTAACGTGGCTAACACGTGAAAGGGATCTAAAACTGGCTTGCAAAAATGGCCACTACCTCATGGACTACCGGAAACAAAACAGGGCACACTGTGACCCAGTAAGCAGGGGGAAAAGCACCATGGGAGTAGAGCCTGCCAACTACCAACATCTTGAGCATTTGCCACAAGCTAGTGGAATCACGGAGCCCAATACCCTACACCCACCACAATGCATTGCTGATGTGACTCTGCAGTGCGCATAACAGAAAAGGTGTCACACTCACCCGAGAGCCACATCAGAACCAAGGAAAGGCTGTCACAGGATAGAACACATTCTGCTGTCATAGAGGTGGGTACGGCATTTGAGGCTGGCATAGAGGCTGGAAAAAAAGTTTGTAAAGTGGGGGTTTTTTTGGTGGGAGGGGGTTAGTGACCACTGGGGGAGTCGGGGAGGTCATCCCCAATTTCCTCCAGTGGTCATCTGGTCAGTTGGGGCACTTTTTTGGGACCTGTTCGTGAAAAAAAAGGGTCCAAAAAAGTGGCCCAAAATCGCGGTAAAAACGCCTTTTTTTTCTGATTATCAGCTAAAGACGCCCATCTCTCCTCGGCCGATAACCACGCCCCAGTTCCGCCTTCACCATGCCTCCAACACGCCCCCATCAACTTTACCCGTTTCCGCGACGGACTGCAGTTGGAAATGCCCAAAATCGGCTTTCGATTATACCGATTTGGGTGCCCACGGGAGAAAGACGCCCCCGATTTGGGTCACAATATAGGCGTTTTTTTCTTTCGATTATAAGCTGAATAGTCTACTACTTACAATGTCAATACAATACGTAATAGAACATTTTAATTGATACTAAAGGGTAAAGCAAAGATGGAACATATAGATAGGTAAGAGAGTAAGAAGAATTAGAAAGTAAGGTGACTGATTTAAAGAAAGTTGTACATAAGGTCAGAGAGAACCCTGTGGTGATCAGAAATGCAAACAGTATTCGAGGTGCGGTTGCACCATGGAGCTTTTATAACATTTCCATTTTTGTTTTTCATCTGTTTCCTAATAATTCCTAATATTCTGTTTGCTTTCTTAGATGCCGCTGCACACTGAGCAGGCGGTTTCAATGTATCATCATCAGTTACACCTAGATCCTTTTCCTGGTCGGTGACTCCTAATGTGGAACCTTGCGTCACATAGCTATAGTTCGGGTTCCTCTTTCCCATGAGCATCACTTTGCATTTGCTCATATTAAATGTCATCTACCATTTGGCAGGGCCGCCGAGAGGGGGTGCAGAGGGGCCAAAATTCCCTGGGCCCAGGCCTCCAAAGGGGGCCTTGAGCCGGGGTCTCTCTCTCTCTCTCTCTCTCCTGCTCTTGATGGAACCCGGGTGATCGCATCCAGACAGGAGTAGAAGAGAGAAAATTCCAGCACCAGGCCCCCCCTCGCATTGCCTGCCAAGTGGCTGCTGGGCCCTCAGGCCACAAATGCTCAGTTTTGAAGCCGAACATGCACGATGTTAGAGAAAAGCAGCCACAGTAGCGGGCAAAGCTGCAGAGGAAAGACCAGCGCTAAAGAAAGACCTCTTCTGGCAGGGAATTGGGATCCCCGCCAGCCAAGGTACTTATGATCTGGGGGGGGGGGGGGGGGCGGTGGAGGCAGCCCTGTCCCAGTCCGGCTCAGTCTCTATTTGGATATTCCATCTCCCAGTCATGTAAAGTCCTGTTGCAATTTTTCACAATTTAACAACTTTGAGTAACTCTGTGTCATCAGCAAATTTAATTACTTCACTAGTTATTCCCATCTCTAGATCATTTTTTTTCATTTTTAATTTTAGAATTTTCAAATTATAATCACAGAAAAAGAAACACTGCGATATCACAGAAAGAAACATGAAATTGGAAAAATTTACAGGAAAAATAAACCCAATCATCACCTTCAGAAATACAGAAAAAAGGGGAACCCAGAAAAGAATTAAAAAAAAAAAGGAAAATACTGTTAGTTCCAATATTTTTATTGTGTTTTATAAATGATAACAAATGGCTAAAATAAAGCAATTAGCCAGCTTAACAAGTTAACAGTAACAAGCATCAGCATACTACATGTTCAAGTTAGGGCAAGTCTGGGATTATTTCGATAACAGATCATAATCATAAGTCACAGGAGTAATACATAATAATCCACAGTTATACAAATAAGTAAAGACACATCTTTCACTACTCACTGCTAGCCGGTCATAACAATGATAATTACTAAGCATTAACTCTCAGTTGTTCTTTTGATACAATGAAATCAAGAAGCCGGGGGCGTGTCAAGATGGCGACACGCAGTTGAATGAGGATAGAGCCTTCCTTGTATCGATGCCGGTTAAAGAATATTTTCCTATGATGCCTCACACAAAAAGAAAGGGAACGGTCTGGGGAGAAGCTTCGACAACCCGGACCTCTTCCCCTTGTCAAGTGTCGATTGAAAGGTACACCTCGCGAATTTCCACCCAGGACACCGTGAGGAGTCCGGCTGTCCTCAAGGTAGGGGAAAATCTTGAGGACTTGGACCTAGATGTTACTCTCTCACCTCCGGCGCTTCATCCGCCGCTCCCTCTCGACAGCCGCCACAACCAGAGAGGATCACCCGAAACCGAAGTGTTTGCTGTGGCGACCTTGATCGAAGGTGCTGGAAAGGCGGTTTGTGCAGGAGAGCTGGAGCCTTCAAGCTCCGGCGTTGAATTGAAGCAATTGAAACCTGCTTCAGGAACGGTGTCGTTGGAGAGCGTTTGGATTGTTCTCCAACAGTTGGCAGTTACCGTAGAGAAATCTACAAAGGAAATTTCTACACTTGTGAGTACCATGAACACCTTTTCTGAGTCTCTGGCGAATATTAGAACTGATTTTTCTACACAAACTACGAAGATTAACCAAGATGTAAAAAAAACTACAAGACTTATCCTCAGAAATGATTAAAGATAAAATTATTATTAAAAGAAGGATCGAACAAATTGAAAATCATAATCGGAGACTTAATTTGCGTATTTTAAATTTTCTAAGAGAAATAGGAATATCACCACTGGAAGCCTTTAAAAAATACTTGATTGAAGTCTTGAGATATTCCTCTGAAACTCTTCCTCCGGTGAATAAAGTCTAAAAATTCCTTAGAAAAAAAAATCTTGGAAGGAAATTTGAATATATCTGAACTGTTGGAAGTTTCTTTATCTGAACACTCTGAAAGAATGACATTATTTGTTCAATTAGTTTTCCAACAGGATATTGAAGCGATAAAAAAAATATACTTAAGAAAAATGAATGATTTGTTTTATGGTAAAACAGTACGAATATACCAAGATGTTACAAAGCAGACACAAGAACTCAGGAAATTGTTTCTGAGTATGAGAAAGGAAACTTTAGACATAGGTGCTTCGTTCTTTTTGAATTATCCTAGTAAGTGTGTTTTGAAATATCAAGGATTAAAATATGTATTTTTTCAGCCAGAGCAGTTAAGAGTGTTTCTGGATTCAAGGAAATTATCTGCGGATTCTAACAATTGATTAGAAGTAGTTGAAATAGGTGAGAAAATGCGTGTTAAGCCTATTCTAGAAATTATACTTTTTTTAGATTCCCCTCTTCTGATTCATGCCCCCCTTTACTTAGCTCATTTGTGATTTAAAGAAGACATACAATATATGAATACAAAATTTTCTTTGGAGATTGTATCCTAATGTTTATTCTGTGTCTGTTTTTCTGTAACAAGTTTTTCTTGTGACATAAAATTTTGAAATTATAAATAAAGAATTAAAAAAAAAAAAATCAAGAAGCCATTTAGCACAAAGTTGCCAAGGCTCTGGGTCGCATCACTAGGCACTCCTGGCATCTCTTTTGCATTCTCTGGAAAAGTCGGGAAAAACACATATTTTAGAACCAGAAAACAGTTCATCCATAAATCAAAAATACAAAAGCAAAATATTATTCCTTTCTGCTTCTAAGGCAGAGAGGTGTGGTAGCCGTGTTAGTCCACTTTTAAAGGTAATCAATAGAAATAAAACAAAATAAAACATGGAAAATAAAATAAGATGATACTTTTTTACATTGGATATAACTTAATACATTTCTTGGTTAGCTTTCAAAGGCAGCCCTTCTTCCTCAGATCAGAAATAAGCAAATGTTGGTAGATGACAGTATATATAAGTGAAACATCAAAGCATTCCAGTGACACCCTCCTGTCTCCATGCATATCTCACCTGTCCCTCTTCCTGTCTCTCACCTATCCACCCCCATCTTGTTAGACTGTCACTGAAATGCTTTGATGTTTCGCTTATATATACTGTCATCTACCAACATTTGCTTATTTCCGATCTGATGAAGAAGGGCAACCTTCGAAAGCTAATCAAGAAATGTATTAAGTTATGTCCAATAAAAAAAGTATCACCTTATTTTCTTTTCCATGTTTTATTTCTATTGATTGCTTCTAAGGCAAAAGTCACCAACAATGTAGTTCTCTGGGTAACTACTTGAAGCGAACAGAGTGCCTTACTCAGCAGCCATCTTGGTTGCTCTAGATCATTTATAAATATGTTAAAAAGCAGCAGTCGCAGCACAGACCCCTGTAGAACCTCACTATCCACCCTTCTCCATTGAGAATACTGACCATTTAATCCTACTCTCTGTTTTCTATCTTTTAAACGTTTTTAATCCATAATAAAATGCTACCTCCTATCCCATGACTCTCCAATTTGTCAAACGCCTTTTGAAAATCCAGATACACAATATCACCCCTTCAAAGAAATGTAATAGATTGGTGAGGCAAGATTTCCCTTCACTAAATCCATGTTGGCTTTGTCTCATTAATCTATGCTCTGTAATTTTGTTCTTTATAATAGTCTCTACCATTTTGCCCGGCACTGACGTCAGACTCACCGGTCTATAATTTCCCAGATCCCCTCTGGAACTCTTTTAAAATATTTGTGTTGCATTAGCCACCCTCCAATCTTCCAGTATCATATTTGATTTTAAAGATAAATTACATATTACTAACAATAGCTCTGCAAATTCATTTTTCAATTCTATCAGTATTCTGGGATGCATACCATCTGGTCCAGGCAATTTGCCACTTCTAATTTGTGAACTTGCCCCATTACATCTTCCAGGTTTACAGAGATTTTTTTCGGTTTCTGTGACTCATCAGCATTGAATACCGTTTCTGGCACTGGTATCTCTCCCATGCCTTCCTCAGTGAAGACTGAAACAAAGAATTCATTTAATCTCTCCGCTATGGCCTTGTCTTCCCTGAGTGCCCATTTTCCTCCTTGGTCATCTAGTGGTCCAACCTTTATCTGCTTTTTACTTCTAATATACAGTGGGGGAAATAAGTATTTGATCCCTTGCTGATTTTGTAAGTTTGCCCACTGACAAAGACATGAGCAGCCCATAATTGAAGGGTAGGTTATTGGTAACAGTGAGAGATAGCACATCACAAATTAAATCCGGAAAATCACATTGTGGAAAGTATATGAATTTATTTGCATTCTGCAGAGGGAAATAAGTATTTGATCCCCCACCAACCAGTAAGAGATCTGGCCCCTACAGACCAGGTAGATGCTCCAAATCAACTCGTTACCTGCATGACAGACAGCTGTCGGCAATGGTCACCTGTATGAAAGACACCTGTCCACAGACTCAGTGAATCAGTCAGACTCTAACCTCTACAAAATGGCCAAGAGCAAGGAGCTGTCTAAGGATGTCAGGGACAAGATCATACACCTGCACAAGGCTGGAATGGGCTACAAAACCATCAGTAAGACGCTGGGCGAGAAGGAGACAACTGTTGGTGCCATAGTAAGAAAATGGAAGAAGTACAAAATGACTGTCAATCGACAAAGATCTGGGGCTCCACGCAAAATCTCACCTCGTGGGGTATCCTTGATCATGAGGAAGGTTAGAAATCAGCCTACAACTACAAGGGGGGAACTTGTCAATGATCTCAAGGCAGCTGGGACCACTGTCACCACGAAAACCATTGGTAACACATTACGACATAACGGATTGCAATCCTGCAGTGCCCGCAAGGTCCCTCTGCTCCGGAAGGCACATGTGACGGCCCGTCTGAAGTTTGCCAGTGAACACCTGGATGATGCCGAGAGTGATTGGGAGAAGGTGCTGTGGTCAGATGAGACAAAAATTGAGCTCTTTGGCATGAACTCAACTCGCCGTGTTTGGAGGAAGAGAAATGCTGCCTATGACCCAAAGAACACCGTCCCCACTGTCAAGCATGGAGGTGGAAATGTTATGTTTTGGGGGTGTTTCTCTGCTAAGGGCACAGGACTACTTCACCGCATCAATGGGAGAATGGATGGGGCCATGTACCGTACAATTCTGAGTGACAACCTCCTTCCCTCCGCCAGGGCCTTAAAAATGGGTCGTGGCTGGGTCTTCCAGCACGACAATGACCCAAAACATACAGCCAAGGCAACAAAGGAGTGGCTCAGGAAGAAGCACATTAGGGTCATGGAGTGGCCTAGCCAGTCACCAGACCTTAATCCCATTGAAAACTTATGGAGGGAGCTGAAGCTGCGAGTTGCCAAGCGACAGCCCAGAACTCTTAATGATTTAGAGATGATCTGCAAAGAGGAGTGGACCAAAATTCCTCCTGACATGTGTGCAAACCTCATCATCAACTACAGAAGACGTCTGACCGCTGTGCTTGCCAACAAGGGTTTTGCCACCAAGTATTAGGTCTTGTTTGCCAGAGGGATTAAATACTTATTTCCCTCTGCAGAATGCAAATAAATTCATATACTTTCCACAATGTGATTTTCCGGATTTAATTTGTGATGTGCTATCTCTCACTGTTACCAATAACCTACCCTTCAATTATGGGCTGCTCATGTCTTTGTCAGTGGGCAAACTTACAAAATCAGCAAGGGATCAAATACTTATTTCCCCCACTGTACTTAAAAAAACATTTTTACTGTGTGTTTTTTGCCTCCAAAGCAGTGTTTGACTTGCTATTCCTTATGTTGTTTCCTATTATTTTCAATTGGATCCTCCTCCCATTTTCTGAAGGATTTTCTTTTAGCTGTAACAGCTTCCTTCACCTTACTTTTTATCCATGCCGGCTGTCATCTGGCCTTCCTCCCTTCTGGGCTTCCAGAATGGTATTTAAATAGCATCCACCCCAGATCTAAATTTTTTGCCTTTGCAGCTGCTCCTCTAAGATATAGAAATGGTATTAAGAGTTCCCCATTGTGGCACCTACATCTTGCTGCCAAGTTATAGATTGTAAGCCCTCGGGGGTAAAAAAAAAAATGCATACTGTACCTGAGAAAGGTGCCTCCTAAATCCACATCCAATAATGCAAGTATGTATGTGTCTTGTTGGTGTGTATTTGTTAATAAGAAGGTACTGGGCAAATGCTGATCCGCTGGTGGAGCAGTTTTGTGTTTGGGCTAGGGAGATATATATATTCAGAGAAGTTCAGGGCAGGGTCAGGATGCAGTAATGGAGCTATATGTGTGTAAAGTGTTCCTGAGAAGGAGCAATGTTTATGGCTGTATAGTTTAACTTAGATCCATTGGAGAAGCACTCCATATGTTGTATGTTTGTATATATAGAGAGAAATCTTTGGGTCTCCTCTATTTGACATTAAATTATTATTATTTATTATTTTTCCTAAAAAAATAAGCCAAAAACAAGTCCCAAAATAAGCCCAATTTTTTTCACATACTGTGAAGTTTAATCATTCACTAAATTGATTGCCAGTATATCAAATTGTACAAAACTGATAAATATGCTTTTCTAGAAAAATAAAATCCAGAAGCCAATGAACTGGTTCCTTCTTATTAGCAGACTGGTGTTCAAGTATAGTGCATTTTGGTGTGGATGAAGACATCTCAGAGACAAAGAAGTGAAGAAGCTAGTAGATATTAATCCTCCTTTAGCTCAAGAGATGGTACTCTATTCATGGCAAGGCTGAGAGCATTTCTGAAGTAGATCGGAGTACTTGCGTTAAATGTACATGGTGAAGGAGTGTTCTCCCACTTTTTTAATTCATGGTCTTGAATCTCAGAAATGAAAATGAAGGCCATTTTGAAAAGTGCAATTCCGTAATCATAATATTACAGTGAATCAGTGTATGTCTCCTGTATCTGTGGTAACTGGTTCCTATATAGAACTATATTGGGGCTTTGGGGGGGGATTGTTTTTTTGGGGGGGGTTATTCATTTCCCTTCTGCTCCCTCTCCCTCACCAACATGCAGAAACTTCACTTGCACAGTACCAGAACTTCCTCCAACTTACCACACACACACACCACCACCACCACCACAACCTTTGGTGTAACCCAACTTGGGTTGCCAGATAGTCGTGGAACAATAAGTATATTTTTCCTAAAAAATAAGCCAAAAACAAGTCCCAAAATAAGCCCAATTTTTTTCACATACTGTGAAGTTTAATCATTCACTAAAACCCTCACCAGGCCACTTCCCTTCCGGCTACTGGGCATTAGACGAACCAGAACTGGTGGTTACCGTGCCCCTCTTCTGCACGCTGGCTCTGCACCATTAGTGCCTGGTGTCCCACCCCAGGAGACTGCAGCTCAGCCAATCACGAAACGCCAGACTGAGAGTTGTGGCTCAGGCCACTAGCAGCGTATTTCAGTCATTCTGCTCACATACACTGCCAGCGCCAACAAGGTCAAAAACAAGCTACTCGCAAATACAACCCCCTCCCCCCTCCCCGTGAGTTCTAAAAAAAACCTAAGCCCAAACTCATGGGAAAAGAGTGAGGTTGGCAACACTGGACTCAAGTTGCCCTTCCAGTTCTCCACCTCAGAGCCTTGTCATTGGCTGGATCCTACCCACTGCCTCCACAGCTAATTATGTTGTAAGCAGGCAGGGCAGGCTCACTCGCACATTGGGGAGGATTAGAGAACTACCGGTACAGATAAAAATTTTACACTCATGAATATATCCAAACACATTTGCCATCCTTTAGTGGAAAAATCTTTTGGCAGTCGCATTCTGAGCACATCTCACCAGGCCCCCTTAAACATTTGAGTCTAAAATATGAATCCAGTTTGCCAGTACCTTAATCTAACCATGCCCACAGCAACAAAAATTACTTGGCCGTACACACAGCAACCAGTAAGAAAACTGTTCATTACTGATGGGGCAGTTGAACGGGCATTAAATTTCACAGTCAAATTAACAAGAACGAGATAAATAAAAATGCATATCATAGTATTATAGTAAATACTAGCAGATAAATACCTGTATGGTCCATCCATTCTACCCAGCAAGGTGGCCAGAGTTGCATCTGGCCCTCTGTGCAGGATCCACTTTTTCATGATTAAACAGGGAAGTCTGTCTTTTGACATGGTGTAACAGGAGGCCTGAGCTTGGGCTTTCCAACGCCCACATACACTAGTATTCCATAACGCAGTCTTGCTGCCAAGATTGTAGCCAGCTGCTTGGCGCACCTAAACTGAGGGGCCAATTGATAGAATTTTTCCGAATGTGTCTTCTCTCTGATGCCCCTCCACCATATCAAGTTTTATCCCAATCCATTAAATTTTCGGAGATTTATTGTGCACCCAGATGGGCGGACGAATGGAGAGACAAACAGACATTTATTGACCCCATTTGTATATTCTTCCCGGCTTCCGTTGGGTTGGAAAAAATAGATGGATGATCAGGAAACTTTATCTCCCTTTCAAACATGCTATGTTCCTGGCAAAGAAAAACCTCACTTGACTCCTCCTATTGTAAAATAAAAGACAGCTGTGTATATAGCCCAACAGCTTTATTTGTGGCCAGCTTCTTGGGTTTTTTTTTCTTCCCTTGATAAATAGCCCTATTAAATAAAGCTTTTTTCTGCGTGGCTGTGCGTATTAATCTGAGTGCACAGACTGGAGATAAATTTACTGTCATAAACCATTAAGGGCATCAGCCTCACAGCACAGCTTCCTTATAGCAAAAATCACTGCAACTGGAGCCCTTTCTAGATACTGTAGGAGAATACTGCCATTATATAAAGAACTGGTCATGTAAAACATATAATTCTCACTGTATGCACACCTGTACAGTTACACATATATAAAATACCATTTTCAAAACTGTCTACCAAGGCAGATTGCCTTTATTGAAATTTGTCTCTCTTAGAGAATCAAGTAGACTGGCAGGAGCATAATCGAAAGAGAAGGGCGCTCATCTTTCGACACAAATCGGGAGATGGGCGTCCTTCTCTCAGGGTCACCCAAATCGGCATAATCGAAAGCCGATTTTGGGCGTCCTCAACTGCTTTCCATCGCGGAGACGACCAAAGTTCACGGGGGCGTGTCAGCAACGTAGCAAAGGCGGGACGGGGGCATGGTTAAGAGATGGGCGTCCTCGGACGATAATGAAAAAAAGAAGTGCATCTCTGATGAGCATTTGGCCAACTTTACTTGGTCCCTTTTTTTTCATGACCAAGCCTCAAAAAGGTGCCCGAACTGACCAGATGACCACCGGAGGGAATCGGTGATGACCTCCTCTTACTCCCCCAGTGGTCACCAACCCTCTCCCACCCAAAAAAAAAATTTAAAATACATTTTTTGCCAGCCTCTATGCCAGCCTCAAATGTCATACCCAGCTCCATCACAGCAGTATGCAGGTCCCTGGAGCAGTGCACTTCAGCCAGGCGGACCCAGGCCCATCCCCCCCCCCGCCCCCACCTGTTACACTTATGGTGGTAAATGTGAGCCCTCCAAAACCCACCCAAAACCCACTGTACCCACATGTAGGTGCCCCCCTTCATCCCTAAGGGCTATGGTAGTGGTGTACAGTTGTGGGTAGTGGGTTTTGGGGGGGCTCAGCACCAAAGGTAAGGGAGCTATGCACTTGGGAGCAATTTGTGAAATCCACTGCAGTGCCCCCCTAGGGTGCCTGGTTGGTGTCCTGGCATATCAGGGGGACCAGTCTGATGAGTCACAGAAACCGAAAAAAATCTCTGTAAACCTGGAAGATGTAATGGGGCAAGTTCACAAATTAGAAAGTGGCAAATTGCCTGGACCAGATGGTATGCATCCCAGAATACTGATAGAATTGAAAAATGAATTTGCAGAGCTATTGTTAGTAATATGTAATTTATCTTTAAAATCAAATATGATACTGGAAGATTGGAGGGTGGCTAATGCAACACAAATATTTTAAAAGAGTTCCAGAGGGGATCTGGGAAATTATAGACCGGTGAGTCTCCAGTCGGTTCAAAACTCTGCTGCCCGTCTCATCTTCCGCCAGGGTCGCTTTACTCATACTACCCCTCTCCTCAAGACCCTTCACTGGCTCCCTATCCGTTTTCGCATCCTGTTCAAACTTCTTCTACTAACCTATAAATGTATTCACTCTGCTGCTCCCCAGTATCTCTCCACACTCGTCCTTCCCTACACCCCTTCCCGTGCACTCCGCTACATGGATAAATCCTACTTATCTGTTCCCTTCTCCACTACTGCCAACTCCAGACTTCGCGCCTTCTGTCTCGCTGCACCCTACGCCTGGAATAAACTTCCTGAGCCCCTACGTCTTGCCCCATCCTTGGCCACCTTTAAATCTAGACTGAAAACCCACCTCTTTAACATTGCTTTTGACTCGTAACCACTTGTAACCACTCGCCTCCACCTACCCTCCTCTCTTCCTTCCCGTTCACATTAATTGATTTGATTACTTTGTTTATTTTTTGCCTATTAGATTGTAAGCTCTTTGAGCAGGGACTGTCTTTCTTCTATGTTTGTACAGCGCTGCGTATGCCTTGTAGCGCTATAGAAATGCTAAATAGTAGTAGTAGTAGTCTGATGTCAGTGCCGGGCAAAATGGTAGAGACTATTATAAAGAACAAAATTACAGAGCATAGATTAATGAGACAAAGCCAACATGGATTTAGTGAAGGGCGACCTTAGAGATGGGCGTCCTCGGTTTCCATTATCGGCGAAAACCGAGGTCGCCCATCTCTAAGGTCGACCATCTCAACATTTAGGTCGGCCATCACCAACATATTTGACTTCCTATGCTTACCTTTTTGAAAGCAAATTTCAAAGGCGATCATGTTATGATCACTGTTGTCAAGCGGCCCCCGGACCGCTACCTCCCGTACCAGATCATGCGCTCCACAAATGACTAAGTCTAGAATTTTTCCTTCTCTCGTCGGCTCCTGTACCAGCTGCTCCATAAAGCTGTCCTTTATTTCATTGAGGAAGTTTACCTCTCTAGCATGCCCTGATGTTACATTAACCCAGTCTACATGGGGGTAATTGAAATCACCCATTGCGTTGCCTAATTTATTTGCCTCACTAATTTCCTTTAACATGACTGTGTCCGTCTGCTCATCCTGGTCGGGCGGATGGTAGTACACCCCTATCACCGTCCTTTTCCCCTTTACATATGGAATTTCGATCCACAATGATTCCAAGAAGTCTTTTGTTTCCTGCAGAATTTTCAATCTATTTGATTCAAGCCTCTCGTTAACATACAATGCTACTCCTCCCCCAATCCGGTCCACCCTATCACTACAATATAATTTGTACCCCGGTATGACAGTATCCCACTGGTTATCCTCCTTCCACCAGGTCTCAGAGATGCCTATTATGTATATTTCTTCATTCAGTGCAATATATTCCAATTCTCCCATCTTATGTCTTAGGCTCCTAGCATTTGCATATAGACCCTTCAAGCTAGACTTGCTATTCCTTATCACATCATGTTGATTACTTGACAGTATTATTTTACTATCCTTTGTCTGATTTTTATTATTTTTATTTAAGGACATTGAATTTACTACAGTATCTTTTGCAAACTCACTATCAAGAAACCCTGTCTTCCCTTTTTGGGCGATATCTTTGCAAGATACCTTATTCCGAACCATAAGCTTTTGTGCGACTGTCGGCCTTCCTCCCGTTCCTAGTTTAAAAGTTGCTCTATCTCTTTTTTAAATGATGATGCCAGCAGCCCGGTCCCATTCCGGTTAAGGTGGAGCCCATCCTTTCAGAATAGGTTCCCCCTTCCCCAGAATGTTGCCCAGTTCCTGACAAAATTAAAACCCTCCTCCTTGCACCATTGTCTCATCCACGCATTAAGACTCTAGAGCTCTGCCTGTCTCTTGGGCCCTGCGCAACGCCACCCTAGAGGATCTGGATTTGAGCTTTCTTCCTAAGAGCCTAAATTTGACTTCCAGAACCTCTCTCCCACATTTTCCTATACCATTGGTACCCACATGTACCAAGACAGCCGGCTCCTTCCCAGCACTATCTAAAATCCCATCTAGGTGATGCGTGAGGTCCGCCACCTTCGCACCAGGCAGGCAAGTCACCAGGCGATCTTCCCGTCCACCAGCCACCCAGCTATCTATATGTCTAATGATCGAATCACCAACTACAACAGCTGTCCTATCCTTTCCCTTCCGGGCAGTAACTGGAGACATGTCCTCGGTGCGAGAGGATAGTAAATCCCCTGGTGTGCAGGTCCTGGCTACAGGAGTACTTCCTACTTCACCTTCTGGGAGACCTCCCTCCTCCAAGGCAGCACAGAGGCTACCTGACTGGAGGTGGGACTTCTCTACAACATCCCTGTAGGTCTCATCTATGTATTTCTCTATCTCCCTCATTTCTACCAAGTCTGCTACTCTAGCCTCGAGAGAACGAACACGCTCTCTGAGGTCTAGGAGCTCTTTGCGTCGAGCACACACATATGACATCACACCAACCAGGAGATACTCATACATGTGGCACTCAGTGCAGAAGACTGGGTAGCACCCCTCTCGCTGCTGGACTGCTGACTCCATAGGCGCCCGGGATAAGCCTCCCCAGCCCAACTGCTGCCCCCACCCCGTGAGCTAAAGGCTTCTCTGCTCCCCCCACCCCGTGAGCTGCAGGCTTCCCCGCTCCCCAGTCGCCAATCATCTCCCGTCTGCCCCTTCCTGCCCTCGCCCTACCTTTGAAGATTGTAATTTTCCTCGAGCGGGCTGCCTTCCCTCGCATGGCTCCGCCCTCTTCTGACGTATTTCCTGTTTCCGCGAGGGCAGAGCCATGCGAGGGAAGGCTGGAGGTCGCCCCGTCGGGTTCAAGGCATATAGGTTGGTGTTTCGCTTCACTTTCATCTCAGGCTCCTTTTATAAAACTTTTTATTTCCGTTATTTTTCGAGTCTTTGGTCTTTACCACGGTAAATCGCGCTCTGTTGGCCTCTTATTTGGATTAAGCTTGTCGTCTGTGCCGCTTGAGAGCCGCTGTCATAACAACCAACGGCACGAACTGCACGAGGGCAGGCGGCGCCGTAATAGCGTAAGGCCAATTATTGTGTGGTGGATGCAGTGCGCACCCCCCAGTTTCCAACAAGACTCTTTCAGTGAAGCCAGGCAGGGAAAATTGTTTATTGTGCTTACTACTTCTAATTATTTTGAAAAATTAGTTTTTTATGAGTCACAGACACCTTCTTGCTATATCAAAAACAGCACGAATTTGATCAATACTGTTGATATAATAAAAGCAGTTTTAACAAGCTGTTCAGGCATGGAGATTATCAAACCACCTATTTCCTTTCTTAATTATCCTCCTGGTATGTCAACTGACAGTATGAATCGTCACTGGTGCTGGTTTGCGAATGAAAGTGAAGCCAGACCAGCAACACATTGGGTCAATGAAGTTACCAGAATCTGTAAAGGATGTTCCTCCATTCTTGAGAGAGGAACTCCATGGCCATATTAACAGACGAGCCCTGTCGCTGCCGGGCAGACCGTTGACTGCTGGGTGCTGCGCTGTTGCCTCTCCCTTGCTCGTCATCTCATCCATCGGGGAGTCTGCTGCCTTCGTGTCCTCCTGCCCGCCTATCGGATTTGTACCCTGGCTCTTCTTTTTGGCTGGCCTGATGGAGGTGCAGTGGAGGAGGTCTCTGGCTTGGAAAGCCCCGACGGTTGGTGCTGCGGAGGACAACCGTTTGGTCCGCCATCTTGACTCCTGCACAACTGACTCCGTCGCACAGGAAACCTGCCTCCAGCATCGTCCTGCCTCTGCATGCTGCTGCTGTTTCTTCAGATCTTCATTTGCCTTGCCGGACCTGTTCTTGTTAGGCTAGATTTCCATCATCCCTCTTGGCCCACCTGGACTTCTGCTGCCCATCTTTGTCTCCCTTACCTTTCCCTTCTCATTCTGCTCTCCCACCCTAACTATTGACAAGTAACTGTATTTAATTTATTTTATTGGTTCATTGTAAGCCGCTTTGGGGCTGCAAATCTGTGGCAAAAGGCGGGATATAAATGTCCTTAAATAAATAAATAAATAAATAAAATTAGGGTGTTTTGTGGCTCTACATGAGAATTGTGATATTATGATCCCTTGTTTCATATTGTTGACGGTCTGCATTTTCCGTGTGGGTGGTATATTGGTGTATTAGGTTCTGCCCAGTGTAATATTTATGGTACAGTAAGGTTCTGAGTGTGTTTTTGCACAAAGTTGTGCATAGTGTTTTGAAGTTGAGCAATTGTGGTTAGTATATGCTTTGAGCAACCACTTTATTCTTTGACATATGATACATATCTAATATCTAAATTTAATAAAAGGTATTAATTGTGACTTATTTTTATTTATTTTTTCTTTGTGTTATCAGATTATGGATTTAAGCTCCATCCCAACCCCGCCCCTTTAGCCTCCCCAAACAGTTGGGCCACCGACCACCTATGGCATAGGCACCCTGTATAAGAGGCTTGGGGAGGCTAAGCCTCCCCAGCCCAACCGTGACCTTCCCCTGCTGCCCCCACAGGTGCAGGGCTCCTTCCCTCCTGACTCAGCTCTCCGACTGGCAGCCTGCCCCCCCCACCCTGCTGTAGCACACACGCTCTCGCGCGCGCGCGTGTGTGTGTGTGTGTTTTACTTTCCGTGGCAGCAACATCAATGAGGAAGAAGGCACTGCGGGCTCGCCTCTGGCTCTAGCTTCTCCCTTCCCTCTTCACACAGTGTCCCACCCTCGCGGAAACAGGAAATGCATCATCGCAGAAGGCGGAACACTGTGTGAACAGGGAAGGGAGAAGCTGAAGGCGAGTCTGCAGTGCCTTCTTCTTTACTGACGTCACTGCCACAGACAGTAAGGTTAAACACTTGGTGGGGGGGGCAGGAAGGGCAAGGAGAATCGCTGGACATGGATGGGAGGGGAGGGCAGGGGGAGAGAACAGATTGCTGGAGAGGAGGGGAGGGCATGGGGAGAGAACAGATCGCTGGAGGGGAGAGGAGGGGAGGGCAGGGGGAGAGAACAGATCGCTTGATATGGAGAGAAGGGGAGGGCAGGGAGAGAGAACAGATAGCTGGAAATGGAGAGAAGGGGAGGGCAGGGGGAGAGAAGAGATTGCTGTAGAGGAGGGGAGGGTAGGGGGAGAGAAGAGATCACTGGAGAGGAGGGGAGGGCAGGGGAGAGAAGAGAATTGCTGGCCATGGATGGATGGAGGGGAGGGCAGGGGAGAGAGGAGAATTGCTGGACATGGATGGATGGAGGGGCGGGCAGGAGGAGAGAGGAGAATTGCTGGACATGGATGGATGGAGGGGAGGGCAGGGGGAGAGAGGAGAATTGCTGGACATAGATGGATGAATGGGGGTAGGGGCAAGGAAATTTGCTGGATATGGGTGGATGAAGGAGAGGGCAGGGGGAGAGAGGAGAATTGCTGGACATAGATGGATGAATGGGGGTAGGGGAGAGGAAATTTGCTGGATATGGGTGGATGAAGGAGAGGGCAGGGGGAGAGAGGAGAATTGCTGGACATAGATGGATGAATGGGGGTAGGGGAGAGGAAATTTGCTGGATATGGATGGATGAAGGAGAGGGCAGGGGAGAATGGAGAGTTCCTGGACATGGATGGAGGGGAGGGCAGGGGAGAGAGGAGAATTGCTAGATATGGATGGATGGAGGGGGAAGGGGAGAGAGGACATTTGCTGGATATGGATGGATGGAGGAGAGGGCAGGGGAGAATGGAGAGTTGTTGGACATGGATGGAGGGGAGGGAAGTCAGGAAGGAGATGCACATGGATGGAGTGGAGGGAAGCGAGGAGAAATGCTTGACAAGGATGGAGTGGAGGGCAGGGAAGAGAGGAGAAATATTGGACAAGGATGGAGGGAATGAAAGACAAAGGAAGGAGATGCACACGGATGAAGTGGAAGGGAGAGAGGAGAAATACTGGTCATGGATGGGAGGGGAGGGAAGACAGAGGAAGTAGATGCACATTGATGGAGGGGAGGGCAGTGAGGAGAAATGCTGGATATGGATGGAGGGTAAATTGCTGAATTTAAGGGCTAGATTGGAACACTTTGAGGGCAGATGTTGAAACTGGAGAAAAGATAGGGACAGGGCTACAGATGGTAGACGGGACGCATAAGGACACAGAAGGATGATGGACATGGTGAGAGAAAAAATATCAAATGGAAAGAAGACACTGCATAAAACAGAAGACACTGGGACCAAAGCTAATAGAAAAACTAAATGCTCAGACAGCAAAGATAGAAAACATTTTTTATTCAGAATTTATTAATTGGAATATGTCAGTTTTTGGAAATGTGCATCTGTGATATTTTGTATGGAAGTTTCAATTTTTCTAGTATTGCTACATGCTGAGTCTGACTTCTTGAGGTAACCTTCCAGTTCAGTATTTTGCCTTCATATCTGTTGTGTCATGTGTTTATCATGTGTGATCAAGATGCAGTATTCTGCTAGTGTGTAGTATTTGCAGCCCTTTTTGTTTTGTTTTGTTTTGTTTCACTAGGTTGTGTACTGGTGTTTTAGAGACAGGTGTAATTATAGTGCTGCCTTTCCATGCATAAGGTTGTAGCTTGTCCTGTCCTTGGAATTAGTGCTGTTATGGTTTGGTAAGGTTATGAGTGTGTTTTTGCACAAGTTTGTGTATAGTGTTTTGCAGTGGAGAGATTGTGTGTTGGCCTTACTGAGGTGGCACCAAAACATCAGAAAGGGTGTAGAGCCTAAATCATGACACACTACCTCTTGAAGGATTTACATATGGTCGTTAATAAAAGGAGCTAATTGTGAACACTATCCACCCTAAAAGGGTGTTTTGTGGCTCTACATGAGAATTGTGATATTATGATCCCTTGTTTCAAATTGTTGACGGTCTGCATTTTCCGTATGGGTGGTATATTGGTGTATTAGGGTCTGCCCAGTATAATATTTATGGTACAGTAAGGTTCTGAGTGTGTTTTTGCTCAAAGTTGTGCATAGTGTTTTGCAGTTGAGCGATTGTGGTTAGTATATGCTTTGAGCAACCACTTTATTCTTTGACATATGATACATATCTAATATCTAAATTTAATAAAAGGTATTAATTGTTAGTATTTTATTTTTACTTATTTTTTTTCTGTGTGTTGTCATACAATTATGGATGTAAGCGCTGCCCCTGGCCCCACCCCTAACCCCATCCCCTTTAGCCTCCCCAAACATTTGGGTCACCAACTGCCTATGACAGGCAGCACAGCCCCAATCAAATCAAAACAGCTCTGATAATCTCCCACAGGTCTAAGGCAGCAAAGCTCTGGATCTCACACCCCTTTTCTCTTCTTATTTTTTCCTCAAAATACCAGGATGTACACACAGGGTTGCCAGATGGGCGGTTTTCCCGCCCAATTACCCGCCATGGGAAACTTTTGCCCGCTGCGGGTTGCGGTTTTTTGGGCTTTTTTTTTTCACGCGGGTTTTGGGTGGTTTTTCGGCCGCGGGGGTGGGGCTAACGATGACAGAGGCGGGGTTTGGTGACGTATTGGGCGGGGCGAGGTGACGTATTGGGCGGGGTAATGACGGCGGGGGTGGGGCTGATGACGGCGGGGGCGGGGTGATGGAAGGGGTGGGGCTGATGACGGCGGGGGCGGGGTGATGACGGAAGGGGCGGGGTTGATGACCGCGGGGGTGGGGGTGATGACATCGGGGGTGGGGTGTGTGCGGTTTTTGGGCGGGTTTTGGGCTATTTTGGGTGGGAATTTTTTTTTTATATGGCAACACTGTTTACACAGCTTTGCCCCTCCTCCCTCTCAGCACAAGTGCCTGCTAGAGCCTGTTAATGCAGTTAATTGGATTACTTCCCTCTATAGAAAAACAGTTGAAGGGAACACTTTTAAGACAACTTAGGAATCACCAGCACAGAAATGTAACACAGTTGAAGAAGGAACTACCAGCACAGAATCAAAACTAGCTATTTTAGATTAGTTTATAGGAAAGAGAGGCTTAGAAAGGAGTTAATAGAAAGAGAGAGGCTTAGAAGTACAGCCAGTGAAATAAAGTACAGCGCTTTTTTCCTTTTTTTTTTTTCTACACAAAGTTACACCTGCTCCAAGGCAGGAGTAATTTTGTGCTGCTAAGAATTGACACTAAAGTTTGTATTTTATATATACTGAAGGGTTTCTGCTGTGGGTGTTTATCATTTGTAAATTTAGTTGTTTATTTTCTAGGTAATTAGGGCTTCTTTTGAGCATACAAAAATTCAGTATTTATCATCAGTGTTTTTGCAGCTTGGGTACCTTTCCAATAGAATTAAATGTATACATTTGTGTAGCTGAGAAGTCATCCACATGGAAAAGGCACATAAAGTGAATAGAGAATCCCAAACCAGGCCAGTGGAGGGGTGAGAGTGTGAGGGGAAGTGGTGTTTTCCTCTTGTTTATGCAATAAAAACCTATTACTAAGGGAATTCAATCAGTGTTTATTGGTTAAAATCTAAAATCGAAAGTCCTATATAAAACGTGTGTAAGTGACAATCCTATATGGCACACAATGAGGACAGAGATAAAGGAAATGAAAATAAATATTCTGGGTATGTACCTCTAAACACCTTATAAACCCAACCTACTAATTAAAAAAAAATATGGGCCTTAATAGGCAACCAGTGAAGTCCCATCAAGGTAGGAGTTACATGATCCAACCTCTTTTGTCCCGTAATCACCCTGTCTACAGTATTCTGTATCACCTGTAATCTAGATACTAGATTAGCCAAAAGAAGACAGTGTAAACCATTACAATAGTCTAGTTCTGACAATGGATGGGATGTAAACATACCAGGCTATAATCTTTTTAGGAAGGATAGAGAGGGACGTAAAGGTGGAGGAGTAGCTCTGTATGTGAGAGATGATATCGCAGCAACTGAAATGACAGGGAAGTGGGGAAAGGAAGAAGCAATACGGATCACCTTAAGAAGAGAGGATAGAACCTTGGTCCACGTGGGTGTTGTCTACAGACCCCTGACACAATTGGAGGAACTGGATAAAGATCTGATCGCTGATATTCAGAAGTTGGGGAAGAAAAGAGAGGTTCTGTTTTTGGGAGATTTTAATCTGCTGGATGTAGATTGGAAGGTTCCTTCTGCAAAATCGGAAAGAAGTAGAGAGATTGTGGATGCTTTCCAAAGTGCTCTGCTCAGACAAATGGTGACGGAACCCACGAGGGAGGGAGCGACGCTGGATCTGGTGCTCACAAATGGGGATAGTGTGTCAAATGTCCGAGTGGCTGCGCACCTGGGAAGCAGTGACCATCAAACGGTTTGTTTTGATATAACAGCTCATGTGGTTAGCGGCCACTCTAAACTCAAAGTCCTGGACTTCAAGCAAACTGACTTTAACAAAATGGGGGAATACCTGAGGAAGGAGCTGATGGGCTGCAAGAACGCACAACACGTGGAAGGACAGTGGTCCAAGCTGAAAGAAGTAATAAACAGGGCCACAGACTTTATGTAAGGAGGGTAAATAAAAGCAAGAGAAAAAGGAAACCGATATGGTTTTCAAAGCAAGTGGCTGAGAAAATAAAGGCTAAAGAGTTAGCGTTCCAGAAATACAAAAAATCTCAAGTAGAGGAACACGGGGAGGAATACCGGATGAAACTGAAAGAAGCCAAGAGAGAGGTACGTCTGGCGAAGGCGCAAGCGGAAGAACAAATGGCTAGAAATGTACGGAGGGGAGACAAAAACTTCTTCAGGTATATTAGTGAAAGGAGAAAGACTAAAAAGGGGATTGTGAGACTAAAAGATACAGCAAAACGCTATGTAGAAAATGATGAAGAAAAAGCCAATTTGCTAAATAGATACTTTTGTTCTGTTTTTACTGAAGAAAATCCTGGGGAAGGACCAAGAGGGACTGGCAAAAGTACACCTGAAAACGAAGTGGATAGAGCACCGTTCACGGAAGAGAGTGTGTATGAACAACTTGGAATGCTAAAGGTGGACAAAGCCATGGGGCCGGACGGGATCCACCCCAGAATACTGAGGGAACTCAGAGAGGTTCTGGCGGGTCCTCTTAAAGATTTGTTTAATAAATCCTTGGAGATGGGAGAGGTTCCGAGGGATTGGAGAATGGCGGAGGTGGTCCCTCTTCACAAAAGTGGTGATAGGGAAGAAGCTGGAAACTACAGGCCGGTAAGCCTCACTTCGGTTATTAGAAAAGTAATGGAAGCCATGCTGAAGGAAAGGATAGTGAATTTCCTGGAAGCCAATAAGTTGCAAGATCCGAGACAACATAGTTTCACCAAAGGGAAGTTGTGCCAAACGAATCTCATTGAATTCTTTGACTGGGTGACGGGAGAATTAAATCAAGGACATGCTATGGACGTCATCTACTTAGATTTCAGCAAGGCTTTTGACACGGTTACCCACAGGAGGCTCTTGAATAAACTAGAAGGGCTGAAGATAGGACCCGAAGTGGTGAACTGGATTAGGAACTGGTTGACGGGCAGACGCCAGAGGGTGGTAGTGAATGGAGTTCGCTCGGAGGAGGGAAAGGTGAATAGTGGAGTGCCTCAGGGATCGGTGCTGGGGCCCATTCTGTTCAATATATTTGTGAGTGACATTGCCGAAGGGTTACAAGGTAAAGTTTGCCTTTTTGCGGATGACACCAAGATTTGCAACAGAGTGGACACCCCGGAGGGAGTGGAAAACATGAAAAAAGATCTGAAGAAGCTGGAAAAATGGTCTAACGTTTGGCAATTAAAATTCAATGTGAAGAAATGCAAAGTGATGCACTTAGGGAGTAGAAATCCAAGGGAGGCATATGTGTTAGGTGGGGAGAACCTGATAGACACGGACGGGGAGAGGGATCTTGGGGTGATAGTATCTGAGGACCTGAAGGCGATGAAACAGTGCGACAAGGCGGTGGCCGTAGCGAGAAGGTTGCTAGGCTGTATAGAGAGAGGTGTGACCAGCAGAAAAAAGGAGGTTTTAATGCCCCTGTATAAGACGGTGAGGCCCCACCTGGAGTATTGTGTTCAGTTTTGGAGGCCGTACCTTGCGAAGGATGTTAAAAAAATGGAAGCAGTACAAAGAAAAGCTACGAGGATGGTATGGAAGTTGCGTTCCAAGACGTATGAAGAGAGACTTGCTGACCTGAACATGTATACTCTGGAAGAAAGGAGGAACAGGGGTGATATGATACAGATGTTCAAATATTTGAAAGGTATTAATCCGCAAACGAATCTTTTCCGGAGATGGGAAGGCGGTAGAACGAGAGGACATGAAATGAGATTGAAGGGGGGCAGACTCAGGAAAGATGTCAGGAAGTATTTCTTCACGGAGAGGGTGGTGAACGCTTGGAATGCCCTCCCGCGGGAGGTGGTGGAGATGAAAACGGTAACGGAATTCAAACATGCGTGGGACAGGCATAAAGGAATCCTGTGCAGAAGGAATGGATCCACAGAAGCTTAGCTGAAATTGGGTGGCGGGGGGAAGAGGGGTTGGTGGTTGAGAGGCTAGGATGGGGGAGGGCAGACATACGGGGTCTGTGCCGGAGCCGGTGATGGGAGGCGGGACTGGTGGTTGGGAGGCGGGAAATACTGCTGCACAGACTTATACGGTCTGTGCCCTGAAAAAGACAGGTACAAATCAAGGTAAGGTATACACATATGAGTTTATCGTGGGCAGACTAGATGGACCGTGCAGGTCTTTTTCTGCCGTCATCTACTATGTTACTATGTTACTATAAAATCTCCGCTTGAACCAAAGCTAAAAAATATTTTCTTTCAAAAAGGGAATGGAATGAATTTTTCTAAGACAGTGTAATTTATAAAATGTAGATTTATCAAAAGTCATTTGTGAAAGTAAATGCCTAGATTGCAGAAGTGTTTTTTTTAAATTTGTGAGCCTTGCCCATGCTCCACCCAAACTCTACCCTGTGAACGCCCACCAGGAGAGTGCCATAGTTTAGAGTACCCCTCAGGTAGAACCTGCTCATTTCTTCAAGTATGTGTTCATATATCCACAGAAATGACTAGAATATGCTGGTATTTACACATGTGCCTCAGCCATTAGCTATATTGGCCCTAAGCTCTGGAACATGCTGCCCTTCCACCTTGGCTCAGAATCCTCTTACTGCAGGGGTAGGCAACTCCGGTCCTCAAGAGCCGCAGGCAGGTCAGGTAGGATATCCACAATGAATATGGAGGAGATAGATTTGGAAACCATGGAGGCAGTGTATGCAAATCAAGTTCATGCATATTCATTGTGGATATCCTGAAAACCTGACATGACCTGCCTGCGGCTCTCGAGGACCGGAGTTGCCTACCCCTGTCCTACTGTAACCTTACATCTGCGTTGAAACTCACCTTTTCACCCTTGCTTATTCTGCACACCATTAAATCTCTTTTCTTTTCTTGTAGCCTGCTATTTTTTTTGTAAACCGCTCTGAAGCCGAATGTTGACACTTGGCGGTATATCAAGTCCTATAAAATACTTTGGGATCCTTTTACAAAGTGGCAGTAGGGCAACTACACATGTAACGTGCACCAAATCAACAGTACCACCTGGTTAACACGCCCACCAAGCAGTAATTTCAAAGATGGCGTACGCTGTTTCCCGCAGTAGAAAATATTTTTCTATTTTCTACCCGGGGGGGGGGGGGGGCATTTCCAGCAGTAATCAGCAGCACGGCCACATGGGCATACACTACACGAGTACCGTGCATGTAGCATGTGAGCTCTTACCATTAGGTCAATGGGTGATGGTAAGGGGTCACACTACTTGTATTTCTAGCGCACGGCTATTTACTGCCCTCATTAAGAAAAGCCTTTTTTCCCAGCTGTGGTAAAAAATGGCCCAGTGCTCAGCAAAAACACAACCACAGGCCACTCTTTACTGTGGCTTTGTAAAAGGACCTCTTATAGCAGGCCCTATCATTGAGCAACTACTACTACTACTTAACACTTCTATAACGCTACAAGGCAAACGCAGCGCTGTATACCATACACATAAAGACAGTCCTTGCTCAAAGAGCTCACAATCTAAATAAGACAGGTAACAGACAGATCAACTAAGGGGTAAGGGGAATTAAAGAGGAGGGGATAAAAGGTACAGACAAGTGAGCAGAGGTTAGGACTCAAAAGCGGCGTCAAAGAGGTGGACTTTTAGCTTGGACTTGAAAATGGCCAAAGACGGGGCTAGACGTACATGCTCAGGAAGTCTGCATGTGGTGCAGCGAGATAGAAGGAACGGAGTCTAGAATTAGAAGTAGAGGAGAAGGGGACAGACAAGAGAGATTGTCAACAGAACGGAGTGCCCGAGGGGGGTGTAGGGAGAGAAGAGTGGAAAGGTACTGGGGAGCAGTAGAGTGAATACACTTATAGGTCAGTAAGAGAAGTTTGAATTGAATGCGGAAACGGATAGGGAGCCAGTGAAGTGACTTGAGGAGAGGGCTAATGTGAGCATAGCGATTTTGGCGGAAAATGAGTCGTACAGCAGAGTTTTGGACTGATTGAAGAGGAGAGAGATGGCTAAGTGGGAGGCCGGTGAGAAGCAGGTTGCAATAGTCTAGGCGAGAGGTGAAAAGAGTGTGGATAAGGGTTCTGATAGAGTGCTCAGAGATGAAGGGACGGATTTTGCTGATGTTATAGAGAAAGGAACGACAAGTTTTGGCAATCTGCTGAATGTGAGCAGAGAAGGAGAGAGAGGAGTCGAAGATGACCCCAGGGTTACGAGCTGATGAGACAGGGAGAATGAGAGTGCCATCCACAGAAATAGACAAAGGGGGAAGAGGAGAGGTGGGTTTAGGGGGAAAGATGAGAAGCTAGGTCTTGGCCATGTTAAGCTTCAGATGACGTTGAGACATCCAGGCAGCGATATCAGACAGGCAGGCTGAAACATTGGTCTGGATGCTGGTTGAGATTTCGGGGGTAGAGAGGTAAATCTGGGAGTCGTCAGCGTAGAGATGGTATTGAAAGCTGTGGGATGATATCAGAGAGCCAAGGGAGGAAGTGTAGATGGAGAACAAGAGAGGACCGAGAACAGAACCCTGAGGTACTCCAATTGGTAGTGGGATAGAAGTGGAAGAGCATCCACCAGAGTGTACACTAAAGGTGCGAAGCAAGAGGTAGGAGGAGAACCAGGAAAGAACAGAGCCCTGGAATCCAAGTGAAGACAGTGTATCAAGAAGTAGGCTGTGATCAACAGTGTCAAAAGCGGCGGACAGATCGAGAAGGATGAGGATAGAATAGTGACCTTTGGATTTGGCCAGTAACAGGTTGTTGGAAACTTTTGTAAGTGCAGTTTCAGATGAATGAAGAGGGCAAAAGGCAGATTGGAGTGGGTCAAGAACGGCATGAGATGAATGAAAGTCAAGACAGCGGCGATGAACGGCACGGCGTGTTCAAGTATCTTGGAGAGGAAGGGGAGGAGGGAGATGGGTCGATAGTTGGAAGGACATGTAGGGTCGAGTGAGGGCTTCTTAAGGAGTGGTGTGACCACAGCATGTTTGAAGGCATCGGGAACGGTCGCAGTGGAAAGTGAAAGATTGAGGATATGACAGATAAAAGGGGTAAGAGTAGGAGAGATGGTGTTCAGAAGGTGGGTAGGAATGGGATCAGAGGAACAAGTAGTTTGTTTAGAGGAAGAGAGAAGGTGTGCTGTTTCTTCATTAGTGACTTCTGGAAAGGACGAAAAGGACAGAGGGGTTGGGGAGATAGAGGAATGGACAAGGGAAGGGAGAGGTGGGTGTGGCTTGGTTGAGAATTCAAGGTTTATCTTCTGAACCTTGTCGGGGAAGAACTCGGCTAGGGTTTGAGGAGATAGTGAGGGGGGAGTTGGAGATGGAGGCACCTTAAGGAGAGAGTTCAGTGTGGCGAAGAGAAGTCGAGGGTTTGAGCTGAGAGAATTAGCAGGATGTAATAGTCCTGTTTGGCAAGCAAAAGAGCAGATTGGAAGGAGGTCAGCATGAACTTGAAGTGTAAGAAGTCAGCAAGGGCACGAGATTTCAGCCAGAGGTGTTCGGCGGAGTGGGCACAGGAACGTAGGTTTAGAGGTCAGCCAAGGCTGGGATTTGGTATGCCATATAAGACGGGGCATGAGAGGTGCAAGAGTGTCTAAAGCAGAGGATAGGATAGAATAGTATTGTAGGAGGAGACGGCTTCCTTGACAGATTTGGATGGTGCAATGGTAGAGAAAAGGTTCGAGACATAGGAGGATAGGGTAGTAGGGTCAATGGCCTGGAGATTATGAAAAACTGAGTTTTTTGCACATGACCCTGCTTTTCAGCCCTGCAATCGTTGTCTGCACATCCCCCACGGGCTGCTCCTGGATGTACTGGTGAAAACATGCAGAGAAAATTCATCCCAGTACTGTCTGCAAGAAATATTTAAGGTTAAGCGTTAAAAGTGACTATGAAGAGACGAGCTGTCAGGTTAGATTTGAATCTGACAATGAATGGAAGGCTATTCCAAACAATTGGTGCAGCAAGGTGGGAAACACAGAGCTGAGATTTGCCGATGGGAAAGAAGGGCACTGGTAAGAGCAGCTTGCCTGACATTTATAAGGAGAAAGATGAGAGGTAACAAGGAGATGCAGAGCGAAGGCACTCGCAGGCACATATAAGATGTCTGAATTTTTTGCAAAAACAGAGCACCCAATGCAGTGATTTGAAAAGAGGGGTTACGTGACTATAGTGGCACTGGATGAGGATAAATCACACTGCAATGGAGACCAGTGGCTGCTTGTAATCTAAATGGGAAGTGATAAGAGAGTGGATGAGGGTTTTATTCTATTGATTTTGACTTTACATTTCTTTGTAAATTAGAAATGTGTTTAATATTATTTGTCTGTGTTAAATACCATTATGGGGTAATTCTATAAATATGACACTAACATTTGCGTACCCAGTGTGCGCATACACGATTAGAATATGGGCAGCTATGAATTCAAATGCCAAAAATCCACCAAAGTGCTATCTTGTACACGTACATAGCTCTTATTTTACGAGTAGGCAGACCGTGGTTGGGGTGCACATAGGTGCATATCATACTTGCTAAACTAGTATTCTGTAAAGGAAAGTAGATGCCTACTTTTTTTGTAGACTAGGTACCTTCTAGTTCAGAAGTTTTCAGGATATCCCCATTGAATTCAATAGAGATATTTTAAAAACTCCGACTGACTGGGTTGAAAAGCTCTGTTCTAGGCTCCTAAATATAGGTGGTCTGTTACAGCATTACTCTTTATCCCCCTAATTCTATAGAAGCTGACAAAATTGAGCATTCAATTGAATACTGGGCTAATTGGTGCCAATAATTGGCATGTTCAAAAGCAGTTATTGGCACTAATTAGATTTAATCTGAACGTACATGCCTAAATTTTATGCACGATTCATAAAAAGGGGCACGTGAATGGGAGGGTCATGGGTGGAATGGGAGCATTCCTAGTATTTACGTACATTGTTATAGAATATGATGGATATGTACCTAATTTAGGTGCGTCCATGTGCACCTCGTTTCAGCTGGTGCAAATGGCTGCACCTAAAGTTAGATGCGATTTCCTGGCATTAACGCTATTCTAGAATTTGCATCTAACGTTAAGCGTGCATTATAGAATAGTGCTTTCTTAGGTGCCTTATCTACCCTATACATTTGCACATATTTTGTATTCTAATGATTACTGTATTGTTACCTGTTCTGTAAATCTTTTGATGAAAAAGCAAGATAGAAATCTAAAATTGTTTATTAGCTTCTTGATAATACCACTTTTCTGTGGTACAACCAAAGTAGTTTACATGTTACATTTGGGTTCTTTCTCTGTCCCAGCAGGCTTACAATCTGAGCGGCTTGATGCACGGCAGTGGGCTTGCCGCTTGCCAATGTGGAGCTCCCACTGGAGCCCAATGGTACTTCCTACCCTCAGCATGTGCCATTGGTTGTCACGCACCAATCGGCTTCCATATTCCATGCGCGCGCTTATAAGGGGGAATGGGACTTATATACCACCTTTCTGTGGTTTTTCCAACTACATTCAAAGCGGTTTACATATTATATACAGGTACTTATTTATACCTGGGACAATGGAGGGTTAAGTGACTTGCCCAGAGTCACAAGGAGCTGCAGTGGGAATTGAACGCAGTTCCCCAGGATCAGAGTCCGCTGCACTAACCACTAGGCTACTCCTCCACACTTATGCAGAGTCTTCCCTGCAGAGGATTGGTCTTAAACCATGCATATAAGCAAATCTTGCACTTATCAGTGGTGCGCTAAACCGAAGTTTGCCCCCATAGAAATTGATGACACCAAAAACGGGACCGAAGTACGGCATGCAGTTAAACAGAGCATGCTCCTATCCGACATGCGCTTAAATGGAGTGCACTGTATATGTAAGTAAATGTGTTCTCAGCCCTACCCCCCCCCCCCCCCCCAGAATGCCTCCCCCATTTGCAGATTGCGTTTGATGACTCTGTTTATGGTGAGACAGTTAGAGCAGCAGTTTCATTGGGGGGGGGGGTGGTATTTTTAATCTGTGTTTGTTGATCTGGAGACGCTAAGGTGTAGACAGCATCTACATTCTGAAATTACCAAGAATGGGAGAGGGAAGCCTGTTCCTCAGATGAATCCATCTGCTTTTTTTTTTAGTGTGGCAATGTGCATGAGTCCACCTACAGATAAATCAAAGACTACATTTTGGTACATAAGATCTTATTTTGTGTGCTGACATGGACAGTTTTCCTCTCGTGCTGTGGTTTTGAGCCCAGTCCTCAGGACATGCCCAGCTGGTCTGGTTTTCAGTGAATCCACAATGAATATCCATGAGAGAGATTTCCATTGTTTGTAAACTGCTGTCATGCAGATTCATACCTAGCAGCATTTTTAGAAATTGTGCTGCATAAGAAACATTTTATTATTGCCCTGGTGAGGAGGGAATGATCGGACCATTGCTCCAGTTGCAAGAAGATAAAATAGACAGGGCAAATGCTAAGAGAGAGGAAGAGAGAGCCAGGGAGGGAATTTTGTGTTTGTCTTCACGGTGGGAGAGGGAGCCGGACTAGATTCAACATATTTTTTTTTTGTTTTGAAACAAAAAATGAGAAATTCTGAGCACAAGCCTAGCATAAAGCAGTCAACTTGGAGCTATTTAACTCTCTGTGTGGCTATCCCTCACTCATTTCTGCCCTGCATGGACTAATGTAAACTGGCTGACACGTATGTGTGTGCGTGTGGCTTGCTGTGCCTATGAGAACGGGGTGGTATTGAGTCTCTCACTCTGCATGCGAGCGATAATCCCTTATACAATAAGATGCAGTTGATGGATAATATTAGCATTTGGAGGTCATTAAACATTCTGCTATGGAACTGCAGCGTCTCTTTTAATTTACCACCTTTGTCCTTGTGCCCTGGCTTGAATTTTCTAGACCGCTGCTATTTGTAGTCTCCTCTGTTCTTCCTTTCTTTTGTGCCTTCCTTCTGTCCCTGTCTGTCCTTCTCCCTGGCCCTCGTCGTTCCTTCCTTTCTCTTTCTCTTTTTGTAGCATATACCAGGGATTACTTAGCCTTTCTTTAATCCAACCCTTTCGTTGGAGGTTTCTGATAATTTTCTTTAAGTTTGAGAAGATAAACAGGTGGGGCAGATCTGTTAATAAGTGCTGCCTTCATTCCAGTGACTGACGTATTCTCTCCCAGCTGCAGTCTGGCATTTCTGGTTTCCTTTCCCAGTTGGTAATGCAGAATGACAAATACTACTACTACTTATCATTTCTATAGCGCTACTAGACGTACGCAGCGCTGTACACTTGAACATGAAGGGACAGTCCCTGCTCGACAGGGCTTACAATCTAATTAGGACAGACAAACAGGACAAACAAGAGATAAGGGAATATTAAAGTGAGGATGATAAAATAAGGGTTCTGAACAAGTGAATAAGGGTTAGGAGTTAAAAGCAGCATCAAAAAGGTGGGCTTTTAGCTTAGATTTGAAGATGGCCAGAGATGCAGCTTGATGTACTGGCTCAGGAAGTCTATTCCAGGCATATGGTGCAGCAAGATAAAAGGAACGGAGTCTGGAGTTAGCATTGGAGGAGAAGGGTGCAGATAAGAGAGATTTACCCAGTGAACGGAGTTCCTGGGGAGGAATGTAGGGAGAGATGAGAGTGGAGAGGTACTGAGGAGCTGCAGAGTGAATGCACTTATAAGTCAATAAGAGAAGTTTGAACTGTATGTGGAAATGGATAGGGAGCCAGTGAAGTGACGAGGAGAGGGCTAACATGAGCATAGTGACATTGGCGGAATATTAGTTGTGCAGCAGAATTTTGAACAGATTGAAGAGGAGAGAGATGGCTAAGTGGGAGACCTGTGAGAAGCAAGTTGCTATAGTCTAAGCGAGAGGTGATAAGAGTGTGGATGAGGGTTCTGGTAGTGTGCTCAGAAAGGAAAGGGCGAATTTTGGTGATATTATAGAGAAAGAAACGACAGGTTTTAGCAGTCTCCTGATTATGTGCAGAGAAGGAGAGGGGGGAGTTGAAGATGACCCCAAGCTTATGAGCTGATGAGACAGGAAGGAAGAGAGTGTTATCCACAGAAATAGAGAATGGAGGAAGAGGAGAGGTTGGTTTAGGGGGAAGATAAGAAGCTCAGTCTTGGTCATGTTTAGTTTCAGATGGCGCTGAGACATCCAGGCAGCAATGTCAGACAGGCAGGCTGATACTTTGGCCTGGATTTCAGCTGAGATTTCTGGTGTGGAGAGGTAGATCTGGGAGTCATCAGTGAAAAATGATACTGAAAACCATGGAGTATAGATGTAGAAAAGAAGAGGTCCCAGGACAGATCCCTGAGGTACACCAACTGACAGTGGGATAGAAGTAGAGGAGGATCCACTAGAGTATACACTAAAGGTATGCTGGGAGAGATAAGAAGAAAACCAGGAAAGAACAGAGCCCTGAAATCCAAGTGTGGACAGCGTATCAAGGAGTAGGCTGTGATCAACAGTGTCTAAAGCAGCAGATAGATTGAGAAGGATGAGGATAGAATAGAGACCTTTGGATCTGGCCAGGAACAGATCATTGGAGACTTTAGCAAGCACTGTTTCAGTTGAATGAAGGGGGCAAAAGCCAGATTGAAGTGGATCAAGAATAGCTTGAGATGAAAGAAAGTCAAGGCAACGGCGGTGAACAGCACGTTCAAGTATCTTGGATAGGAAAGGGAGGAGGAAGATGGGGCGATAGTTGGACAGTTAGGGTCCAATGAAGTTTTTTTAAGGAGTGGTGTGACTATGGCATGTTTGAAGGCATCAGGAACAGTCGCAGTGGAAAGGGAAAGATTGAGGATATGACAGATAAAAGAGATGGTGTTAAGTAGATGGGTGGGAATAGGATCAGAAGAAAAGGTATAGTTTCGAGGAGGAAAGAAGATGTGTAGTTTCCTCTTCAGTGATTTCAGAAAAGGAGGCAGGGGTTGGAGGGTTGAGAGAATGGACTAAGGGAAGGAGAGGTGGAGGTGACCTAGTTGAGAATTCAAGTTTAATCTTGTGAACCTTATCATGAAAGTACTCAGCCAGAGTCTGGGGAGAAAGTGAAGGTGGAGTTGGAGGTGAAGGCACTTTGAGGAGAGAGTTCAGTGTGGCAAAGAGACGTCGAGGGTTTGAGCCAAGAGAATTTGTCAACTGGGTGTAATAGTCCTTTTTGGCAAGTAAAAGAGCAGACTGGAAGGAGGTCAGCAAGAATTTGAAATGTATGAAGTCAGCATGGGCATGGGTATTTCAGCCAAAGGCATTCGGCAGAGTGGTCACAGGAACGTAGTTAGCGGATTCTAGAGGTCAGCCAAGGCTGGGGTTTGGTACGTTTTACAGAACGGGGAATTGGAGTAGTGAGAGTATCTAGAGCAGAGGAGAGAATAGTATAATAGGAAGAGACAGCCTGATTGACAGACTTGGATAACATAGTGGTAGAGAAGAGATTTGAAACACTGGAGGACAGAGTAGAAGGATCAATAGCCTGAAGATTCCTAAATGTATTGGTTAAGATTGGACGGGACTGGGGAGGAGGGTGTTTAAGTGTGAAAGTTATCAGATGATGGTCAGAGAGGGGAAGAGTTGAGGCACAGAAACTGGAGAGTGAGCAGTTTGAGAAGAGGATAAGATCAAGACAGTGGCCGTTCTGGTGAGTGGGGGCAGTGGAGCACAGTTGAAGATTGAAAGAGGATGTTAAAACAAGAAACTGAGAAGCATAAGAGTCAGGGGGATCATTTGGATGAATGTTAAAATCCCCAAGAATGAGGGAAGGAGATGAAGGTTCAAGAAAGAAGGAAAGCCAGGCATCAAAGTCAGTGAGAAAGGACGAAAGGGACTTATCAGAGGGTCGATAAATGACTGCTACTTGGAGAGGCAGAGGAGCAAATAGACAGATGGAGTGGACTTCGAAGGAAGAAAAACAGTGAGAATAAGCTGGAAAAAGAGGTTGAAATCTACAAGAGGGTGAAAGTAGTAGCCCGACACCACCTCCGCGGCCAACCGGGCGAGGAGTATGGGAGAAAAGATAACCTCCATGGCATAGGCCCGTGACTGAAGCAGAGTCTTCAGGGTAAAGCCAAGTTTCAGTTAGGGCAAGCAGATGGAGAGTACGAGAGATAAAGAGGTCATGGATGTAGGAAAGTTTGTTACAGACAGAGCGGGCATTCCACAGAGCGCAAGAGAAAGGCAGGGAAGAAGAGGGGAGGAGATGAACAGAAATTGGATTGGAGCTATCACAGTGTGACCTGCACAAATAGAGAGCTGATGTGGAGGACCAGGATTGGGATTAATGTCCCCAGCAGAGAGCAGGAGAAGGAGCAAGAGAGTACGGAGAAGAGTAGGCGAGGTATGACGACAGTAACGAAGGCAAGTTGTACTCAGATAGAAAGGAGATGGATGAATGGAAGGAAGGATATGTTGAAGGTTGAGAGCTGAGAAAAAGGAAGAGGAAAAAAGAGATGGTGAGATGATGAATACAGAGGGTGGACAATGTGTTCCTGCAGTGTACAGTGGTTTCAGATGGAGAAACAGATTAGGAAGGAACAGTACCAAGAAGAAAAAGTGTACTGGAGCCATAAGTAGTAACTTGGAGAAAAATAAATGTAAAGAGAAAAATGCCCCGGCACACGGCACCTAGAGCGGAGGCTCTGAGTGGATCGGAGTGGACCTGGGAGTCACCTCAGAGAAGGCTATGAGGATATGCAGATGAGCTGCAAGTCCTCCACACCACCTGAAAGGCAGCGGGTTGTAGAGCTGGGCATCTCTCAGCCAAGGAAAGGTTTACCAGAGGTTAGGGTGAAGCCAGCATTCCTCCCCCTGAGGGTCTCCTGATCTTAGCCAAAAAGCACCTGGAAACCCTGGGAACCTGGAGCGAGAGCCCTGGGAAGATCGGGGTGGACCTGGGAGTCACCCCGGATACAGCTGTGAGGATAAGCAGAAGGGCTACAAGTCCTCTATAGCACCTGGTGGGAGTGCTGGACACCTAGAGCGGAGGCCCTGAGTGGATCAGAGTGGACCTGGGAGTCACCCCGGAGAAGGCTGTAAGGATATGCAGATGAGCTGCAAGTCCTCCACAGCACCTGAATGGCTGCCGGAGGTAGAGCTGGGCACCCCTCAGCCAAGGAAAAGCTTACCAGGGGTTAGGCCGAAGCCAGCATTCCTCACCTAGAGCGGAGGCCCTGAGTGGATCGGAGTGGACCTGGGAGTGGACTTGTATTCTGAAATATAAATTTCAGAAAGATTTCAGGGAGAGTTGCACAGTACGATGACCTGACTTTCTCAGGATAGGTTGATCTAATCATGGACCTTTGGCTCACCATGTAATAGATTATGAGATTTATAGTCCAGCTTGTCCTATTGAAAACAAGGCTGTAGGTACCAGAATCTGAAGCTAGTAGTATGTCCAGGTCAAGCTGCCCTTCCATCAGGATTTGTAAACTATGAGACAGGCCGATAGAAATGCAGGATTAATGGTGTATTGTTGTTGTAATGTGTCAGGCCTCTCAAGGGGAAACAGGATTTGTGAGCCCTTGGGCCACTGCCGTAGAGCGACACTGGCAGGCAAAACCCCCACCCAGTACTGGGCAACACACCAACACGGCAGGGAACTGCAGACGTAGATAAGCAGGCAGGGATACAGGACTGCAACAGACTTCACCTACACTTGACCACCATTCCCCAGGGGTTGAGCCCCCAGGTGCAGGTGGCCGGCAGGACTTACAGGATCCAGGAACACAAACAGGGGAAAGGACTCAAGAGCAAGCTTGACTAACAGGGCCAGGAATCAGGACAGAGAACTGGGGAAACCTCCCCAGGTAACAGGACTCAGCAACAAGCTTGCACTAACAAGGACTGGAGGGAAAGGCAAAGGGAAACAAGAACACAAAATAGACAGACAAGGCTAAACCCAAAGCTGGGCTACAACTACCACCTAATACCAGAACACAACTGAAGGCTGAACACCAGGCAGCCACCAACACACAGGGAAATAAAACAGAAAGCCCACAGTCAGACAGAACCAGGGCCGTGCCAACAAGGTAAGCGCGGTAAGCGCAGCAGGGGGTGCCTGCCTTCAAGGGTGCCGTGCTGTAGTTGTATTTTTGAAAAAAAACCTTACTCCTCCACTCCATCCCCGATTCCCCGGCGCTTTAAATTTACCTCGCTCCGCCTCCGACGTCTGCGCAGCGTCAGTGAAAGCGCTGCCTGTCTGACGTCTCTCCACCAGCCTTCCCTTTGCTCATTCATTCCGTCTGTGTCCCGCCCTCAAGGAAATGATGTCAGAAGTAGGCGGGACACAGAGGGAACGAACGAGCGAAGGGAAGGCTGGTGGAGAGACGTCAGACAGGCAGCGCTTTCACTGACGCTGCGCAGATGTCGGAGGCGGAGAGAGGTAAATTTAAAGCGCCGGGGAATCGGGGCGCACGCCAACTGATAGTCTGCAGGGGGGGCGCCAACTGATGGTCTGTAGGGGGGCACCAGAGACCCTAGGCACGGCCCTGGACAGAACACTGAGGCAGAGGGCAGAAGCCCACAAACCAAAACACTAAGGCAGTAGGCAAAAGCCCACAAACAGACACACAAAGTAGGAGGCAAAAGCCCACAAACAGAACACAGAAGCAGAAGGCAAAAGCCCACAAACAGACACACTGAAGTAGGAGGCAAAAGCCCACAGACAGAACCCAGAAGCAGAAGCCCACAGACAGAACCCAGAAGCAGAAGGCAAAAGCCCACAGACAGAACACTAAAGCAGAAGTGCAGAGGCACACCAACTGACCTATAGCGATGCAAAGGCAAATTCTGAAAGTTCCCAGGTGCTTAATAAAGGCACTACAGGTGAGGTCACCAGCAGGGTGGGGCTCAGCAACACAAGAGCAGAGCACAGCCTGGCTGGAACAGGATCCCGGAATGGACTAGCCTGGACTGGAATGGATTTCAGGATTTCCACCCAGGCTTCAGGATTTACACGCCGACTTAGCTTGGCTGGAGGAACCCCAAAGCAAGTACGACAGGAAATATAGTAACAATCGTGACATAATGTACAACTGTAAACTTGGCTTAATACTCACATGATGCTCTTACAGGGTTCAAAGAGACTGAATGTTCTAATGAGAGAAAAATTTGGAAAGGTCACTTTACACACTATCAGTAATCCACATTCTCATGATAGCAAGCATCATTTGTCCTTGTGAACAGTAATTTTCTAACAGACAGGGAAGGTACATAAATGCATAAGTAGCCCCTATAGCATCTGGGTGTCTTTACAAACCAGCATCCCCAAAGGTTTACGCACTAAATTGAACCTGCTATGAGACTGAACTCATTTGTGCTTGGGAATGAGTGGATAATGCCAGCACATAAAGCAGATATGATGTTTTCCAAGCACCTCCTTTAATGCACATATCTGCTGTTCTACATGTTCCAGTCATTTGCATTCGAAGTTTGCTTTGCAGATGGCTGTTTTTCCAGGGCAATTTTGTACATTCATTTACAGTGGTGGAAATAAGTATTTGATCCCTTGCTGATTTTGTAAGTTTGCCCACTGACAAAGACATGAGCAGCCCATAATTGAAGGGTAGGTTATTGGTAACAGTGAGAGATAGCACATCACAAATTAAATCCGGAAAATCACATTGTGGAAAGTATATGAATTTATTTGCATTCTGCAGAGGGAAATAAGTATTTAATCCCTCTGGCAAACAAGACCTAATACTTGGTGGCAAAACCCTTGTTGGCAAGCACAGCAGGTCAGACGTCTTCTGTAGTTGATGATGAGGTTTGCACACATGTCAGGAGGAATTTTGGTCCACTCCTCTTTGCAGATCATCTCTAAATCATTAAGAGTTCTGGGCTGTCGCTTGGCAACTCGCAGCTTCAGCTCCCTCCATAAGTTTTCAATGGGATTAAGGTCTGGTGACTGGCTAGGCCACTCCATGACCCTAATGTGCTTCTTCCTGAGCCACTCCTTTGTTGCCTTGGCTGTATGTTTTGGGTCATTGTCGTGCTGGAAGACCCAGCCACGACCCATTTTTAAGGCCCTGGCGGAGGGAAGGAGGTTGTCACTCAGAATTGTACGGTACATGGCCCCATCCATTCTCCCATTGATGCGGTGAAGTAGTCCTGTGCCCTTAGCAGAGAAACACCCCCAAAACATAACATTTCCACCTCCATGCTTGACAGTGGGGACGGTGTTCTTTGGGTCATAGGCAGCATTTCTCTTCCTCCAAACACGGCGAGTTGAGTTCATGCCAAAGAGCTCAATTTTTGTCTCATCTGACCACAGCACCTTCTCCCAATCACTCTCGGCATCATCCAGGTGTTCACTGGCAAACTTCAGACGGGCCGTCACATGTGCCTTCCGGAGCAGGGGGACCTTGCGGGCACTGCAGGATTGCAATCCGTTATGTCGTAATGTGTTACCAATGGTTTTCGTGGTGACAGTGGTCCCAGCTGCCTTGAGATCATTGACAAGTTCCCCCCTTGTAGTTGTAGGCTGATTTCTAACCTTCCTCATGATCAAGGATACCCCACGAGGTGAGATTTTGCGTGGAGCCCCAGATCTTTGTCGATTGACAGTCATTTTGTACTTCTTCCATTTTCTTACTATGGCACCAACAGTTGTCTCCTTCTCGCCCAGCGTCTTACTGATGGTTTTGTAGCCCATTCCAGCCTTGTGCAGGTGTATGATCTTGTCCCTGACATCCTTAGACAGCTCCTTGCTCTTGGCCATTTTGTAGAGGTTAGAGTCTGACTGATTCACTGAGTCTGTGGACAGGTGTCTTTCATACAGGTGACCATTGCCGACAGCTGTCTGTCATGCAGGTAACGAGTTGATTTGGAGCATCTACCTGGTCTGTAGGAGCCAGATCTCTTACTGGTTGGTGGGGGATCAAATACTTATTTCCCTCTGCAGAATGCAAATAAATTCATATACTTTCCACAATGTGATTTTCCGGATTTAATTTGTGATGTGCTATCTCTCACTGTTACCAATAACCTACCCTTCAATTATGGGCTGCTCATGTCTTTGTCAGTGGGCAAACTTACAAAATCAGCAAGGGATCAAATACTTATTTCCACCACTGTATTCGTTAAGATTTATTTGCTTCCTTTTTGAAGGAATTCACTCAAGGCGGTGCAAAGCAAGAATAAGCTAGGCATAGGCAGAAGACATTTACAGCAGTAAAACTATTCAAATAACATGCGCAGTTTTATTTAAATTTATAGGCCCTGTTATTCAGTGGCTTCTACCTGACTAGCTGGGGCCAGGACTGGATTTTCAGTGGCAGTACCCAAATAATGCTGCCGAAAATTCTCAGTGGCCACCCTAGCATTATCCAAATAATGCCAGAGAAGGCCAGGTACTGCTAATACTCAACATTAATACCCAAATACATTCCAGGCAAGTTAGGATAACAGCAAAACTTGTCTGGATTGAATCTGGGTACCAGCCCTGAATATTAATGGTACCTGGATATCTTCCGGTGGCTGCCTTTACCAAAATATTCAGTGCCAGTATAGATCGGTACTGATTTATCAGGGTATAACTTTAAACACCGCCGACCACAGAATTTAAATATCAGACGTATAGTTAACAAGTTACTGCAATGCACAATGAAACAACACAATTATGGTAAAACTGCAGTCACAAACCGGATTTCATAAAAACTGGAAATCCATTACAATGAAACGTAAAGATTTTCTCCTGGACTTCTTAGCATGGAAGTGCCAATAGAAAAACAGTTCATAGTAACAGAGCACCAAATTGTTCTCCTGTTAGTCCATTGGTCTCACTAGCTGTAAGGTTGTCCATGAATGGAATGTGATTAGAAGACAGGCTATTTTGAACAGTAAAGTATTTTATTATTTGTAGTCTGTACACTAATGTATTTTTTTTTTCTGCTCAGGTACATCCAAGGAGCCTCCTCTCCGAAGGATATGGTCATCATTGTGGATGTGTAAGTCAATCTGTGTTTATGGAAAACATAGGTTTATGCTGTAGAAATTCTGTTGCCCTTTGCCAAGCAAAAATCCCATCCCTTGATTCGCCTTTTACCTAGCGAGAGGGTAGGGAAGAGAGAAGAAAGCTCTCTTTAAAACATGCTCAGCAACAAATAGCAGCAGAAATATTGGGGCGTTTTCTTTACTTCATCTGCTTGCACTTTGCATAAGTTCCCTTGCTGATCCAGGGCAGAAAGGGACAAGAAGAGCTTGTCTCTGCAGACCCCCTACCTCTGCTCTCCAAGGATGCCACTTCAAGACAGGGTTTCTTCCGGAAGATGAGGAAAGACTGATGGAGCTACCCTTGTCCGCACCTCTTTCTCAGTTACCTCCAAGGGAGCCCTCTGAAAAATTCCTTCCTTAATCTCATTACAGTGGCTTGAACTACCCCTGCTTTAAAGACTTAACAAAATTATAGCCAAAATATATTTATATCCTATATTTGAAAAAGGCAGACATGATACGCATTGTATCTTGAAGAACTTAAACAGAGACCCTTTACACATAATTTTACCACAATCAACTAGCCAACATGTAGGGGATTAGTTAATTGGTGACTCTGGCAACTCATGTATCCCTCTATTGTCCCAGGTACAAAATAAGTACCTGTATATGATATGTAAACCACTTTTATGGTAACTACAGAAAGACAGTATATCAAATCCCACCCCCACCCCCTTTACATTGTATGTATCTTTGGTTCGGACTGTGGCTTATTCTGAAGTAATTCCTACGTTGGGGAGGGTAGAGGAAAGACTATGCAAAATAGAGGAATTCAATAAGTGGCTTGAGACTTGGTGCAAAGAAGAAGGTTTTAGATACATAGGAGAATGGGGTAATACGTGGAAAAATAACAGGCTGTAATGTAATGATGGGCTACATCTTTCTGTGATGAGAAAAAGGACCCTTGGGGAGAAATTCAGACAGTATGTTTCTAAACATTTAAACTAGAGGGTGGGGGTGACAAAAGGAAACAGAGGATTTCGGAAAGTCACCCCCAGACACCCAAACTCACTAAGCACATGGAAAGCTATGTGCACAAATGCTCGTACTCTAAGTAAAAAGGTTCAAGACTTGCAAGCCCTGATGTTTGAAGAAAACTTGGATATTGTTGCTATTACGGAGACGTGGTTCGACGATTCCCATGAATGGGATGTGACCGTACCAGGCTATAATCTTTTTAGGAAGGATAGAGAGGGCCGAAGAGGTGGAGGAGTGGCTCTGTATGTGAGAGAGAATATCAGAACGGCTGAAATGCGGGGAACCTGGGGAAAAAAAGAAGCTTTATGGATCGTCCTGGAAAGAGAAGACAGAACCTGTATCCACACGGGGGTTATCTACAGACCTCCTGCGCAAACGGAGAAGTTAGACAAGGATCTGATAGAAGATATTCAAAAGATTGGTATGAAAGGGGAGGTGCTACTGTTGGGAGATTTCAATTTGTCTGACGTGGATTGGAACATCCCATCTGCAGAATCGAAAAGAAGTAGGGAGATTGTGGATGCCTGTCAAAGTGCCTTGCTCAGACAAATGGTGACGGAACCCACGAGGGAAGGGTCGATGCTGGATCTAGTGCTCACTAATGGATGTAGTGTTTCCAATATCCGGGTGGGTGCCCACCTATGTAATAGTGATCATCACACCGTATGGTTTGATATAAGGGCGAAGGCGGAGTTCGGACGCACAAAACTCAAAGTACTGGATTTCAGATGTACTGATTTTGACAAATGGGGGAATACCTGAAGAAGGAGCTGTTGGCGTGGGAAGGCGTAGGAGAAGTGGAAAAACAGTGGTCCAAGCTAAAGGCTTCTATAAATATGGTGACTGATCTTTTTGTGAGGAAAGTAAAAAACAAGAGAAACAGAAAGCCTATATGGTTCTCCAAACAAGTAGCTGAAAAAATAAGAGCAAAAGAGGCTTTGTTCAAGAAATACAAAAGAACGCAATGAGAGAATCACGGAAAAGATTATCGGATTAAACTCAAAGAAGCGAAGATGGAAATACGTCTAGTGAAAGCGCGAGCGGAAGAAAAAATGTCTAAAGATGTAAAGAGAGGTGTCAAGACCTTTTTCAGATATATTGGAGAAAGGAGAAGAGATAGGAATGGAATTGTGAGACTGAAAGATAATGAGAATGGCTATGTGAAGAGTGATGAAAATAAAGCGAACATGTTAAACAATTATTTCTCTTCGGTTTTCACAGAGGAAAATCCTGGAGAAGGACTGTGGTTGGCTGCTGAGGGAACATCTGGGAATTGAGTGGATACTGTGCCGTTTACGGAAGAAAGAGTTCATAACCAGCTGGAGAATCTGAAGGTGGACAAAGCTATGGGGCCGGATGGGGTACATCCCAGGATACTGAGGGAGCTCAGAGAAGTCATGGCAGGACCTCTTAAAGATTTATTTAATAGATCTTTAGAAACAGGAGAGGTTCCACGAGATTGGAGGTGAGCGGATGTGATCCCTCTTCACAAAAGTGGAGACAGAGAAGAAGTGCGAAACTACAGACCGATAAGTCTCACATCGGTGGTAGGAAAAATATTGGCGTCGCTGCTGAAAGAAAGGATAGTTAACTTTCTAGAAACCGACGGGTTACAGGACCCGAGGCAACATGGCTTTACCAAAGGACAATCCTGCCAAATGAATCTTATTGACTTTTGACTGGGTGACCAAAGAACTGGATGAGGGATGTGCGCTAGATGTAATCTACTTGGACTTCAGCAAAGCCTTTGATATGGTCCCCCACAGAAGACTCATGAATAAGCTGAAAGGATTGAACTTAGGACCGAAAGTGTTGAACTGGATAAGAAACCGGTTGACCGACAGGTGGCAGAGGGTGGTGGTAAATGGAATCCGCTCAGAGGAAAGGAAGGTGAGCAGTGGAGTTCCTCAGGGGTCGGTGCTGGGGCCTATTCTGTTTCATATATTTGTGGGAAATATTGCTGAAGGGTTGGAAGGAAAGGTGTGTGCCTTTTTGTGGATGACACGAAAATAGCCGATAGAGTGGATACCCTGGAGGGAGTAGAAACGATGAGAAGGGATCTCCGAACGTTAGAAGAATAGTCGAGGGTCTGGCAGTTAAAATTTAACAGTACTCCTGTTCTATATAAATTACAAAATCTTTATTAGTGAAAACAAACCAGTGCATTAAAAGAATTACCAAATAGTATCCCTGCAACTCACTCACACTGCCATCCACACCAGACTTATACCCTGATCACATATGTAAATCCCACATTGAACATAAACCCTAAATTGCAGTTTCTTCAGTCTCTGTGTATCATCAGAGCACAATCTCAATAAAGATCAGTCAATGAGCCCTAAAAAAACACAAGGGCACACAAAACCCAGTTCTTAATAATTGTAGCAGATATTGAACATGGCTGATCTTTGTATCCAACAAGTTCTCAAGTGAAGAAAGGGAGCAGGGAATGAGTGAAGCCGACAGGCGCACGGCACCCCCCCCCCCCCCCCAGCAGGTAAAAATGCACCCGGGGGGGGGGGTGTCCTTTAGCCGGTGGGAGGTGTCCGTCCTTTCGCTGGGGTGGGGGGGGTCGCGCTGCACCCGGGGGGGGGGGCACATCAGCGATCCGCCCCGGGTGTCAGCCACCCTAGGAACGCCACTGGACATGGCAAATACATTTTACATAGTAACATATGTAACATAGTAAATGACGGCAGATAAAGACCTGTATGGTCCATCCAGTCTGTTCTAAGTCCTAAGCACGACCTGTCCCTCCTTCTGTTAACCAGCCAGGAAACATTTGATGCCAGCTACAGAACAGTCTTATTATGTGTGGAATTGTTAAGGGAGCTCAGACACTGTAAGAAACAGCCTTTATTTTGGAGACTGAGTCAATGTCAGCTGGTCCCACCTGGATTTGATGGGCTTGATCAGCTTCATCTCCCTTTTTCCTGGAAAGAAATCCTGAGAAAAATATTTGTTGGGAAGAGGAGGGGAACGGGGGTCTTACTTTAACAATTTTGTTCCCTTCCTTGACACTTAAATAAAAAACAGAAGTAACCCCAAAATGTTTAGGGCTCAATATTCAAAAAGCATCATGTCGATCATGTGATTGTTTTATTTTTTCCTTTACGTATAATACCAGACATCTAATATTATACATCTGGCATTGTGTATCAATCAAAAGGGTCTGACGTTCCAGGGATGGTGCTATCCATATGTATAAATTATACATATATACATATTCAGCCTCTATAGGGGGCATTTTCTAAAATTGGTTCCCTTCATTTAGGTGCCCCAAGGACACATGGTAGGAGCCTATTGTATAATGGAAGGTGGGCACCGGGTTTTCTTCAAAAGTATTGGTATATTTAACATTTATTGCATAGACCTGGCATGTGCAGAAGCTAAATGTGGCAGAGAGATATCTAACTTACAGTTTTCTATACCAGTAGCGTACCAAGGGCAGGGTGGTGGGGGCTGTTGGTCCCAGGTGCAGGCAGCAAGGGGGTGCACGGAGCAGTCGTGTGGTTCTCGGCTCTGCCGGTCCCCTGCCCCCTCTGATGTCACTTCCTGTTCTGGGGCAAGGGACGGGCAGAGCCAACCGCCACGCGACTGCTCCGTGCACCCCTATGCTAGGAGGAAGGGTGGTGGAGGTGGTGCACTTTGGGGAGTATGACGTGTCTCAGAGGGGTGTGACCCGCCCCTGGTGACAACAAAGCTAGGTACGCCAATATTCTATACGTTTTACATATAACTGGTAGTCCTGCCATGTCCCGCACATGCTTCTGGGTATCCCCGTCCCTTGCAGATAAGCGAGTCTTTGCAGAATAGCACTTAGTTGGCCTTCTGGTGCTTTTGTAGGCAAGTGCTAGTCTTCTAGACATTTTGGGCCAAATTCTATAAATGGCACTTAAAAATCACTGCCAAAAAAGCACACGGTTAGCTTGATTCTATAAAAAAACACCTAAAGTTACCCATAGTTTATAGAACAGGTGCACGCGCTATTCTTGTGACTACAATTTAGGTGCACCCATTTAGGCCACCTAAAACCAGGTCTAAATACCTGCGCCTAAGTTAGGCGCAGATCTGGGTGTATTCCATAACAGTGCACATAGATTTTTGAAACGGTCATAACCATGCCCCCTTTTCCACTGCGCACCGCGTTCTAGAATATGCCTAGAAAGTTGTGTGCGTAAATTCTAATTAAAGCCAATTAGCGCCGCCAATTGGTTGTTAAGTACCAATTATCAGCACTGATTGGCTTGTTAATTAAGTTGTGTGTGCAATCTGGCCATGCGGACGAATTTTCGAGCACAGTTTAAGGCGCCATTTCTAGAATTTGGAGGATTATACAAAGGTACAAAGTATGGCATCCAGGTGTTATTTATTTATTTACATTATTTACTACCCCACCTGATCCAGAAAGTTCTTGGTGGCTTACAATAGTAACATAGGTAAGAACATAAACAATACAGTAAAACATACTAATGAGATAAAAGTGAGCAAAATCAACCTTAGCAATAACCCTCCAAAATAAATACATAAGAGTTACTAAACATTAGTGATTAAAATTCTGTTGAAATCAACACATCTTAAGTCCTTTCTTAAAAAGAAACAATTTGTTCCTATGTGAAGATGCCCAGTTGCAGAACAGTCCCCTAGGTGATCCCGCTTTTTTTCTTTAGATGTTTTTTTGGGAAGAATATGGTTTTGATGACTTGGAGTTTCCATGTCTCCCAGTTTCTTTGAGACTGGTGCCCCGTTTTATGAGTTTTGTCTGTGCTCTGCCTTTCAGGAGTGGCAGTGTTAGTGGACTGACCCTGAAGCTGATGAAGACCTCGGTCATGGAGATGCTGGACACCCTCTCGGATGATGATTATGTCAACGTAGCTTCAGTAAGTATCCAGGGAAGATGAGCGAGAGATTTGTTGGCAGTCGGAGGTATAATATTAGGGGCTTCCCAGATGTAGTTCTCTGAAGATGCAATGGGAATATCGTTTTGAAAATGACAAATTAGTTTGACTCATTCTTCTAGCATTTTAATGTAGCTATTTCCTTTAAATCTCTTTTTCTCTCTATTTCCCTATGCCTCTCTGTTCTCAGTATTTCTTACGTCTCACTTCTTTGCTGTCCTTTACCGGCCTTTTCTTTGTGTCCCAGACCTTTCTCTATCTCTTGTTCAGTGTCTCAAGTGCCATCATTTACCTTCTCTCTGTGTATCTGTGCTTCCCCCACCTCTTCTCTTTTTTTTCTGTTTGTTGTCTTTCCTTTTCTCTTGGTACCTTTCTTTAACCATCCTTCTTTGTCATCTTCTTCTTTTCTCCATCTCTGTCTTTCTTGCCCCTCTATTCACTGTAACTCCCCGTTTCCGTTCGTCCCAGGCCCCTTCCTCCATTTCCGTTCTTCATTTCTCCGTTTCTATTCTTCCCAGGCCCTGTCCTCTTCCCTTTTTCTTATTTCCATATTCCTGTTTCTGTCCTACTCTCCAATTTGTGTTTTCATCTGCTTTTCCCAGACTCCCTTCTATGATCTCTGGAGTCCATTAACCTTTCCTACCACCTTTCAGTGTTTTTCTATAGATTATTCTTTATTTCCTGTGTTAAAGCTCAGGAGAGGTAAGTGCAAGAAGGGAACATGAATGCTCCATTAACCAGGAAGAGCACAAAAAGACTGTCCTGGATTGGGAAAAAGCTGACAGAATCACATTCTGCAGCTGGCAGGTACCTTTATCGGTACAGGCAGAAAGGACCTTCATTTCTTAGGTAATAAGGATGTGCAGCTGGCACCATCTTGATAACAAGAAGTAGTTAGTCTGGAGCAAAAGAGAGTCACTCCTGCCTGAAGACTATTATATGTGATGATAAGAGAGTGTGGGGTGGGGGGGGGGGGGGGAGGCAGGGAGGAGATAGGTATCAGGAGAGTTTTTGAAGCTTGGGAAGAGGGAGCGGCAGACATTTTGTTTTTCCTGGGGAATATTTGGGGGAATTCTATGTTTCTTTCATTTTAAACAAATAAAATTAAAAAAAAAATGTTCAGTGCATTCCCCTACTATGTAAATATGATAGCAAATTACAAAATGAACTTGGGAGAAAGAAACTGCTTCTTTTCTGACTGTTCTCTCTGCTCAGAATCTTTTTGGGGTGTTTGCGTAGGTTTTGTCCATTGTGAGGAAGAGAGACGTTCATTGTATTATAGTCAGGCGTGTAGAAGATTGTGTGAGTTAAATTCAACATAAATGACTCCTCTGTGGACACAGTGCTTGAGCAGCCACTGGTCCCTATGGTCAGGGTCTTACAAAAACCCAGAGAATGTCACGAAATCCAAGCAAGAGTGTGGTTATTGCTGAGGACACTAGGCTGAAGCAAAGAGTTTAGCAGATGCATTTCTACCCTTATCGCCAGCTGAAAGTAGATTAGACCATGTAAGAGGCTGTCTGAATAGCTCCACTGCTGGTATTTTTGTTGATATTTTTCGATCATCTCCAGAGTTTTATACAACATAGCAGTAGAGATTAAAGAAAAAAATAAAAGCAAGCAGTAGGTGAAGCCGTAGGTGGAACCTTTTTACTTCAGGGGCTCTCAACCCAGTCCTCAGGGCACAACCAGCCAGTCTGATTTTCAGGATCTCCACAATAAATATGCATGAGATAGACCTGCATGCACTACATCCTTGGTATGCAAATTATTTTATGCATATTTATTGTGGAGATCCTAATAATCTGCCCTGTGGAATGAGTTGAGAACGATTGCTTTATTGACTAACTAGTATATTTGTGACTCAGTAGCATACCAAGGGCAGGGCAGTGGGGGGGGGGGGGGGGGGGGGGGGAAGGTCCTCCCCAGGTGCAGGCAGCAAGGGGTGCAAGGAGCAGTTATGCAGCTGTTGGCTCCGCCGGTCCCCTGCCCCCTCTGATGTCATTTCCTGTTCCATGGCAGGGGATCAGCGAAGCCAACAGCCATGCGACTACTCTGTGCACCCCCTTGCTAGGAAGAAGGGTAGTAGGGGTGATGCTCTTCAGGAGTGGGGTGATGCTCCTTGGGGGGGGTGACATGCCTTGGGGGGGGGGGCGCAGCAGCAACCTTCCCCGGGTAGCAAGGAAGCTTAGGTACACCACTGCTGTTGGAGCGGGGCCGCCGAAAGACTGAGCCGGGCCCGGGACATCCCCCCCCTAGCCGCCGCACCGCCCCCGCCTCCTCCCCCCTCCATCGCTACTGTTGTCGCCTCCCTCTCCTGCTCCCAGGCCGCTGCAGTCCCCAGTCTCCACCTGCCTTCCCTCATCTCCCTTCTGTCTGCTATCCAACCCCCTTCATTAAAAAAAAAACCTCGAAATTGGCAGCACAGCGCTTTCTGTGTGAAAGCGGCAGATTGCCTCGGGCGGGCCTTCCCTCACTGTGCCCCGCCTTCGCGGAAATAAGAAGTTACATCAGAGGAGGGCGGGACACAGTGAAGGAAGGCCTGTCCGAGGTGATCTGCCACTTTCACACAGAAGGCGCTGTGCTGCCGATTTCGAGATTTTTTTTTTAATGCAGGGGACCGGGTGGTGGCAGGCAGAAGGGAGCTGAGGGTAGGCAGGTGGAGACTGGGGACTGCGGCACCAGCAGCCTGGGAGCAGGATAGGGTGAGAGACCCTGGCGCCGGGCCCTCCTTGGAGTCCTGGGCCCGGGGAATTTTACCCCCCCCCCCCCCCGCCCCCCCACCGGCGGCCCTGTGTTGGAGTGACCTAATGGTTAATGCAACAGACACTGATTCTGGCTACCTGGGTTTAATTCCCACTGCAGCTTGTGACCTTGTCTAGGGACAGATAAAGTACCTGCATGTAATGTATACATCACTGCGTACATCTGATAGCGCTATAGAAATGATTTGTAGTAGTAGTAAACTGATTTATGTCACATTCAGTTTGATGTGACATAGGGAAACTGGATTTTGAGACATATAGAGACACAATATTCAGAACAAGCCGGGCCCTATTTTCAGCCAATCTTTGGTGGTCTTTTACTAAGCCACAGTAGCATTCTTAGCTCGCGATAGAAATCAGCTCGCGGTAAATGCCGAGACGCCCATAGGAATATGCTAAGGGGCCCTTTCACTAAGCAGTGATAAAAAGTGGCCTGCACTATCCCCAGTGCATGTCTTTCCCGCATGCTAAGGCCACTTTTAGCACTGCCAGGAAATGGCCAATTTTTCTATTTCGGCAATAATGGCCAGGTGCTAATTTTTCCATTAGTATGTGAGCATTACCGACGCCAATTTTGTAGGTGATAAGTAGGGTTACCATATGTCCGATTTTTACCCGGACATGTCCTCTTTTTGAGGAAATGGCCGGGCAACCGGTCAGGTTTTGCCAGCCTGCCCGTTTGTCCAGATAAACGGGCAGGCAGGTAGGCCTAGTGGTGTCCTATCCTCCACTCTCCTTACCTTACTATACTGCCCTGGTGGGTTAGGGACCTCTTCAGGGCAGGAAAGAGCCCCCTCTTTCCTGCCCCCAGTGCCTGCATACTGTTTCTTACGCTGATTCAAAATGGCCACCGAGAGTTGAAGTCTCGCGAGGCAGCTTCAACTCTTGGTAGCCATTTTGGATCGATGCTGGGACCGAAGTCAGCAAACTCTTTCCTGTCCCAAAGAGGTCACTAGACCACCAGGGCAGTAAGGTAAGGGGAGGGGAGGATAGGTCACCCTTAGGGGTGTGTGATGGGGGCGGGGCGGTATGTGACAGGGACGGGGGGGGGGTGTAAAAGGGGGCAGGATGGGGGTGGGGCGGAGCTTGTGTCCTCTTTTTGTGGGGGACCAAATATGGTAACCCTAGTGGTAAGGGCTCATGCATTGACCACGTACTAATCAATTAACATGCGGTAATGTAGTTGCGTAACCAATTAGTGTAGGACACACCTACTGTGATTCAGACCTTTCCCCAGTGTAAAAATAAATGCTATTTTTTAGTGTGTGGGTAGCGCATGCATGTGCAAAACGTTTTGTGAGACACCTGAGCGTGGCCCGTGGTAGTGCATTTTAACCTGTGGTAAGCTTGTGTAGTGCTTACCAGAGCTTGGTAAAAGTTTCAGCAGAAATTTCATCTTAATGAAAGAGCTTTTCGCCTATAAATTTAGGCCTACCATTCATTTGCCTACAATTATGAGGCTACTGTTGAAAATCTGTGTTAAGCTGCTAACTTTTTCCCCACCCTAAAGCCACTCCTATTTCCACCTACTTTTTAAGTTTAGAACTTTAGTGAAACTTTGAGAATAAAATGACACATTCAGCCCTACTAAATTTTCAGAGAGGCCAATTTAGGAGCCTAATTCTGAAACTTAAACACAAATCCTTTGAATATCAGGCCCATAAATGTGACCTAAATGGACATGACCAAATCTAGTCATATTCTATATCCCGCATGCAAATTTAAGTCTGTTCTATAAAATGTAGGCATACTTTAGAGAATGTACCTAGGCATAAATATTTTGTGCATGCGGGTTTTTCAGGCAGAATCTAGCTCAGAATGTGCCATTTTGGACTATGGAGGCAATTCTATAAATTGGTGCCTTCATTTAGTTGCCCCAGTGTCGTGCTGGGTGCAATTCTGTGATGACATCTGTGCACCGAGATACCCTTATAGGCTACTAATATAAGTCAACATGGGCACGCCTACTTTTAGGCACCATTTATGCCATGCCGACATGCACCAAAGTGAGCACTCTACCAGAACCCTTATCCACACTCTTATCACCTCTCACCTTTATTGTTGCAACCTGCTTCTCACCAGCCTCCCACTTACCCATCTCTTCAATCAGTCCAAAACTCTGCTGAGCGACTCATTTTTCACAATCCTTTCGCAAGTTAACAACTTTGAATAACTTTGTGTCATCAGCAAATTTAATTACCTTGCTAGTTACTCCCATCTCGAAATCATTTATAAATATATTAAAAAGCAGCGGTCCTAGCACAGACCCCTGAGAAACCCCACTAATTACCCCTCTCCATTGTGATTACTGCCCATTTAACCCCACTCTCTGTTTCCTATCCTTCAACCAGTTTTTAATCCACAATAGGACATTTTCTCCTATCCCATGACCCTCCAATTTCCTCTGTAGCCTTTCATGAGGTACCTTGTCAAACGCCTTTTGAAAATCCAGATACACAATATCAACCGGCTCCCCTCTGTCCACATGTTTTACTCCTTCAAAGAATTGAAGTAAATTGGTCAGGTAAGATTTCCCCACACAAAAGCCGTACTGACTTGGTCTCAGTAATCCATGTCCTTGGATGTGCTCTGTAATTTTGTTTTTGATAATAGCCTCTACCATTTTCCCAGCACCGACGTCTGACTCACCGGTCTATAATTTCCCGGATCTGCCCTGGAACCTTTTTTAAAAATGGGCGTTACATTGGCCACCCTCCAATCTTCCGGTACCACGCTCGATTTTAAGGATAAATTGCATATCACTAACAGTAGCTCCGCAAGCTCATTTTTCAGTTCTATCAGTACTCTAGGATGAATACCATCCGATCCAGGAGATTTGCTACTCTTCAGTTTGCTGAACTGCCCCATTACGTCCTCCAGGTTTACCGTGAAGTCAGTAAGTTTCTCCGACTCGTCCGCTTGAAATACCATTTCTGACACTGGTATCCCACCCAAATCTTCCTCGGTGAAGACCGAAGCAAAGAATTAATTCAATCTCTCCGCTATGTCTTTATCTTCCTTGATCGCCCCTTTTACCCCTTGGTCATCCAGCGGCCCAACCGATTCTTTTGCCGGCTTCCTGCTTTTAATATACCAAAAAAAATTTTTACTATGCTTTTTTGCCTCTACTGCTATCTTTTTTTTGTAATTCCTCTTGGCCTTCTTTATCTGCGCCTTGCATTTGCTTTGACACTCCTTATGCTGCTTCTTATTATTTTTCGACGGTTCCTTCTTCCGTTTTCTGAAGACGTTTCTTTTAGCCCTAATAGCTTCCTTCTGCTCACTTTTCAACCACGCTGGCTGTCTTTTGGACTTCCGTCTTTCTTTTCTAATTCGCGGAATATGTTTGGCCTGGGCCTCCAGGATGGTATTTTTGAACAGCGTCCATGCCTGTTGTACAGTTTTTACCCTCTCAGTTGCCCCCCTAAGTTTTTTTTTAAACCGTTCTTCTCATTTTATCATAGTCTCCTTTTTTAAAGTTAAACGCTAACGTATTTGACTTCCTGTGTATAGTTACTTCAAAACTGATCATATTATGATCACTGTTATCAAGCGGTCCCAGTACCATAACGTGCCTCACCAGATCATGCGCTCCACTAAGGACCAAATCTAGAATTTTTCCTTCTCTCGTCGGTTCCTGCACCAGCTGCTCCATAAAGCTGTCCTTGATTTCATCAAGGAATTGTACCTCTCTAGCGTGTCCCGATGTTACATTTACCCAGTCTACATTTGGATAATTGAAGTCACCCATTATTATCACATTGCCCATTTTGTTTGCATCTCTGATTTCTTTTATTATTTCTGCATCTTCCTGCTCATCCTGGTGAGGCAGACGGTAGTACACTCCTATCACCGTCCTTTTCCCTTTTCTACATGGAATTTCAACCCACAATGATTTAAAGGTGTGATTTGTGTCCTGCTGAATTTGTAATCTATCAGAGTCAAGGCTCTCGTTAATATACAATGCTACCCCTCCACCAGTCTGGTCCACCCTATCACTACGATATACTTTGTACCCCGGTATGACAGTGTCCCACTGGTTATCCTGCTTCCACCAGGTCTCAGTAATGCCTATTATACCCAATTTTTCATTTAGTGCAATATATTCCAACTCTCCCATCTTATTTCTTAGACTCCTAGCATTTGCATATAGATATTTCAGAGTATGTTTGTTGTTCCTTTTTGCATGATGCTTAGTACTTGACACTATTGATTTGCCATCTTTTGTCTGATCTTTAGTTGTATTTAAGGGCACCTGGCCTACCACGGTCTGTTGTGCAACCTCACTATCCAGAAACCCTATCTTCCCTGTTTAATGCCAAGAAGTGTGGCTAGGAGGGAAGAGATTAGTAAACTCGACTCAGGAGAGAGTCCTTGGGTGTTGGTGTCGGAGGATCTGAAGGTGAAGAAACAATGCAACAAGGCGACGGCCGTGGCCAGAAGGATGGTTGGCTACGTAGAGAGGGGCATAACCAGCAGAAAAAAGGAGGTGTTGATGCCCCTCTACAAGTCGTTGGTGAGGCCCCACTTGGAGTATTGTGTTCAGTTTTGGAGACTGTATCTTGCTTAAGATGTAAAAAGACTGGAAGCGGTGCAAAGAAAAGCTACAAAAATGGTATGGGAGTTGTGTTGCAAACCGTACGAGGAGAGACTTCCTGACCTGAACATGTATACCTTGAAGGAAAGGAGAAGGGTGATATGATACAGATGTTCAAATATTTGAAAGGTATTAATCTGCAATGAACCTTTTCCGGAGACGGGAAGGCGGTAGTAGTAGTAGGACATGAATTGAGGTTGAAAGGGGGCAGACTCAGGACTAATGTCAGGAAGTATTTTTTCACGGAAAGGGTGGTGGATATGTGGAATGCCCTCCCGCGGGAGGTGGTGGTGATGAAAATGGTAATGGAATTCAAACATGCGTGGGATAAACACAAAGGAATCCTGTTTAGAAGGAATGGTTTTGTGGAATCTTAGCGGAGATTGGGTGGTGATGCCGGTAATTGGGAAACAAAACGGGAGCTGGGCAGACTTCTATGGTCTACGCTCTGATCGTGACTGAATAGATAGGGATGGGCTGGAGTGTAAATTTTAATGGGCTTCGATGTTAGCTTCAGAACTTAGTACAAGAACAGTACTGGGCAGACTTCTACGGTCTGTGCCCTGAGAAAGGCAAGGACAAATCAAACTCTAGTATACATATAAAGTATCATGTAAAATTAGTTTATCTTGTTGGGCAGACTGGATGGACCGTACAGGTCTTTATCTGCCGTCATTTACTATTTGCCTTCTTTTCTTTTCTTATTTCTTATGACGCAACTATTTGCAGTGTTTGTAATATTCAAAATGTTCATGAATATACATTTTTTAAAAATACATGAGATATATGAAAGAAGTTTTATGCTTGCAACCTAAATGTTTTTTTAAGAGGCACTAAGATTAAAACAGTGCTCACTATCAGGCTTATTTTCGAAAGAGAAGGGCGCATTATTGTCCGTATTATCGAAACAAAAGATGGCTGCCCATCTTGTTTCGATAATATGGGTTTCCCCACCCCTTCACGGAGCTGTCCTGCGAGGACGACCCCAGGAAAACTTGGGCGCCCTGTTCGATTATGCCCCTCCACGTGATATAGTAAGTGATTTGTATTTATTAATAATTATTTTGGTTATATGTCTGTTTAGTATGTAGTCTGTTGATCCAATGAGATTTTAAAGATAGAAAATATTAGTCCATGGCTGTCCTATGCTTTTACTCTTGATTTTCCTGATGGGTCCTCAGGACCTACTTGCATCCAAGTACCAGCGAGAATCCAAAGCACGGATAACTGAGCCGGTTGCAGTCAGAGCTATTCCTCTGTACTTGGCTGTTTATGTTTGCATATAATAAGGATGAGCTGTAGCCTTAACCCTCAATAACTGTATGACTGTGTACCCTGTCACGTGCCTCTCAGTCTACCGAGCTGCTGATAAGTGAGGTGTTATGAATATATTAACATTTGATAGTCATAATTTGAGGCAAAGTGTTAAATAGATCCGTTAATGCTTGATCATTACTGAATAACACTATGCAGTGCCCCTCCCCCTCCATCTAATGAAACACTTTGATCATGAATCCTGTCTATAACCAGAGTAATCCTGTCACTCAGAGCAAATCTTGTATATTATTTGCAGTAAGTGTTGGGCCCACTGTAGTAAACCATCAGATTATACATATCTGCTAGTTCCCTATCATATGTTATGAAAAGGGGACACTGTAGCACTATGACTTTATGTCAGTGGCAATTTGTTCCTTTCTTAAGTGGATAAATGGGGTGTAGTCGAGAAATAAATATTATCTTATCCATTTCTTTTTTTTTATTTTTTTTTTTTTTTTTATTTATAATATATTTGCAATACATCACAAGAATTTCTTGCTATGGAAACATGAGAGTAACCAATAATACAAAGGAAATACTTTTGGAACAATTTAGTCTTCTCTTCTTAGACCACCAAAGGGAAAAATGAGGGGGGATTCTAAAAGTTAAGAAGAACATTAAAGTAATATGTTACGTAGGCAAAACAGGCCTGAACGCTAATCCACGGTTAATTACATTTCTCAAAACTTTCTCTAGGAGTCACTTGACAATTTTCTTTAATTCAACAAAACTTTTCAGCTGGTCCGGATCATAAAATATGTATTTGTTACCTTTATATTTTACCAAACATTTACATGGATATGATAATAAGAAACTGGCTCCTAGCAATTTAGTCTCTTCTCTCAGTGCAAGAAACTTTTTGCGTTTTTCTTGAGCAGTTCTTGTCACATCCGGGTATATCCATACTCGAGCTCCAAGAAATTCTTTAGGGGCATTTTTGAAATATAATTTCATAACTGAATTAACATCTTGCTCAAAGACAAAAGATACTAAAACAGTAGTACGAGATTGAACTTCATTCATAGACTGTTCCAAAAAAGCTGTCAAATCTTGTAATCCAAGAGATTGTGTAGGTTGATTTTCTGATTTTTTCTTCTGCTCCTCTTTTTGCGGAATTGGGAGATAGTATATTTTATTAATCGGAGGCATCATATCAGAGGAGTAATTGAGATTCTCAGAAAGGTATTTTTTAAATAATTCAAGTACACTTAACTCTGGCATTCTTGGAAAGTTAATTATTCTCAAATTAAGACGCCTGTTAAAGTTTTCAAGTTGGTCTAGTTTATTGTGTAATATAATTTTATCTTTAATCAGGCTTTCTGTAGTAATCTTTAAAGAATCAATTTCTTGTTGAAAAACAGTTCTCTGAGAGCTAACTTCCTGTCGTATCTTTTCTACTGAGTCATTCAAAAAGTCAACTTTAGTTACTAAAGATGTTGTTTCCGAAGCAGCTTTCATAGTAATAGCAGTTAAATGTTTTAACATTGTCGAGATACTTCCCAGAGTTACCTCTGCTGGGGCAAAAAGCTCCCGTTGTAGATCTTCTGCAGTTTTCCCGGGCAAGGCTCCATCCGCTGAGTCTTCCTCGGCGCCATCTTCAGACACCGCCGAAAACTCCACCTTATCCCTAAGATCTGCAGGGCACAGAGGAGGATTGAGATCCGGGGAGGAAAGTGTAGTATCGTGCTCGAGAGGAATCGTCGCTTCTCCAAACGTTCCCTCAGCCAAGCTCCCTTTCACCCTCTGCCGTGGAGTACTCGTGGCGAACTCGTCGAGGGTCGTCTGGATTAATTGAGCAGTCGTGGTCGCGGATGGCAGGCTTTTGACTACCCCTTTTCGCTTTGTATGCGGCATTTCTCAAAAAAAAAGTTTTCAAGCAAAAGGTAAGTCCAGAGAGCCTCCACGATCGCTATCGAGTTGCGTCCGCCATCTTCATCCATTTCTTTTTTTATTGAAATTTTCATTGCTTACGCTGTGCTAAATCAGGAAGTCCAGCACAGAAAAAAGGTACATTCAAAATAAGCAACAGTGAAGTATAATTCATAAAGTATTTTACAGCCTACTTTATGGGGAGAGAAATAGAAAATTAATAAAGCAATGCTATCCCAAAGCTAACATATTCCTGTTAATAAATTCAAAATAAAACACTTTTTTCAACCTTTGTTGTCTGGACATAGGTTCTCCCCTCTCCCCAATTTTCAGCTGGTGGTGGGCACTGCGGTTAAAGCCCGCCACCAGCATTTAACCTGGATATTCAATGTCGGCCCATTTCCGGTGATCAGCATTGAATATCCAGTTTCATTTTTGGCTACCAGCCAATAACCGGTCAAGCTGATATTCAGCGCTAAACGACTGTTGGCTAGCACATCAAGATATGACAGCTGTTTATTCGCTAACCTTGACCACTGAATATTTGCGGAGATATGTATGATTTAACCGGTCAGTGTCCATTGTTGACCAGTTAAATTGCTTTGAATAGCGGACCCATTGTTTTTCCATCATGTTGGTCCCAGTTTCTCTTTTCTTCTTTTCTGTCCTGCATATTCTCTTTCCAGTGGCAGCTATCCTTTTGTCTTTTCTCCTCTCTCCTGTCTTGTTCCATTCCTCATTACACCTGTCTCTGATATATTGGGGCTGATATTCAAACCACTGGAGTTAGCTTAACACCCACGGTCGGCAGTGATGCTGGATATTCAATGCCAGACCATTTCCAGCAGTTGGCATTGAATATACGTTTATTTGTGACCGCCAAGTTGATATTCAGTGCTGGCTGGCTAAGTTCAAAGCGGCCAAAGATAGACTTGCTATTGATGTGGCCAGATTTGGCCTCCAAACTTAGCCAGCTATGCACTAAAAAACTGCAGATAATTGTTATATCACGTCAAAGCAGCTGCTAAGTGCTAATTGGGAGTATTCAGTGAGAGACAGCCAGCTATCTTCTACTGAATATTGGCGGATAGCCGGTTAAGAACCATTTACCTGACCAGGTGCAGTTCCTGGCTGGTTAAATGGTTTTGAATAATGGCCAAATTGAACTTTCCCTTTTAGCTCGTGCCTCCCTTTTTTCTTTTCTGTGTCTCTGTCCACTCAAACTTTGTCTCTTTCTCAACTTTCTTCTTTTCACTTTTCAGCTGCCTATCAACTTTCCATCTCCTCATCCCATTTCCCATCTCATTCTTCCCGGCTTCCTATTCTGTTCCATCTTTCATCTACTTTCCATTACTATATTTCTACCCTCTGTACTCATTATCCTTCTCTCACTCATCTCCTTGCCCCCTCCCCTTCTCCTCTCCCACATTGTTCCACCATTTCCAGCATCTCCCCTCCTTCCCCTCCTTCCACTCTTGTAGCCCAACATCTCCTCTCCATCTCCACCCCCCTTGTAGCCTGAGAATCTCCTCTCTCTTCTCCTCCATCCTCCAGTAACCTCCTGACCCCACGCCACCTTCCCTCCAGTCAGCTTGGAAAAGAGACAGCTGAGGGGGAAAATGATAGAGGTGTACAAAATCTTGAACGGAATAGAATGGGTAAACGTGAATTGAAATTTTATATTTCAAAAAGTACAGACTAAGGGACACATGGAGGGGCATTTTCGAACAGGGACGCCCATCTCTAAGGGCGCCCATCTCTAAGGACATCACGGCAAAGGGGCAGGGAAACTCGTATTATCGAAACAAGATGGGCGTCCATCTTTCGTTTCGATAATGTGGTCGGGGACGCCCAAATCTCAACATTTAGGTCGACCTTAGAGATAGATGGTCGTCCCCGATTTTTGGCCATAATGGAAACCGAGGATGCCCATCTCAAAAATGACTAAATCCAAGGCATTTGCTCATGGGAGGAGCCAGCATTCGTAGTGCACTGGTCCCCCTCACGTGCCAGGACACCAACCGGGCACCCTAGGGGGCACTGCAGTGGACTTCATAAATTGCTCCCAGGTGCATAGCTCCCTTACGTTCGGTGCTGAGCCCCCCAATCCCCCCCCCAAAACCGACTCCCCACAACTGTACACCACTACCATAGCCCTAAGGGGTGAAGGGGCACCTACATGTGGGTACAGTGGGTTTCGGGTGGGTTTTGAAGGGCTCACATTAACCACCACAAGTGTAACAGGTAGGGGGGGATAACTACATAAGTACATAAGTAATGCCACACTGGGAAAAGACCAAGGGTCCATCGAGCCCAGCATCCTGTCCACGATAGCGGCCAATTCAGGCCAAGGGCACCTGGCAAGCTTCCCAAACGTACAAACATTCTATACATGTTATTCCTGGAATTGTGGATTTTTCCCAAGTCCATCTAGTTGGGTTTTATGGACTTGTTCTTTAGGAAACCATCTAACCCCTTTTTAAACTCTGCTAAGCTAACTGCCTTCACCACGTTCTCCGCCTGGGTCCGCCTGCCTGAAGTGCACTGCACCCACTAAAAACTGCTCCAGGGACCTGCATACTGCTGTGATGGAGCTGGGTATGACATTTGAGACTGGCATAGAGACTGGAAAAAAATGTTTCTAAAGTTTTTTTTGGGTGGGAGAGGGTTGGTGACCACTGGGGGAGTAAGGGGAGGTCACCTTTTCAAGGCTTGGTCGTGAAAAAAAAGGGACCAAGTAAAGTCGGCCAAATGCTCGTCAAGGACGCCCTTCTTTTTTCCATTATCGGCCGAGGATGCCCATCTCTTATTCACGCCCCCGTCCCGCCTTCGGTACTACTACTACTACTACTATTTAGCATTTCTATAGCGCTACAAGGCATACGCAGCGCTGCACAAACATAGAAGAAAGACAGTCCCTGCTCAAAGAGCTTACAATCTAATAGACAAAAAATAAATAAAGTAAGCAAATCAAATCAATTAATGTGAACGGGAAGGAAGAGAGGAGGGTAGGTGGAGGCGAGTGGTTACAAGTGGTTACTAGTCAAAAGCAATGTTAAAGAGGTGGGCTTTCAGTCTAGATTTAAAGGTGGCCAAGGATGGGGCAAGACGTAGGGGCTCAGGAAGTTTATTCCAGGCGTAGGGTGCAGCGAGACAGAAGGCGCGAAGTCTGGAGTTGGCAGTAGTGGAGAAGGGAACAGATAAGAAGGATTTATCCATGGAGCGGAGTGCACGGGAAGGACGAGTGTGGAGAGATACTGGGGAGCAGCAGAGTGAATACATTTATAGGTTAGTAGAAGAAGTTTGAACAGGATGCGAAAACGGATAGGGAGCCAGTGAAGGGTCTTGAGGAGAGGGGTAGTATGAGTAAAGCGACCCTGGCGGAAGATGAGACGGGCAGCAGAGTTTTGAACCGACTGGAGAGGGGAGAGGTGACTAAGTGGGAGGCCAGCAAGAAGCAGATTGCAGTAGTCTAAACGAGAGGTGACAAGGGTGTGGATGAGGGTTTTGGTAGAGTGCTCGGAAAGAAAGGGGCGGATTTTACGGATGTTGTAAAGAAAGAAACGACAGGTCTTGGCGGTCTGCTGGATATGAGCAGAGAAGGAGAGAGAAGAGTCAAAGATGACCCCAAGGTTTCGAGCTGAGGAGACAGGGAGAATGAGAGAGCCATCAACAGAAATAGAAAACGGGGGGAGCGGGGAGGTGGGTTTGGGGGGGAAAATGAGAAGCTCGGTTTTGGTCATATTTAATTTCAGGTGGCGTTGAGACATCCAGACAGCAATGTCAGACAAGCACGCTGAAACTTTGGTTTGGATGCAAGGTGAGATATCAGGGGTAGAAAGGTAGATTTGGGAGTCATCAGCATAGAGATGGTAGGAAAAGCCATGGGATGAGATTAATGAACCAAGGGAAGAAGTGTAGATAGAAAAGAGGAGGGGACCAAGAACAGAACCCTGAGGTACGCCGACAGGCAGAGGGATAGAAGTAGAAGAGGATCCACCAGAGTGAACACTAAAGGTGCGGAGGGAGAGGTAGGAAGAGAACCAGGAAAGGACAGAGCCCTGGAATCCAAGTGAGGACAGGGTATCGAGAAGTATGCTGTGATCGACAGTGTCAAAAGCAGCGGAAAGATCAAGAAGAATGAGGATGGAATATTGACCTCTGGATTTAGCCAGTAATAGGTCATTGGAGACTTTAGTAAGCGCAGTTTCGGTTGAGTGGAGAGGGCGAAAACCAGATTGTAATGGGTCAAGAATAGCATGTGAGGAGAGAAAATCAAGGCAGCGGCGGTGAACAGCACGCTCAAGTAATTTGGAGAGAAAAGGAAGGAGGGAGATGGGTCGGTAATTAGAGGGAACTTTGGTCATCCCTGCGACGGAAAGCAGTTGAGAGTGCCCAAATTTGGCTTTCGATTATGCCTATTTGGGTGACCCTGAGAGAAAGACGCCCATCTCCCGATTTGTGTTGATAGATGGGCGCCCTTCTCTTTCGAAAATTCCCCTGTTAATGAAGTTACATGGTAATACTTGTTAAATGAATAGAAGGAAATATTTTTTCACTCAATGACTAGTTAAGTTCTGGAACTCATTACCAGAGGATGTGGTAACAGCAGTTAGAGTTTCTGCTTTTAAAAAGGTTTGGACACGTTGCTGGAGTAAAAGTCCATAATCTCCTATTACTACTTATCCCATGGTTGGTAGCTTGGAATCTTGCTACTGTTTGGGATTCTGCCAGGTACTTGTGACCTGGATTGGTCACTGTTGGAAACAGGATGCTGGGCTACATGGACCATCAGTCTGACCCAGTATGGCTGTTCTTATGTTCATTTATTCTTACCTCTCCTCCTCTCCCCCCTCTCTCTTCCCTCCCTCCCAAGTGTGGTGCCCAGGGCAGCTGCTCTGTGTCTCTGTCCCCTCAACATTGGCCTTGCCAGACGCACACACCATATACCCCATACTCATAAACACACATAGTCCCCACATAAATACACAGCTTCCTCCCTGTCTCCATGTACATTACCCACGTGGGTAAACCAGGGACAGGGAAATGCCTCTACTGTATCTGAATATAAATCAAATTGGACTACTACTAAGAAGATGTGAACAAAATCCCCAAAACCCACCCCAACATACGTTGTCTCCCACTGCTGTATCTGATGGATACGCCCTAGTTTGCCAGTGGAAGAGGAAATATGCAATTGAGTTACAGCGTGTGTTCACTTTCCATCTTTATTTATTTATTTATTTATAGCATTTATACCCTGCTCTTTCCCGCGGCTTACAAGGTATGGTACAAAGTATCACAGAGATAACCCAGTTGTATAGAGTAGGACAATAGGAAGAGACGTGGGGGAGAGGATTAGGGTATGAGTAGTGTTAGTGGTGTGTATTAGGTTCGAGAATTAAGTTGGGTTGTTTGGGTAGGCTTGTTTGAAGAGGTAAGTTTTCAGCAGCTTTCGGAAGGGAAGGTGTTCATTAGTTGTTCGGATGTGTCGAGGTATTGCGTTCCAAAGCTGGCTGCCTATAACGGAGAAGTTGGATGCGTAGTAGGTTTTGTATTTGAGACCTTTGCAATTGGGAAGATGAAGATTGAGATATGTTCAAGAAGATTTGGACTTGTTCCTTGCTGGAAGATCGATCAAGTTGGTCATGTAGCTTGGAGATTCGCCATGGAGGATCTTGTGGATCATTGTGTGGGCTTTGAAGTTTATGCGTTCCTTGATAGGGAGCCAGTGAAGTTTTTCACGAAGTGGTGTTGCACTTTCAAAACGTGATTTGCCACAAATGAGTCTGGCTGCTGTGTTTTGGGCGGTTTGGAGTTTATTTATTTATTTGTTGCATTTGTATCCCACATTTCCCCACATATTTGCCGGCTCAGTGTGGCTTACATCATGCCGTAATGGCAATCACCATTTCCGGAACTGAGAAATACAAAGTGGTATTGCATTAAAGCTCATAGAAGATAGAGTAAAGTGTAAAGTGAGTTAGACAGTCAAATATAGAAAGTTCATTTCCGGCATGGGAATGCATGCGGATTGTGAAAAATTGCAGGAAGACCTTAAGAAACTGGAAAACTGGGCATCCAAATGGCAGATGAAATTTAATGTAGACAAATGCAAAGTGATGCACATTGGGAAGAATAATCTGAATCATAGTTATCTGATGCTAGGGTCCACTTTAGGAGTCAGCACTCAAGAAAATGATTTGGGTTTTGCAACCGATGAAGATGCTGTTGCAATAATCAGCATGGGTGAGTACTGTGGATTGTACTAGATTGCGGAAAGTTTTCTGTGGGAGGAATGGTTTTACTCTTTTCAATACCCACATCATGTTGAACATCTTTTTAGTCGTGGCTTTTGCATGTTTCCAGAGTTAGGTGGCTGTCTAATGTTACTCCTAGGATTTTTAGATTGTCGGATATTGGGATTGTAACGTCGGGGGTGATCAGGGTGGTTGGGAGTAGATTAGCGTGTTGTGATGAAAGGATTAAGCATTGAGTTTTTTTTCTTTGTTCATTTTCATCTTGAAAGCGTTAGCCCAGGATGTTAAGATGTTCATGGCAGTAATTATTTTCTCCGAGATTTCTGTAAGGTTGGATTGGAAAGGGATGAATATTGTGACGTCATCAGCGTAGATGAAGGGGTTAAGGCCGGATTTGGATAGCTCTCATTCATCCGTGTTGTAAAAAGATATTTTTTTCTGGAAAGATCAGGGGGGGGAGGTAGTAAGGTGCACTCTACCTTTCATCTGGGATCAATTTTTTTTTTTGTACCCTGCACTTTCCCACTCATGGCAGGCTCAACGCGGCAGGCAATAGAGGGTTAAGTGACTTGCCCAGAGTCACAAGGAGCTGCCTGTGCCGGGAATCGAACTCAGTTCCTCAGTTCCCCAGGACCAAAGTCCACAACCCTAACCACTAGGTCACTCCTCCACACTGAAAAGCTTCCTTTTAAAAATTAATCCCTCCCCTTTGGCAGCTCTGCTGAGGTTATCTACCCCCAACCCTGGCCCTTAGTTCTAAACCCCAGTGCCGTGTAGTCACCTCCTTACAGAATCACTTATAACCCTCAACACTGTGCAGTCACCTCCCTAGTTGTAAGCCTCAGCGCTGTGCATTCACTTTTTTCAGCAAACCCTGGTGAAAATGTGAGCCCTGAGCAATCGGCCACCCATTGAATCTAAGTTATATATCACAAAACCTGGTGAAAAAGGGAGCTCTGAGCAATTGGCTGCCCCTTGAATTTAAGTTATATATTGCAAAACCTGGTGAAAAAGTGAGCCCTGAACAATCGGCCGCCCCTTGAATCTAAGTTATATATCGCAAAACCTGGTGAAAAAGTGAGCTCTGAGCAATCGGCCGCCCCTTGAATTTAAGTTATAATTTGCAAAACCTGGTCAAGAAGTGAGCCCTGAGCAATTGGCCACCCCTTGAATCTTAGTTATATATCGCAAAACCTGGTGAAAAAGTGAGCCCTGAGCAATCGGCTGCCCCTTGAATCTTATATAATGCAAAACCTGGTGAAAAAGTGAGCCCTGAGCAATTGACTGCCCCTTGAATCTTAGTTATATATCGACCCACAGTGTAGCAACCCCCTCTCTCAAACCTGAATTATAAACTCCAGTACTGTAGAGTCGTCGCTGTGCTTTCTCCCCACCTGAGCCTAGGTAATAAACCCCAGCAATTACAATTACAATCCCAAACACAGTCCTCTATTATAGACCCTAGCACCTATCTTCCAACCTTAGCAATGGACTCCTAGCTCTGTAGTCGCATTCCTGAGACCCCAGATGTAAACCTCATCACACTATGCTCAGCTCGCCCATCAAACCTGTACCCTTTCTTTGATCTTATGTTATAAACCTCAGGGACTGATGCAGAAAGCTACCTTGAGTCTAACTGTGCAGTCTCTGCGGGTTTTGCAAGCTGGTTAGTGGCTGCACAATGCAGGAAGGGGTTAAATGCAGGTGTTAACTCACGTGGAAGATATGCTCACACAATCCTGGTAATGAGTGCATCAAAGTATTCTGTGCACAGCAGAGAATGAAACGGTGGCTTTCGATGCATATACAGTGTGAGAAATTTTTTGCCAGGTCTGGGGCAGCATAGAAGGGTTAATGGAGAGGATTTATGCCAGTTTTTGATATTTAGTGGTCAGTTTTGTCCAAACAAAATGAAAGCGTGAGCACACATCAGTGCTTAGTCTTCTGCTCATAAGTATTAGCTTCACAAAAATTTTATGTACGAGAATCTGTGAAGCTAATACTTATGAGCAGAACAACAGGCACCGAGATGTGACTGCATTTTCATTTTTGTTTGGATATGCGCCAAAGAGGACATGCTTACTGCAAAATCTTTGTGCGCATATGCCCAGCCAGCTTCCCCTGATTAATGCACAAGTTCTGTGCATTTTAACTTTGCATAGCATTAGTTTCCTGCGTGGGGTGAAATTAAGTTCAAGGTAGAAGCCGTGCTGTGCTCTACCGTGAGCCTTTCTGCACTGGCCTCTCGTTATCAGGCCGATGCTCAGAAGGAAACACGGGTGCTAGAAGCCACTAGCGACTACATTAGTGAGCGCAGGAGACAAGGAGCGCATCAAAGATTAGCACAAATAGCATGCTAATGTAGTCAAACGGATGTTAATGAGGTCATTTCCTATTCCTTCACAATGCTCGGAGAGCAATGTACCAAACAAAGCCGTCCTTGCCATTGAAAACCTAACACCAGCTTGGAGCATGCATTAGGGTGTTTGAAGAGAGAATTTCTCACGAATCTCTTTTTAAAATCTGCCGGTTTTTCTTTAATTTCGAAGTAGAAGGAAGCCCGTTCATACTCCTAAGCACCAATAGTGAGAAGCAAATGTGCGCGAGTCTGAGCAAATGTGAAAGTGAAAGCACACATAGGTGCCTGATTCCTGCGTTTAAATATGTCTTCCAAGTGAAAAAAAAAAAACTATGGAAAGCTTCTGTGTGTGCTTCACGTTCGACTTTGCCTGGTGCATGCGCAATGGAGTTGGTTTTACCGAGAAACTCTTCGGTGCATGCTCCAAGCACGTTCTCCCTCCTTGCTTTCACTTTAACAGCACACATATGATTTGCATACCATTTCCTTTGAGCACTGTTGAGTTCTGCGCTGTTCCAACAGTATAGTTTCTGTGCTGTTGGCTTACCGTGGGAATTGTGAGCATCAGGGCGGCCAGGGCCTATGTAAACCCCACCACTGCGCATCATCTCTCCCCTCCCCCGCAGAGCTGGAGTTTCTAAACTCAGTGCCGTTTGCTCTCTCTTACCCCCTTCAAGCCTGGGTTACTGCAGTGCTACGCTTTCATCTTCATATAGCCTTGTGCCAAGCAGTCATCTCCCTGCCTTTTGGTTCCCTGCTGACTGATCCCTGTAGGGCTGATGAAGCTGTTTTCATTTGCTGATTGCACCTCTTCATTTCATGTTATGTAAACTCCCCTTTTTGTGCAGGGTAAAGCGGACACCTCAGAAATATGACTTCAGGGACTAGAAAAGAGTGGATTTTTGAGGTCAAAGTGAATGATGAAGGATGGAGGGGAGAGCGAGAGCAGAGCTTAGCGCCTGCAGCTCTGGCTTCAGAAATAGAAAGGAGGTCGTCTGCTGCAGCAGCATCTGATAAGGGTTATGTAAGCTCTGATTGCTCAGCAGGAAAATTAGATTTTTTTTTCCCCAGTCCCAATTATCAGGAGGAAAGGGAGGAAAAGGAAAAAAAGCTGGGTAGATAAGCTCTAATCAGACTGGGAGTCAGAGAGGAGATGAGGAGACTTTCTTCAGTCTGTCAGCCTTTTCCTTGCACTGCAGGATTGCTTTCAGTTTTATTTTTTTCCATTTTAGCTCACTCTTTCTTTCCCCTCCTCCCGTTCCTTCTTGCTTTTCTTCTCTTTCCAGCTCTGCTTTCCTTTCCCCGTGCCCTTCTCTTTCTGCACTGTATAACCTGTGTCACATGTCTGCGTGTAGGCTTGTTTTAGGGATCAGATTGTGCACTATTCGTACATACAAGGTTGTGTGGAGTATATTTGAGCATATAGAGGGTAAATAGACTGTATGGACTGGATGGATCACATCTGTGCATACCTAGACTATTTGGACTATATTTGTGTATACAGTGCATGGCAAGTGTGCCTGTGTAGAGTGTATGGTCTGTAATTTTGTATACATGAGTGTTCATTTGCATGTGCTAGGTTTCTGAATTTGTGAGGTGTGTGAACTGCAGGACTGTGGGGTGTATAGCGGTATGGGATGTACATGTTTTGCTGTCCTTTATTTTCTATCAGGGTTTTTTTTAAGTCATTGTCTTTCATTTTTAATGTATATTATTTGCAAATAACATATACTTTGCGCTCCTGAATGTGGAGGAGCTTGAAATATATAACTGATAGTGCTTGAGCTGCTATATCTTTAGATTTAGTTCAGCAGCTCAAGATGAATTCCCATTCATTCAGGTTTAGTATTTTCCCTGGAGGGCTCACAATTTATGCACATGAGGTTCAAAACTCTGCTGCCCGTCTCGTCTTCTGCCAGGGTCGCTTTACTCATACTACCCCAATCCTCAAGTCGCTTCACTGGCTCCCTATCCGTTTTCGCATCCTGTTCAAACTTCTTCTACTAACCTATAAATGTACTCACTCTGCTGCTCCCCAGTATCTCTCCACACTCGTCCTTCCCTACACCCCTTCCTGTGCACTCCGCTCCATGGATAAATCCTTCTTATCTGTTCCCTTTTCCACTACTGCCAACTCCAGACTTCGCGCCTTCTGTCTCGCTGCACCCTACGCCTGGAATAAACTTCCTGAGCCCCTATGTCTTGCCCCATCCTTGGCCACCTTTAAATCTAGACTGAAAGCCCACCTCTTTAACATTGCTTTTGACTGGTAACCACTTGTAACCTCCTCTCCTCCTTCCTGTACACATTAATTGATTTGATTTGCTTACTTTATTTTTTGTCTATTAGATTGTAAGCTCTTTGAGCAGGGACTGTGTTTCTTCTATGTTTGTGCAGCGCCGTGTACGCCTTGTAGCGCTATAGAAATGCTAAATAGTAGTAGTAGTAATGAGGCAATGGAGTGTTAATTGACTTGCCCAAGGTCACATGAAGCATCAGTGGAAGAGGCAGGTTTTGAATCCAGGCTTCCCTATTCTCAACCTGCGCTAACCACTTGGCTACTCTTGTTGGAACTTGCCTGGAGTACGTGTGAAAGTCCATTTGCAAAAAGCTATGGAGAAGGACATTGAGATGTCCAGGTCAGGATGTACTCGGTTCTCCCCAGTATTTAACAAAAGTCTCTGACACACCTTGAGTTTCTGTAAAATCCTTACATGGACACTAGAAAATACACATATATGTCCTGGCATATACATGGGTGACAGCAATTTTATAAACAGAGATGCACAAAAAAGCACATGTAACTGCTGGGAGCTGTGTGTGCAGATTTGGGTTTCACAATCTACACTTACACCACCCAGCACAGCCAACCCGCTCCCCCAGTTCACTCTAATAGCACTCCATACACCCTCACCTGACATGTCAACCTTTCCTCCTACCACTGAACACAACCAAACATAGTCACTGCCCTCTCCCCATCCCCCAGACTCCCCTCCAGCTGTCCCACTTCAGTGGGCTGTCCCTGATGGTCTAGTGGTAGCAAGAGTGAGCCCCTGCTTTGTCTGGTGCATCTGAACCCTAGGGCTGTTCTGATGTTTCTACTGCTAGGGGGTCATTTTGCCAGCTTGACCCCTAGTGGCAATATTGTGAGAGTACTGCTAGGCGTCTGAAGTTCCAAATTGAACCCAGATGTTTGATTGAGCAGTGGCGACTGGGGGATCACTTCTGCTTCACACTAGTTCACTAAGGCAAGACCCAGGGGATGTCCGGGGGAGAGTATTCAAGAATAAAATGTTGGGGGGGATAGAGGAAGGTGGGGAAGCTCATATGTTGGGTCCAGGAGGTGGGCTAATGTCCAAGGGAATGGGGAGGAGAAGGCTCCATTAGCTTTTACACCTGGCCTTTCAGGCTGGCACTTGCCCATGCGGTAGATGTAGAGGCTGATATACAAAATGTTTGATATACACGTGTATTCCCCTTGTAAAGTGAGGATCACTTGTCTATATTTTGGGCCTGCCAAATCTTGCACTATTCATGCCCAGACCAAGCCCCCTTGAAAATCTGTTTAATGTGAACCTCTGTGGTTCAATAGTGGCTTTCTAAAATCATTATTTGCACATGCAGCCAATCTACATTTTATTTAAAGGCAACATTTATATCCCACATTTTCCAAACAGGTTTGCTTCAATGTGGCTTACAAAGTTAGTTAGCGGAGGTAGATGAATGCATTTTAAGAAAGTGGATGGGGGGAGTAGAGATTCAAGAAAGCACAGCAAGGCTTTGAGGGTCGAGGTGATCCGAGCAAGGATGAATAGGGGAGATAGGTATTGATCCAGAGAAGTCGGGGGAGGGTCTGTTAGCGGGCCAGGGGTTGACTTAGAGACGAGGATCTACATGTGTAAATGTCGCTATTTCTACATGAAGAGGCTGCTATAATATGATGAGAGCAAAATGATAACAGGTCAAGTATTTAAAGCTATTTATCCAGGTAACAAGTTGCATATACCTATATAAGAATAGCCATATTGTGTCAGACCAATAGTCTATCTAGCCCAGTATCCTGCTTCCAACAATGGCCAATCCAGGTCAAGGTACCTGGCACAAACCTAAATAGTAGCAATATTCCACGATACCAATCCCAGGGCAAGTAGTGGCTTCCCCCATGTCCATCTCAATAACAGACTATGCACTTTTCCTCCAGGAACTTATCCAAACCACTTTTAAACACAGATATGCTAACTGCTGTTGCCACATCCTCCCGCAACAAGTTCCAGAGCTTAACTCATTGCGATGCAGCTTTTGCAGTGCTTCGTGAAAGTAAATAAAGACATATTGTTCCTTGTTATACTATGAGGGGCATTTTCGATATGATGTCTAAGTCTGACTTTGGACGTTTTCGAGGACTCACAGTTTCCACCACAAGTGTAACAGGTAAGGGGAGGTATGGGTTTGGGTCCACCTGTCTACAGTACACTGCAATGACCACTAGACTACTCTAGGGACCTCCATGCTGCTCTAATAGACCTGAGTATAACATCTGAGGTGGGAGGAGGTCAGTGACCACTGGGGAAGTAATAAAAGATAATCCCTGATTCCTTCCAGTGGTCATCTGGTCTTTTAGGGCACTTTTAGTCCTGGATGGTTTTGTTTTGTTCCATTATATATACGGAGAATCCCCAGGCTACATGTACAATCTGATTGACCTTCCATCCAGAAACGGCTCTAAATCTTCTCGAACCTGTCTAAATTTGCAGCTTCCCAACTGTAAAGGACTTAAGTACAAGACATATTATGCATTCAACTTCTCCGTCATAGGCAGCCAACTCTGGAACACCTTACCAAGAGCTGTTTGAACAGTCCACAACCACTTAGCCTTCCGGAAGCTCCTAAAAACTTACCTCTTTAAGCAAGCCTACACAAATGACCTGACTTAAATTAGGAGTTCATCTGCGCTACCCGGATCAGACTATAAAGACAGAACCTGGAATATGCTACCCTACTTAATCCTTTCTAAATCCATCCCTTTTCCAACTCCTCAATATACATTCTTCCTTAATTAACAACATGCTTTCCCATTACACACCCTTCCCCCACTTCCCTACCTCTACCACCCTCACCCATTTTACTTACCCACATCTAACTGACCACTTCTTTATACACTATATTACAATTATTATCCATTCTATGTTACTTTGTAAACCTATTATACTATGTAAGCTGCACTGAAACTGCTAATAAGTGGGAAAGCGCGGGGTATAAGTGTTACAAATAAATATAAATAAATTATTAAAAAACATCCAAGTCTTAGTAATGCCCAAATCCTGTTCTTAAGACTCCCCCTTGAGATCTGGATGCACTGAAGATGAACAGCATAGAAAAACGACTAAAAAAATAGGTTTCGAAAATACCAAATGCTGCTTCATGCCACTTTTTAGACAGTTTTCTCTTAATAAGAATCTTTCTTTGATAGTAACTGGAGCCATGAACCCCAGTGGATTGTATAGGCTGTTGAATGTGTCGCTATGCTCATATTAGCCCTCTCCTCAAGTCACTCCATTTCCACATACAGTTCAAACTCCTCTTATTGACTTACAAGTAAATTCATTCTGCAACTTCTCAGTACCTCTCCACTCTCTTCTCTCCCTACATTCCTCAGGAACTCCGTTCACTGGGTAAATCTCTCTTATCTGCACCCTTCTCCTCCATCGCTAATTCCAGACCCTGTTCCTTTTATCTTGCTGCACCATATGCCTGGAATAGACTTCCTGAACCGGTACGTCAAGCTCCATCTCTGTCCATCTTCAAATCTAGGCTAAAAGCCCACCTTTTTGATGCTGCTTTTAACTCCTAACACATACTCACTTGTTTAGTACTCACCACTAAAACAAGCATGCAGCGACATGAGGGGAAGAGCAGGGCAGGCAATGCGGTAGAAACCAGTACTGAACAAACACTTCAGCTATGCCACTTAGGGCAACAAGAAAACCAATTACAGGATTTAAGTGATCGGCTAAAACCTTCACATAAATTTTACAATCATAAGGCCTCATTTACTAAACTGCGCTAGCGATTCCTGGCACAACAAATGCGCCGCAGCCCATTATTTTCAGCTGCTGAGTTAGACTGAACTCCAGAGGAAGACTTTTTGGCCAGTCCTACATTTTAACTTGCATCCCAAAATAGTGTGATATTTAGGAAGTTTTGGAAATGACATAGAGTTCCTTCATTATGATGCCTGAAAAAGAAGACTTCTTAGTCTATAAACACTGAGGACGAGAAGTAATAAAACCAAGACTGGCCTAAAATATTTCCTCGTGATTTGGGTATCTATTTCCAGAGAAGCAAGCAAAGGATATGCCAAACAAGCCGATATTGCCAGAGAAGGACAGCACCAGCCTGCCAGCACGGTGGCTAAAAACAGATGACTTGTCCCTGGTGATGGGAATCAAAGCGCCTATGGAGAAACAGCTCTGTTTGCTCTTCAGCCTGTGCCAGCCGTCTGCCAGAGGGACACATCTGTCCTAATTAATGAGACTAGTCTGGTCACTTTTGCTGGATCACTGGCTTCTTAATGAGCATTTTATATTTCTAGCAACTATCAGACTCGAGTGCCAGACGCTGGATGAGTGAACGTGCTTCCTTCGTACCTTCAGTGTTTCATGGAAGACGGCACTCCCCTGTCCCGTCTAAAACCACACCACAGACGCCTTCACCTTCTCTAAAAGTAGAACGATTCAGCTGCTCTCTCAGAGGTCTGGCCCTGTTAAAAGGAGATGCTGAGACGTAGGACAGAAAGGTTGAGTGGAGTGCTAATCGGTGCCAGCTGTATCCAGGATGGTACAGCTGCAGTCATTAAGCAGTGAGCTCTGACCAGTGACAGATGAGGCCCTTCCCCTTCCATCTGTCTCTTTTCAACCCTCTCTGTACTTCATTTTGCTTTACTGTGACTTCTTCACCCCCTCCCTCCTCTGTACCATTTCAATAGTATCGGCTTTGTACCACCAGCCCTTCCAAACTCCTTGCCGTGAGCTTAGCCTAAGCCTGTACTAGATCCTTAGATGTATTTGGGGTAAATAGTCCTGAGTATTAATGAGTGCATGGGAATTGTTAAACTTCTGCAAAGTATGCAATATCTGTTGTATGACTTGTTTCTATAACTCCCTTAAAAAGCAAGGATCCACCCTCCAGAGGGTACAGAGTATACAAAAAATTAATTGCAGGGATGCGGAGAGAGCTACAGCTGTAAGGCCTAAGGAAACTGCACACAGGCTGAGGTAATAAGATTAGTACACCTTTTAACACACATTTTTGAGAGTCAAACTTTTGTCATGATTTAATACAGTTTAACTCGCAGAAAAGATATATTGAAATGTTAGTAAATCTTTGTGCTGAAATTCAGCCCCTACATGCAAATCCCTTTTAAATCAATGAATTTTGAATTCACCTCCCTGCTCTGAAGACTAATACTTAGCTGATGCTTTTTTTATTTTTTGTTTATACGATTTCAAACATACATTACAAAGAACATCTTGGAGTAGAAGATGATTGAGTTGGAATACGTTCAATAAAACAAAGAAAAAAAAAAGCAATATCTATCAATACTCAAGTCCACCACATTTTAAGGGGGTGAAAAAATGTGATTGCAGCAACTTGGTCTTCAACATGGAAACAGAATATGTTTGGTGGGTTTTGGAGGGCTCACACTTTCCACCACAATTGTACCAGTGACTTAAAAATATGGATCATGTTCCATGAATTATATATCCAAGATCAATGGAGGGGTTCCATCAAGTCTATATACACAGACATGTGTGAGCCCAAGATAACTTTTCCCTCTGGAGACACATGTCTACACTTAGGTAGAAAAGAGGTGTGCATTATCACTGAAGAAATACCCCTCCTCCTACAGAGGACTACGCATGGTCCATTTTGCAGGAGAGGGCAGTATGCTTTGTTTATGTGAGTGAGAGTAAGAATGTTACATTACATTTTTATCCCATCTAGGACATGTGACCCTCTGTTTCTTTTTGATATCCAATTTAAATTATATTAACCCTATCTTCATTGATTTCAAAAAGATCAGATTATGCCAGACTCTGCCAACGATGGTGCTATATAGGTGGTGCAGTGATAATGCACATCCAAAAAGACTCTTTCCTGCATTGAAAAACTTACAGGATAATAGTGCATTATTTCTTCTGAACAAGTGGAAAGGCACAGGAGATCCCTTAGACTTCTCATCATGATGCCTTTCTGGAATCTTTGGAGAAAGAAGTACTGGAGAATAGGACATATGCAGAAACTATTTCTCTTCATTAAAAGGGTAACAGGGAGGAGGCAGGTCAATTAATGAGATCTCATTGGTGGGTAAATTAATGGAACAATTGCTAAAGGAAAGGATAGTGGGGCACTTTGAATCCATAGGGATATTAGGTCAGATAAACTGAACAATTTCTTTGAGTGACAAAGGAGCTAGAGGAGAAACATGCTAGAAGTGGTTTACTTGGCTTTCAGTAAAATGTTTGACATGGTCCCATTAAGGGTGCTTATGAATAAACTGAAGAACCTGTAGGTGGACCCGATATGATCAACTGAGTTACAAAATGGTTGAGTAACAGATAAGAGAGAGTACTGGTAAATTGAGTGAACTTTGAGGAAGGAAGATTTATCAGTGGAGTAACAAGAATTTCTCTTAGTGCCGGTTCTGTCCAATATTTTTGTGCTCCATATTGTAGGAAGGTTAATAGAAAAGGTTTGTCTCTCTGCATATGATGCTTAGATCTGCAACAGAGTTAGCATGCCTGTTGGAGTAGACAAACAGAAGAGTGGAAAGTGGTCAAGTGCTTGGCAGTTAAAATGGAATGAAATCCAACAGAGACATGAATTTGAGATTCAGAAACCCAAGGAAGCAGTACACGATGGGGAAAGTGAGATTCTGTTGTCCATCAATCAGTAGGGAGATCTCAGGGTGATCATATCAGATGACCTTAAGAATGCAAAACAGTACAAGACAGTAGCCATAGCCAGCAGAATGTTAATATTGATCAGGAGAGGCATAATCGGTGGCAAAAAGGAGGTGATGATGCTTCTATGTAAAATAATTGGCAAAGCCTCCTCTGGACTATTGTCTCCAGTTCTGGAGACCTCCATGAACAGAGTGGGGAGCAATTCAGAGCGGAACATTCAAAATACTGCATGAGCTCTACCAAAATTATGACACAAGATGTAAGGACCTAATTATGACATTTGGAGTCTCAAAGACAAGTAATAAACCTAAAAGTCCAAATCCCCAAAAGGCTTTTTTTTCTGCATTATTTATATGTTTGAGGTATCTCAGTGTCTTTGTCATAATTAGGTCCTTACATCTTGTGTCATAATTTAAATATATATGACACAAGATAATATATAACTTCTGATATTGCTCTAAACTCTTGCCATTTGGAGTTTAGAGCAATATCAGAAATTATATATTTACAGAATAGATGCCTGATTGAAAAATGAAGTGGATAAGAGTGAAAACAGCAATGAAATTTAAAAGTGGTGAACAGCATTGCAAAGGGAAGTAATTTGGACAGACTGGGTGGACCTTATGGTCTTTATCTGCCATAATAATTTCTGTTTATATGATCTGATTCCCAGCAAGTTTCATCATCATCTGAATTATTCGGATTTTCTTTCCCATCTCTTAGTTCAACGAGAAGGCGGAAGCAGCATCCTGCTTCAGGCAGCTTGTTCAAGCTAATGTACGCAACAAGAAAGTGATCAAGGATGCCGTGCGGGACATGGCAGCGAAGGGGACAACGGATTACAAGGCGGGCTTTGAGTACGCATTCAGCCAGCTGCAAAACGTATGTACAGAAAAACTCAAAAGTTGTTACATGTGCCACTCCAAATGCACTCTTAACTCATTGTTTTCTCTTTCTGCCTCTGCCTGGTGCTTTTCAGTTCCCTTTCTCCTTCCTTCCTTCCTTCTCTTCCCTCATTTGTCTCATTTGGTATTTCTCTTCTATGTCTTTTTTTCTCTTTAATAATTTTCACTGGGCAGTGCTTGCTTGTTGGTTAAGGGTTAGGCGTGGGTCAGGGGCGGACTGAGAGTGGTCTGGGCCCCCCACCTGGCTAAAGAGCAGCATGGTGGGCATACAAAGCACATGGAAAAGCTGAATTTAGATTGTTCCTGTTATACAAAAAGTGCTAAATTGTGATGCTGTTTTATTACTTTTCATGTACAGCTGAGTCTTTACTCCAGCTCAGGCCACGAGTAAAGATTATCCAATGTGACCTCAGATAAGCCTTTCTGGCAGACCTCTTGGATGGCCTTGGACCGCTCCCTTGACTCTCCACCTCACACACCCATCAAAAATGTCCTTTTTGGTACAGTGGGCCCTAAAACCTTTCCTGGGCACCTGGATGCCCCGACCCCCACCTAGCTTTGGAAGACAAGAGTGGTGCACCATTAGGGTCAGTCTGCCAAATAAGAGAGCACATATTTTGGCAGCATGAGAACAGGATGTCGCTGGACACTTCCCCAGGACCAGGTAAGTAATATTGGTCCATGAAGGATATCACAGTATCGGATGCTCTCAGGTTGAGAGCCTCCCTGACCCTGGACTGACCGCATAGCCTTGAGAGGAGAAAGTATATTTTTTCTGCTGGTCAGTGCCTGAGTCACACGTTGACAGGAAAGGCAAAAGCAAAAAAGACTTCCTTCTAACACAGAAAAGTGCAGCATATTACTGAGGAGGTGGATGCTGTTCTTTCTCTCGGTGTATATTTTTAAAAATTCTTTGGTAATTTGAATGCCATTAGTTTACTGCATTGGGAATAAGTCTTTTTCAGCTTGTGCATTAGAACCCAGTGCGCTGAAACAGTTCTAATGCATGACATTATATCGGCCCCTAAACTGTCAGTATAGGAAAGGAATTCACTTTCAGTACCAGCGTTCTCTGCGTGTCACAGCTCCGTTTCTTCCAGGTAATACTCTCTCCTGTGCACAGGTGGTCAACTCGTTACTTACGTAAAGCTTTGCTTCAGCTCTATTTCTGAGATGGAAATGAAAGACCTTAGATGATTTCTCAAGGTTTCATGGAAGCTGCTTCATCTTACATTCCATTAGAAAGCTAGTGGGCCTGAGCTGTCGGCAAAGGGGCAGCGTGACAGAGGGTAAAATCAAGATGAATAGCCCTATTAATCGCAAAGGAGTATTAGGCATAACATCATTTTGACTCCGACAACCCCACCTGCCTCTTCCCAGCGTTCACCTGCACCACCTTCACCTCATACAACAACCAATGACAACATATTTTTTCACATCAAAATCATCCTCACTTTCTGTTCCTACAATCCTTAGTCTGTTTGCATGTATCTCTCTCCCTATCTTAACTCTTTCGTCCTTCAGCATTAAGCTTCCAAGATAGACCTGCAGCAGGATGGATGTATCATGTTCCTAGTTGGGAAACCCCATCCAGCAAAAGTGCAGGAGTCTGAAGCATTCTTTACAGCACCCAGCTAAAAAGAGAGAGGGGCAAGATTTGCTCTCCAGCTAGGGGGAGGAGAGGGTATTTTGTAAAGGGTGCTCTACGCAGAGCGTACTTGTAGAATACTACTTTAGCGTGGATCTTCCTGGTACTAACTTAGGGCTCCATTTATAGAATCCACCCCCTCAATTGCTGCCTAACATTAGGTGCCAAATTATGGAACAGGGGGTTTGTTTAGATTATTTTCCCCTACGTTCATTTCTTTAACGCTTGTCTGCATTAAATTTCAGGTGCCATTCAGATGGCTGGTTCTTCAGTCCCCCCCCCCCCCCCCTATACAATCCACTCTTGATTTTACAACTTTGAGTAATTTTGTGCCATCTGCAAATGGTAATCATCTCACTTGCTGTTCTCTTTGGGCTAGTTCAGTACAGGGCTTTCGAAAATCGGTGCCATTTGACTGCCCATTTTATAATGGGCAGTCAAAGATGAGCGCCTATTATAGACTAGCATTGAATGCCAATTTCTGCGTTCAGATTTTGAGCACCAGGGATTCATGCCTGCTGAAACCAGGTGTAATTCCTGGTGCCCAATTTGGGCTCGCATCCCTGGTATTCTATAACACTGCTTGCAAATTTTAGGAATGCCCCTGACCCACCCATGCTCCTTCCATGGTCACGCTCCTTTTGGATTGTGTGCTATGGGATTTGGGTGCAAAGAAGAAGGGACAGTAAGCAGTGGACCAAGGCGCTCCAAGGACAAATTGAGAAAATTTCAAGTACTCAATGAAACCATGTTTATTAGTGATAGAAGACTCCACACAGCACTGTGTTTCGGCAAAAGGCCTACCTCAGGAGTCTTTGTATTTTATCTGGAGGAAAAAAAAGTCCTTGGTCCACTTCCCACTGTCCCTTATTATTTGGGGTGCTTCGTGAGATTCAGTGTTCCTCCACCACAGTAACCTTTCTTTGCACATGGAATTTGGGCACCTATCGTTATACAAGAGCATGTAGCAAGAAGTGCAGACAAATCCAAAGTGGTGCCAATTAGCACCCAGTTATAGCAGTAATGCTCGTTGGCCAATTTAGTAGGGCGCATATCATGACTTGGCACTGAATTTTGGGTGCCTTCCCCCAAATTCTATAAAAGTTCCTAAAAATTGCATGTACAACTTTGGGTATTTGTTCAATATAATTGATAATGAGCTAATTAGCACTGATAATTGGCTTATTAACTAATTTTTGGCACAATTAGATTTAATTGAACTATAGCACATACATTTAGGTGCAGGGTTTCCACCTAAATTTTACATGTGAACTAAAAAGGAGGTGCAGAAATGGGAGGGTCATGGGTACAACATTGACAAGCATTGTTACATAACATAGTACATAGTAATGACGGCAGAAAAAGACCTGCACGGTCCATCCAGTCTGCCCAACAAGATAAACTCATATGTGCTACTTTTTGTGTATACCCTACCTTGATTTGTACCTGTTCTCTTCAGGGCACAGACTGTATAAGTCTGCCCAGCACTATCCCTACCTCCCAACCACCAGCCCCGCCTCCCACCACCGGCTCTGGCACAGACCGTATAAGTCTGCCCAGCACTATTATAGAATCAGAGGAGATATGTGCCTAATTTGGGCGCATACATTTGCCACATTTCAGTCATGCCTAAAGTTTTTTTTTCCGGTATAAAGATCTATAAGAGGATATACGGGGTATTCAGTTGTAGCGCTATAAGACAAAAAATTGAATGATTCTTTGGTTTTCATTTGAAAATAATATAATTATGGATGACAACCGGTCTGGATGCAGAATTTTAAACACATATATGAACACATGGACTGTTTATTTCTTAAATTGTCCAATATTATTGCATATTTAAGTCTTGTATATTAATGTGTAATCATTGTTTTATTTGAATGTATTATTTTGCCAACGTAAAAATAATACATTCACATAAAACAATTTATGACTTTATGGTGATTTATGTATGCATGTTTTAATTGACATTTAACTACTAGACATAACTCCAGCCACCAAACCCAATACTGACATCCCATCTGCAGACAATCTTGCTAAATACTTCAACGAAAAAATTGCAAATCTACGAAAATATCTACCTCAGGACAACACGGACACCGAAAATTTCATTGACGGTTTGGACCCAACCCCTGGTGAATACCCAGCGGACCGAACCTGGTCAAACTTCGCTCTCCTCACCGCCGATACAGTAACCCAGGCGATTAACAGGTTCTCCAACACTCGCTGTCAATTGGATACCTGCCCCAGTTACCTAATAAAATCCACCCCTCATCACTTAATAGCAGACTTCACATCCCACTTAAACTACATGCTTCAACAAGGTTACTTCCCTAAGGAAAAAGGCAACATCCTACTCACCCCTATCCCAAAAGACACCAAGAAAAAAATGAATGACATCACTAACTACCGCCCAGTAGCATTTATCCCACTGATAGTCAAATTAATGGAAAGCATGGTAACCAAACAATTTAATGATTACATAAACAAATTCACAATAGGATTTCACCCCCTACATAGCACCGAAACAGCAAAACTGTGGGAAAAAGTGGGGTATAAATGTTGCTTAATTAATTAATTACTCTCCTAACTGAATTCAAGCAGGAAATAGCCACAGGTAAAAGCATACTTCTCCTCCAATTCGACAGTGCGTTCAACATGGTCAACCATAAAATACTACTAAGACTCCTAGATTATTTCAGGATTGGTGGAAACACACTTAAATTGATCAGGGGTTTCCTAACCACTAGAACATATCAAGTGAAATCAAGCTCAACCATATCATCACCGTGGAAAGCAGACTGTAGAGTACCAAAAGGATCACCATTATCACCGATCCTTTTCAACCTTATGATGACCCCACTAGCCAAGTCCTTATCCAACCAAGGCCTTAACCCATTCATCTACGCGGATGACATCACAATATACATCCCTTACAAACACGATCTGGCAGAAATCACCAATGAAATCAAGCTTAGCTTGAACATCATGGACTCATGGGCAAATGCATTCCAACTAAAACTCAACACAGAAAAAACACACTGTCTCACCATCTCATCCCAATACAACACGTATAAACCCACAAACATAAACACCCCAGGGTACACCCTTCCTATCTCAGACAGCCTGAAATTTCTCGGCGTTACAATCGACCGGAACCTCTCACTAGAGAACCAGGCAAAATCCACAATAAAGAAAATGTTTCACTCAATGTGGAAACTCAAACGCATGAAACCATTCTTCCCGAGGAAATATTCCGCAACTTGATACAATCAATGGTACTAAGCCACGCAGACTACTGCAATGGAATTTATGCGGGATGCAAAGAACAAATCATAAAGAAACTTCAGACCGCTCAAAACACAGCAGCCAGGCTTATATTTGGAAAAACACGGTTTGAAAGCGCCAAACCCCTCCAAGAAAAACTGCACTGGCTCCCAATCAAAGAACGTATTGCTTTCAAAATCTGCACCCTGGTTCATAAAATTATTTACGGCCAACCAGAAACACAATAGGATCAGCTCGAACATACCTAAATCTCCACTACCCAAGCTGCAAAGGAATCAAATACAAATCAACTTAAGCATCCAGCTTTTCCTATTTATTTATTTTTATTTATTGTGAACATTTATATCCCACATAATCCCATTAAGGCAGGCTCTATGTGGCTTACAACATTTGGTGAGAAGAACAACATAATAATTGTAGTGCAAATCAGAAAATAAGGTAGATGAGGGGAAGGGAGGGAAACAGCAGGAGGAGGAATGCGGGATTGCAGGTAAACGCACAACTATGGAACGCACTGCCAAAAGTTGTAAAAACAACGTATGACCACCTAAATTTCCAGAAATCATTAAAAACAAACCTGTTCAAAAAGGCATACCCCACTGACCCAACATAAAAGACTGAATATCTGCAACACAACGAAACCAAAGCTCGTAATGGACATAACTTAACTCTTCCTCTCTAAGATCCCCTAATGTATCTGTCACACATGAACCTTATTCTACCACAACATCACCTTGTATTTGTTCATACCGGAATTGGCGAACGCCGATACAGTACTATGTAAGCCACATTGAGCCTGCAAATAGGTGGGAAAATGTGGGATACAAATGTAACAATAAATAATAAATGTTATTTTATGTTAGACCCCTGAAGCAGGCGCCTGTGCGCCGAAACACGGCCCGTGTCTGCTCATCATTTAATAAAGGAGGACATTGATTATCCCGATCCTGGAAGCCCAGTGTTGCTTTTTTTGTTTCTGTATTATTTTGTATGCTGTTTGTCCCTCTCTTTTGTGATTGTACATGCCTAAAGTTAGCCACGATTCCCAGGTGTAAGCTCTATCCTGTAAACCGCACCTAACTTTAAACACAGTTTATAGAATAGTGATTTTTGTCAGCACCATATATAGAATATGAGGGACTATCGGCCTTATTTTCGAAAGTGATGGGCGCCCATATTTCGACCCAAATCGGGAGATGGGCGCCCATCTCGCAAAGGCACCCAAATCGGTATAATCGAAAGCCGATTTTGGGCATCTTCAACTGCACTCTGTCGCGGGAATGAACAAAGTTGGCGGGGGCATGTCGGAGGCATGGTGAAGGCGGGACTGGGGCGTGTTTATCGGCCGAGGAGAGATGGGCGCCTTCGGCCGATAATCGAAAAAAAAAGGGCGGCAGAAGCGAGAATTTGGGTCGCTTTTGCTGGACCCTTTTTTTTCACGACCCAAGTCCCAAAAAAGTACCCCAACTGGCCAGATGACCACCGGAAGGAATCGGGGATGACCTCCCCTGACTCCCCCAGTGGCCACTAACCCCCTCTCACCACAAAAAAAGAACTTTAAAAAAAATTTTTTGACAGCCTGTATGTGAGCCTCAAATGCCATCCCCAGCTCCCTGACAGCAGTATGCAGGTCCCTTGGAGCAGTTGTTAGTGGGTACAGTGGACGTCAGGCAGGTGGACCCAGGCCCATCCCCCCCTACCTGTTCCACTTGTGCTGGTTAATGTTGAGCCCTCCAAAAAACCCCAAAACCCACTGTACCCACATGTAGGTGCCCCCCTGCACCCCTTAGGGCTATGGTAATGGTGTAGACTTGTGGGTTTTGGGGGGATTTTGGGGGGCTCAGCACACAAGGGAAGGGTGCTATGCACCTGGGATCTATTTTAATTTTTTTTTAATTTGTAAAAATGCCCCCTAGGGTGCCCAGTTGGTGTCCTGGCATGTCAGGGGGACCAGTGCACTACGAATCATGGCCTCTCTCACGACCCAACGCCTTGGATTTGTTCATTTTTGAGCTGGGTGCCTTCGGCTTCCATTATCGCTGAAAACCGATAGCGCCCAGCTCAAAAAAGCCCAACTCCTAGGCATTTGCCCCGCACAACCCGTATTATTGAAAAAAAGATGGGCGCCCATCTTTTTTCGAAAATACGGTTTGTCCCGCCCCTTCGCATGGCCGCCCATGGAGATGGGCACCCACTTTCGATTATGCCCCTCCACGTGTAATTTGCCATTCGTTATATTCTTTCCAATTTTCTTCTGCCCCAATATTTAAACACTGTGGGGTCCTTTTACAAAGCCGTGGAATGTGGGCATGTCTTTTGGGCGTGTGCTGGGCCACTTTTTACCACAGCTGGGTAAAAGGCCATTTTTGTAATGGGCCTGCGCAAAAATTAAAATGAGCAGATGCTGCCAGCCATTGACAGCCTCACACACTACCCGTGTCTAGTAGTTAAATGTCAATTACATTACATGCCAAGGCAGCTGCACTGGCAGTTACTACCAGAAATGCCCCCTGTGGTAGGGATTCGGCGTACACCAAATTCTGAATTACTGCCGGGCGCACAAGCTACCCTGGCAGTAGTACCAATTTGTCGCTTGCTACCCATGCATTAGCCATCCCACGGCTTTGTAAAAGGGCCCCTGTGGTTGCCGTTTGCTTTATATGCTGAATACAGTGTTTAAATTATTTGTGTATATTTAGTGCCATTATCCAGATAGCTATATGGGTGTCCTGAATATTACCGCTATCTGTATAGTTTCGTGAAACACCCACCATCTGTCCAGCACTATCCTAAGTACATAAGTGTTGCCATAGTGGGACAGACCGAAGGTCCATCAAGTCCAGCATCCTGTTTCTTCCAACAGTGGCCAATCCAGGTCACAAATACATTTCAAGATCCCAAAACAGTACAATACATTTTATGCCGCTTATTCTAGAAACAATTCTAGAAACAAGCAGTAGATTTTCTCCAAGTCCATTTTAATAATGATCAATGGACTTTTTCTTTAGGAAGCCATCCAAACTTTTTTAAAATCTCACTAAGCTAGCTGCTTTTACTGCACTCTCTGGCAACAAATTCCAGAATTTAATTACACACTGAGCGAAGAAATATTTTCTACGATTCTTTTGAAATTTACTACTATGTAGCTTCATTGCGTGCCCCCTAGTCCTAGTATTTTTGGAAGACTAAACAAGCGATTTATGTCTACCCGTTTCACTCCATTCATTATTTTATAGACCTCTATCATATCTCCCGTCAGCCGTCTTTTCTCCAAGCTGAAGAGCCCTAGCCGCTTTGCCTTTCCTCATTGGGAAGTCGTCCCATCCCCTTTATCATTTTTGTCACCCTTCTTTACACCTTTTCAAATTCCACTATATCTTTTTTGAGATGCAGTGACCAGAATTGCACACAGTATTGCACCATGGAGCAATACAAAGGCATTATAACATCCTCATTTTTGTTTTCCATTCCTTTCCTAATAATACCCAACATTGTATTTGCTTTCTTAGCCGCTGCCACCGCACACTAAGCAGAGGGATTCAACATATCATCAATGAAGACACCTAGATCTCTTTCCTGGTCAGTGACTCCTAACGTGGAACCTTGCATTACGTAGCTGTAGTTCGGGTTTCTCTTTCCCACATGCATCACTTTGTACTTGCTCATATTATGTTTCAACATTTGTATTGATGGCAATTCAAAATAAACACAATGCGGGTATTCAGCAATTCAAACATCAAAACAAATACAATAGAAATAGGACGTTAAAGGCAATCATCAAGCTTTTAACAGTTTTATCACCCCTACCCCTACCCTAGCCCAGGGGCGTAGCCACGGGCCCAGGCCCACCCAGTTTTGGTTCAGGCCCACCCAGCAGTGGAGGCAGCGGAGCGGAGGGAGCAGGCTGAGCTCCGATCCCGCATCTGCCTCCCCAGCCCGCCACTGCCCCGCCGCCGCCGCCCGCCCGCCGTACCTTTAAATATTACAGTTTTGCTGGAGTCGCGGGCGGCCGGCATTGAAGACATCGGCAGGCTTACGCCGGTTCCAGCAGCCTTCCCTCGTTGCAAGTCGGATGATGGCTCCGCCCTCGTAGAAACAGGAAATACGTCAGAAGAGGGCGGAGCCATCATCCGACTTGCATCGAGGGAAGGGAAGGCTGCTGGAACCGGCGTAAGCCTGCCGATGTCTTCAATGCCGGCCGCCCGCGACTCCAGCAAAACTGTAATATTTAAAGGTACGGCGGCAGGGGGGGGGGCCGGAAGGAAACAGGGCAGACAGGAGAGGAGGGTTGCTGCACATGGTGGAAGAAGGGGAGAGGAGGGTTGCTGGATGGAGGGAAGGGGAGAGGAGGGTTGCTGGACATGGTTGGAAGAAGGGAAGAGGAGAGGGCAGGGGAGAGGAGGGTTGCTGGATGAAGGGAAGGGGAGAGGAGGGTTGCTGGATATGGTGGAAGAAGGGGAGAGGAGAGGGCAGGGGAGAGGAGGGTTGCTGGATGAAGGGAAGGGGAGAGGAGGGTTGCTGGATATGGTGGAAGAAGGGGAGAGGAGGGTTGCTGGATGGAGGGAAGGGGAGAGGAGGGTTGCTGGACATGGTGGAAGAAGGGGAGAGGAGAGGGCAGGGGAGAGGAGGGTTGCTGGATGAAGGGAAGGGGAGAGGAGGGTTGCTGGATATGGTGGAAGAAGGGGAAAGGAGGTTGCTGGATGGAGGGAAGGGGAGAGGAGGGTTGCTGGACATGGTGGAAGAAGGGGAGAGGAGGGTTGCTGCACATGGTGGAAGAAGGGGAGAGGAGGGTTGCTGGATGGAGGGGAAGGGGAGAGGAGGGTGCTGGATATGGTGGAAGAAGGGGGAGAGGAGGGTTGCTGGTGGAAGGAAGGGGAGAGGAGGGTTGCTGGACATGGTGGAAGAAGGGGAGAGGAGAGGGCAAAGGGGAGAGGAGGGTTGCTGGATGAAGGGAAGGGGAGAGGAGGGTTGCAGGACATGGTGGAAGAAGGGGAGAGGAGGGTTGCTGGATGGAGGGAAGGAAGTGGAGAGGAGTGTTGCTGGACATGGTGGAAGAAGGGGAGAGGAGAGGGCAGGGGAGAGGAGGGTTGCTGGATGAAGGGGAAGGGGGAGAGGAGGGTTGCTGGACATGGTGGAAGAAGGGGAGAGGAGGGTTGCTGGACATGGTGGAAGAAGGGGAGAGGAGGGTTGCTGGATGGAGGGAAGGGGAGAGGAGGGTTGCTGGACATGGATGGAAGAGAGGGAAGGGAGAGAGAAGAAATGCTGAACATGGATGGAGGGGATGGAAGAATGAGGAAGGAAATGAGATGAGGGAAGAGAGGAGAAAAACTGCACATGGATGAAGAAAATAGGCAGAAGCTGGATCCACTAGACAGTCAAGTCTGCAGAGGACCCAGCTTTTACTTATGGATATAGAGCAAGAAATGAAGAAGAAAGGAGGAAAGTAAAGAAATAAATGGAAAGGAAGCCCTGGAAACGGAGTTAAGAGGACAGATAGCAGCAGAATCGGATACTGGGCCAGCATGATCAGAAAAACAGTCACCAGACAACAAAGGTAGAAAAAAAATCTTTTTATTTTCATTATAGTGTTTGGATATGTCCACTTTGAGAATCAGGTGCTCAACATTAAAAGTTTATATTTATTTACTTATTTATGGCATTTTATCCCACATTAAACATGAATTAAATTGGAACCTGGGATCATTTTTTTTTTTTTTCCTGGAGACAGTAATGCATTGCCCCCCCCCCCAGGCTCTCTCCCCGGCTATAGCCAACTCTGCAATTTTGAGGGGAGGTGGATGGGGGGGGGGGGGGGGGGGGGAGGTGGATGGGCGCAGAGGTGGACCGGGGAGAGAGCCTTTTGTTAAACATTTACCAGCACACCACTGTCTAGTGCCCACCCATCCAACCTGTTGGCCCACCCAAAAATTGACTTCTGGCTACGCCACTGCCCTAGCCTACCCTATGTTTCCACAACTGTTTATTAACAGTGCAGCATGTGATACCGGTATATAGTTCCAATGGAAGAAACATTAAGGAATCACCCATATATGCATCCATTAAGCATTAAATTCTGATTTCTATATTTTCTCCCCTTTCCTTTCCCCCCTCCTCTTCGGCCATGCCTTCTACGATCGTGTGGGTCATGACATTGCAATTAAGTGATCCTTGAAACAAAACCTTAAGTTCAGCTGTTAACTCTGCATGTGTTATATCTAATGGCACTCTGTTCCGGTCTACTCCCCTCCCCTCTCTCCCATGCCTATTTGGGAACATCTTTTATTGAGAATCATTTCATAGTATACTTGCTTACAATACCACCACTCGCCATTCCCTGTATACTGTCCAGCAACAGATGACCTTCAGATAAGTACAGTGCATCACTACTCCTTATGATCCTTTCATATTCCTATTGTCCCTCCTCCTTTCTTCCCCCTACCCCGTCTCCTTATACAATTGTACTCTTGCATATGTTTTTGGACCGAGATGCATTTCGTACAACCCCTCACCCATATTCCCCCTTAAACCCCTTGTTACTATCTCCCCCCCCCCCCCCCCCATCCCCTCCATTCACGCCATATTCACCCCAACTCATTCAGTACCTGACTTCTAGCTCTAGGAGCAATTGCGTTCAAGTAAGCTTTCCACATTTTAATAAACTGTTGTCACCTTTTTGCTGTGTACCGAGCACCCTGCGCCTCCCATAGCATGAGCGCATGTAATTTATTCCTCCAATACCAATATGAGGGTGGTATGTCTGTGATCCAGTGATTTAGTATGCACTTTTTCCCCAGAATGCATGATTTACTTAGGAACAGTTTTTCTTCCCTGGTCCCTACATCCCACACCGTTAATGAACTAAACATTATGCGAGCAAATGTGAACTGTATCCTACTTCACAGAATCTCCGAGACAAACCAGGCGAGAGCCGTCCAGAAACCCCGAATGGGCCTACACTGCCACATCACATGTGCTAGTGAAGGCATTTCATTCCACATTTCCTGCATTTGTCCGCTCCTTCTATTCCTGCATGCCACGCTTGTCTACCCAAGAAATATGCCCTATGTATCGATCTAAAATGACATTCCTGTAATTCTGCACTGTGCACTACCCCTGTAATTCCTTTAAGTGCTGCCATAACCTTCCCTTCGCTATTTTCTCCACCCACCTCCTTCTCCCAACGCTCCACCACTTCTCCAATGTCCTCCTTAGGCTTAAACTCTCCCAATGCCTTATGGAACCAGGATACTGATGCTTGCCCCACTGCATCCCCTCTAAGAAAGTCTCTGATTTCCCCCCCAAATGCCAGTGAGAGTGTTGGCCGGGGTAATCCTCTAATGTAATGTGCTAATTGTAGATACGCCATTCTTGTCATCAGGCCTCCCGCACATTGCCCCTCAAACTCCCCAAAGGGCAGCACCGTCCCATCTGCCTAGATAAAGTTCTCCAAAAGTGTCACCCCATGGCTCTCCAGATCCCTGAAGATTCGATTGTCCCTTCCCGCTGGGAACTCTGCATTCCCAACTATCGATAATAGTACACTACTTTCTGGGTCCTGCCCCCAACAACCGAGCAGTACCCTCCAGATATGTTGCATGGGCTGTAAGAGCACACTATCTTTTATTGGAGTTGGTATTCCCCCTCTTTTCGAGTGCAACAAGTAGCTCAGAGACCATGGTCGAAAATACGCTTGTTCCCACCCTATATCTGTGTAGGTTGACGTGCCCAGGATCCAGTCTCTCAAGTGTCTTCTCAAACAAGCCTGATTATAATCTTTCAGTTCAGGCATACCCAACCCGCCTCTACACTGTGCCTCATACACATGACGCCACCTCATTTTTGATTTTTTGTACTTGCTCATATTAAACGTCATCTGCTATTTGGATACCCAGTCTCCTAGTCTCATAAGGTTCTCTTGTAATTTTTCACAATCCTCTTGTGATTTAACAACTTTGTCATCAGCATATTTAATTACCTTACTAGTTACTCCCATCTCTAGATCATTTATTAAAAAGCAGCGGTCCCAGCACAGACCCCCGAGGAACCCCACTATCAACCTTTCTCCATTGAGAATACTAACCGTTTAACCCTATTCTCTGTTTTATAACCTTTAAACAGTTTTAAATCCACAATAGAACACTACATCCTATCCCATGACTCTCCAATTTCCTCTGGAGTCTTTCATGAGATACTTTTTCAAATGCTTTTTGAAAATCCAGATACACAATATCGACGGGCTCACTTTTATCCACATGTTTGTTCACGTCTTCTGAATATGCTGTTATTTTGTTCTTTATAATAGTCTCTACCATTTTGCCTGGCACCAACGTCGGGCTCACTGGTCTTTAATTTCCCGGATCACCTCTGGAACCTTTTTTAAAAATCGGTGTTATATTGGCCACTCTCCAATCTTCTGGTACCATGCTGAAAATCCATGGAAAGGGAAGCTTAAGGCACTTATCCAGGTAATAGTTGCCTTTGAATTTTGGGGCCTTCATTTGCAATTTGTTTTCCACTTTTTGAGAACTGCCTTTTTGTACTTTAATACCTTCTTTTACCTCACCAATTAATCATTCCAGCAGTGTTTCAGTCTTCTGTTAACCTTTTTTAATGTATAGACTATATTTGGTCTGTGTCTCTAAGACAGTATTTTTAGTGTCCACACCATATATAAACTTTTAATCTTTGTAACATTTCCTTTTAGTTTCTGTTGTGCTCATTTTATTATAGTCTCCCTTTTAGAGATAAATGCAACTGCAGCAGTTTTCCTTATTGTCCAGTGATTATATCCTAAAAAAAAGACTTGACTGAAATGTTATACAGTACACATTCAAAGCAGACACAAAAAAAACACAAAAAAAGAAAAAGAACTGCCATTTACATTCAAGCATTCATATGCAATAAGCAACAGAGGATGTCTTTTACAAAGTGGCGGTAATCCCAATTCGGGTTTACCGAATGCTGAATCTGAACTACCGCCTGCCCAACGCAGCAGGCAGTGGTAGTTCTGGGTCAAGCACCCGCCATTTCAGGAGCTCTGGAAATTTTTAATTTTTTTCTAGTCTGGCGGTAACCCGGTGGTAATCAGGTACCACAACAAGCTGCCCAGTTACTACCAGGTTATCACGGGAGAGATGGCGGAAAGTGCTCCCCGCCGAATGGCCACACGGTAAGAGTTATCTTACCACATGGCTATTTTGGGGGGACTTTTTACCCACTGCAGTAAAAAGGTCCCTGGAGAAATGGCCCGGCCGCTACCAAAGGGCTGTTTTTCCCGCAGAGTTTCATTAACACACAAAAAAAGAAAACCCATCATTCCTACTGAAGAAACTAAAACATTACAACTTCCCTACAAGCCCACAACATAGAGGCAGACTTTTTAAAGAAATAATGGGACAAGTGTCTCTATATATTTGAAAAACCCCAGAATAAAACCTAAGATGAAAACTAAGAGATCACATGTCTTCAAACTTGACCAACAACTCAAGAATCATGAGTTATCCTTTGTTAGAACTTCTACTAATAACTTCCTAAGTGCTTTGAGTAAAAAAAAGTAAATATTTAGAATCTGGTCCATAATGTGTAGCGTTGTTCGGTTAAACTTTTTTTATCACAATTAATTAATTAATTTGTTTGTTTGTTGCACTTGTATCCCACATTTTCCCACCTATTTGCAGGCTCAATGTGGCTTACATTATGCCATAATGGCAATCGCCATTTCCGGATTGAGAAATACAAAGTGGTATTGCATTAAAGTGTATAAATGGTAGAGTAGATTGCAAAGTGGTATTACATTAAAGTTCATAAATGATAGAGTAAATTATAGAGTATGTTAGACAATCAAATATAGAAAGTTCATTTCCAGCATGAGAAATAAAGTGGTGGTGCGTAACGTTCATTAGTGACTACGTAAATGAAGCAGTCTAGTGTAGAGAGTTCGATTTTGTCTAGTTTAAGTAGAGTTTCGTTGTCTAGTATTTAGGATGGATCATTGTGGTATGCCTTTTTGAACAGGTTGGTTTTCAGTAATTTTCAGAAGATTGTTAGGTCGTGCATTGTTTTTATGACATGTGGTAGTGCGTTCCATAGTTGTGCGCTTATGTAGGAGAAGCTGGATGCATATGTTGATTTATATTTAAGTCCTTTGCAGCTGGGGTAGTGGAGATTCAAGAATGTGCGTGCTGACCTTTTTGTGTTTCTGGTTAGCAAGTCTATGAGGTCTGACATATAGACCGGGGCCTCACCGTGAACGATTTTATGGACCAGGTGCAAACTTTGAACATGATTCGTTCTTTTAGTGGGAGGCAGTGTAGTTTTTAATCACCTAATTAAGGGCCCTTTTACAAAGCGGTGGTAGAGCTAACATTGCTTTGTCATGCACCAATCCGGCACTATCACCAGCAGTATTGTCGCTCTATTTCCGGCATGACCAGAAAATTATTTTTTTACTGACAAGGAGTTACCGCCGGGTTAGTACGGGAGCCCTTACTGTCACCTAAATAGGTGGCACACAGCCATTTCCTTTTTTTTAGCTTTTTACTCGCTGTAGTAAAAGGCGCCTCGGTCCATGGCAAGTCCACATGTCAACACTACTGCAGGGCATCTTTTACTGCAGCTTGGTAAAAGGAGCCCTAAATATTTTGATTGTATTTTTTACATTTTTAATCACTGGGGCTTTGGGAGGGAATGGATGTTCTGAGGTAATTCTTCAGGAACATCCACCCCCTTCCCAAAGCCCCCAGAGCATACCCCCAAAGTGCTTCCCCATCCCCTGTAGCCCCCCCTCTCCAGTCTACTGTAAGGATACCTTGGTGATCTAGGGTACTGCAAGTAAGAGCAGTCCTGAGTTGCTTCTGCTCATGGGTTCAAAATGGTAGTCACAACCTCCAGCACTAGTTTTGCAGTACTAGTGCTAGAGGTCAGGACCCTAGTAGTGCTACCACAAGACTACCTTCACAGGTTGTAACTATTTTGAACCTGGAGCCAGCACGAGTAGTAGTATCTGGGGATCAGTCCTGTTTGGTCTTTCTTAGTCATCAGAGCATTCTTAAGGGAGGGGTAGTATGTTGCTCTTGTGAGGGGGTGGATGCTTTTGATGGGAGTGAGGTAGATACTCAGTTCAGCCCAGGGCGATCGGTGTTAATGGCATTCATTTTAATCATCTTTAAAAATTTTGTGTTAACTCTGATCATTAGCCACAATTTTCAGTTATGTTGCTTTTACTCCTAACCCTTACTCACTTGTTCAGCACCCATTTTTATCATTCCCACCTTTGTAATTCCCTTATCCCTTATTTGTCCTGTTTGTCTGTCCTAGTTAGATTGTAAGCTCTTTTGAGCAGGGACTGCCTCTTTGTGTCCAGTGTACAGTGTTGCGTAAGTCTAGTAGCGCTATAGAAATGATAAGTAGTAGTAGTAAGTAGTACAATTAATCAGTAGCACTAGTATAATGATTATTTTCATAGAAAAATAAAAAAAATCAGCCCAAAGAGCAAAAACAACCACCTGATAGTTTGCCCAGCTAAGGCCTAGACAACAAACTACTAGATCAATGTTTCACCAACAGAACAGGTTCTAGACCATATTAATCATGAAATGATCAAGAAACAAAAGGCAAAAAGAAGCCATATCAACAAAAGGAACTCGGACCCATCATGATCCCCAGCTGACACCCTCACCAACTATGTCAAATTAGATCGAGTTATGATCACTGTTGCCAAGTAGCCCCACCACCATGACCCCTAGCACCAAGTCCTGCATTTCCGTGAGCACTAGATCCCTCTCTTCATTTCAAGGACTAGCTGCTTCATGAAGAAGTCATTTATGGCATCCAGATACTTTGCTGCCCTCTCATGTCCCAATGAGGCATTTACCCAATCAGAACTGGGCTAACTGAAATCTCACATTATTATTTTATTTCAAAATTTGTTAGTGAAATGAAACAGAATCTAGAAAAATGGTTTCCATATCCTCCCTAGGTGGATGGTAGTATACCCTCACCATTACACTGTTCCCCAAAACACAGGGACTTTCTTTCCAGAAGGATTTCAAAGTGCATTTTGTTTTCAGCATGACTCTTATCCTGTTTGATTCCATGCAATCCTTAACATCTTTTGAAGGAAGACACAACTAGAGATGGGATTCCTCCCCTGCTGGATCATAACAGGGGAGGAACCCCATCTCTGCTTGTGTCTCCCTTCAAATTATAATGTTTATTTTGCATCCTGAACCTCCAAATCAGGAGGTGGTATGGCTATAATTTATAAAACTGATTTGAAAATATCTGAAATCACCTCTCCGTTTTCCCATCCTGAGCTTTTAATAGTCAGGATAGATGCACTTACCGTTCTATGTCATTTTATTTTATTGTCCCCTGTCTCTCTTTGGTGAGGGTTGGGAGTCCTGTCGCAAGCTTTATCAGAAGCCACTATACGGTTCCATAATTTTGTGTCTGACCTTTCCTTATATCAGTGGATCTCTTCCTCTACTCATGTCGCAGTCCATACTGTAGACCTAGTTCTTACTCTCCAGGATTCTCATGCATCCTTGTCTGCCTTTTCTTTCTCACTTCTCTCATGGTCTGACCATTATCATATTCTTTTCCATCTCCAGTTACCATTACCTCCCATTACACAGCCATTGTCTTCTGGCTACTGAAGTAGGGCCCTGTCCCAGATTGATGTGTCTTCACTTTCTCCATCAGACTTTACTCTAAACCACTCAATGATCAGGCTGAATCCTGGCATACTGTCGTGACTCAAGGTCTTGATAACATTGCTCTAAAAACTTTTCATCAACGGTGTTCCTCTAAAAGGACTATCTGGTACTCATCAACCCTGCGGCATCTTAAGCATCAGTATCATCAAGCCGAAACGCTTTGGAAAAAGTCTAAAACTCCTGCCACTCTCCAGAAATGCTGGCAGTTATATCTTGACTTCAACTATCATTTAAAGAAGGGGAAAAATATTTTATTGCCAAGAAACTCTTTAACATCCTCAAATCCGTCTAAAGATCTTTTTTCTATCTACAAGCAGTTGTCATCCTGCTTAGCAACGAATACTATGCACATGTGCACATACCCCTTTCTGGAGAAGATCTTTCTGTATTTTTCATTAATAAGATCGATACCTTAGTGAACACATTCCCAATATTGCCCAGTCCTTCCACATCTCAACGCATTTCCCATTCTCAGTTTGGTTTATTCTCCTGGTCTTCTTCCAATATGCCATCCCTTTTCTCCTTGCAAAAAACTATGTCTACTATGAAAACTCTTCCATCTTCTTGGTTAAGGATGCCGGAGTTAGATCTGCTTCTGACTTTGTTACTCTGATTAACCTTAGTCTATCTTCAGGTCAGGTTCCCATCTTGAAAAATACTATTCTTAATCATTACCGCCCGGTATCCAACCTTTGCTACATGTCCAAAGTACTTGAAAAAGTTGTATTCACTCAGCTTACTTGTTTTTCAGAAAAAATATTGGCCCTTCATCCACAGCAATCAGGATTCAGAGTGCATTATAGTACAGAACCATAGTGAGTTTAGGTCTCACTTTGATCAACCCAATACTGTCTTAGCTATCTCTTTGGACCTTTCTGCAGCTTTTGATCTGGTTAATCACTCTCTTCTTCTTGCACATTTATCTTCTCTTGGGATTTCTGGCACAGTTTTAGCATGGTTCACTTCCTTTCTTTGCCATCACTCATTCCAGGTTTTGTTTTCTGATACTGTTTCTGAACAAAAGGATCTGCACCAAGGGGTACCTCAAGGTTCAACAATTTCCCCCCTTCTTTTCAATTTCTTTTTAAGCCCTCTTGCTGCCTTCATTCAGTCTTTTGGAACCTTAGTTTACTTCTATGCAGATGACATTCTTCTACTATACCTCACCTCCCCATCTACATCATCCCTCACTCCACTTTTTACTTGTCTCCAGTCTGTTGCTGCCTAGCTTTGGGACCATCAGTTAGTACTTAATACTGATAAAACTATTGTGTGTTGGTTTTATGGTGCACCTTTATCCCCTCCGATTACTCATTTTGGTAAATCAATCACTCCAGTGTCTAGTTTTTGATACTTAGGCATAATTCTTGATTCATTTCTTTCCTGCCATAGGTCTCACGCTTAACTAAGGCCACAGTCCAGTACCCTCATTAATCCCGACATTGTTCGATAGACAGGTTACTCTTGTATCCTCCTTGGGGTGTTTATTGATTCTGCCTTCTCTTTAATAATCAGATCTCTGATGTTGTGAAGAAATCATTCTATTTCCTTTAACAGTTACGCTCGGTTAGAAATTCTTTAGATCAAAACTCGCACACGCTATGACTACTGTAATATTATTTATGCTGGTATCACCAAAACCAATCTGAAACACCTACAAACTGTTTAGAATACTGCAGCCATGCGTCATCTGTTGGGCCTCTAAATATGATAGGGGCCACCCCTCTCTTGCAAGGTCTTCACTGGATTCCCCTTGAATTTAGAATAAAATTTAAAATTCATACATTGACACATAAAGCACTTCATAGTGCCACCCCATCCTATCTTGCGGCTTTGACTATTCCATACACATCCGCCCGTAATCTTCGTTCATTAACTGACAATAGACTGGTTCTACCCATGCCTTCCAAGGCTAGATGGAATCACTCATACATGAGCCTTTTACTTGTTATCCCCAGCTCTGTGGAATTTTGTTGCCTCAGACAATTAGATTGGAGAAATCGTATTCTCTTTTTCGTGTAGCACTCAAAACCCACTACTACCAATCAGTTTTTTCATCTGCTGAATTTTGTTGGTGGATTTTCTAAAGTTCCTGAAGTTTTTGAGATATTTTGGTTTGTTTTTTACTTTCGTTATTGTAATGATGTATGATTGTTGTTTAAGCTGATTGTTTTTATTTTATTGTGCTCTCTAGTAAGAAAGATTTGTCTGTCTTCTTTTCTATTTTTTTATTGGAGGTCCTAATTAATTTTAATTTATGTTAATTTTATTGTAACATTTGCTATGTTAATCGTTCTGATTTGCTATGCAATAAGTGATAGTATAGTAAATAAATAAACAACAAATGATTAGCGTTCAGGTTTTCCATCAATTTAGAGCAATCCGACATCTCTTTGATACCCCATCTTCCATGTGCCCATTCTTTCCTTTTTTACTTTCAGCTTAGATTACTGCAGGATTATCACATTCAACATTGCAGAAATTGCAAACATTCCAGAATACGGCTATCAGGCTGTTATGCCATGCTCATTGTTCAGATCACATTTCTCCTCTGTTGCAAAAATGTCATTGGCTTCCTGTTCAAAAAACAGATAATCTATAAAGTTGCATTGCTTACATTTAAGGTTCTTCAAATTGGTGTTCTTTATTATCTTTCCTGTCAGATCATTCCCTACTGCCCTTCTAGATCTCTTCGGTCTAGAAATGATCGTCCTCCTGGTTTTACCTATCCCAAGATTATCTGTCTGGAATCTACACACGCAGTGCTTTTTTCTTTCCTCTCCCAACAAACTTGGAATAGTCTCCCCCTTCTCTCCGTAGCAACACTTTTTTTAAGAATGTACCTGGCTTGTTAAACAGGCATCCGGAGAGTCTATCTGACTGTAAACACCAGCTAACAACCTGACCTATCCTCCTCTCTTTACACTTTTGATTAACATACCTCCCCACCCTTACCTATTATATCCTTGTTTTTCCCCTCCCTTCATTTATGACTCTTGGTGTGATTGTTATGCTTTCCTGTCTTATAATGGAGTTCCTTTCTTATCTATTCTTTGTTTTAGCCTCTAACACCAGTCCTGATATGCTGGTCAGTTAGGGGTCCTTTTACTAAGGTGCGCTGAAAAATGGGATGAGCTAGTGTAGGCGTGGTTTTTGGGCGCATGCAGATCCATTTTTCAGCGCACATGTAAAAAAAAGGCATTTTTAAAATTTTGTCGAAAATGGACATGTGGCAAAATAAAAATTGGTGTGCATCCATTTTGGGTCTGGAGACCATTACTGCCAATCATGCGGTAAGTGTGCGGTAATTGTCTACGTGCATAGAATGACTATTACCACCCAGGTTCCACCATGCGCATGAATATAAAACAAAATTACCACCCAGACCATGCGGTAGCTGGGCGGTAACTCCAAACTGACGTGCGTAGGATGCGTGTACGCGGCTTAGTAAAAGGACCCCTTAGAGCGGTATAGAAAGTTCTGGAAATAAATAAAATAAGCATATAGCACCATTCCTCCACCAATTTGATTTGCCATATCTTTTTCATATAATTTGTCCTCTTTTATCACAATCTCCCATTTGTTATCCTTCTTTCACCAGCTCTCCCAATATACTGGCTATCCTCTGATTTTTAAAGCTGGTTTGGCGGCCATATTTGGCCATGTGGAAATGTGGGATATCTCTGGCTGGTTTAAAAATAACCAGCTAAGTCTGAATATCAACTTAGCTGGTTATCTTTAAACCAGTCAAAACCGATATGCATGCTTGTCACCAGAAATGGCCCAGCATTGAATATCCAGGCTCAGCAATGACCATGGGAGCTAGCTGGTCAGAATTGGCCAATGGAATTGCATCCAGACAGTTCAAAAGTCTGTGTATTTGTATTCAACTGTTTAGTAACTGATAGGGGGTAGACTGCACTCGTGTATATTGTCAGTTCTTTCTGAAATGCATTCCATTACTTCAGCCTTTATGTAAACCTGTCTGATAGGACATACCAGCTCCTTGCTAGCACTCTCTCAAAGCTTAGAGGTCAATTGCGATACCTTCACATAAACATAATACCCTCTTGAGAGCATCCCTGTGTCCACTGCTGACTTGGCAGTCGGGTTTCAGGATATCCACAATGCATATGCATGAAAGAGATTTGCATACAATGGAGACAGTGTAGCAAATCAATCTCATGCATATTCAAGGGGGGTACTCCAGGACCGACTTGGGAAACTCTGTCTTAATAAACACTAGCCTTGTTCTCCTAAGTAGGATTGCCGAGAGTGAGCCGGTCCTGGGACAAAGCCGCCCCCCCCCCCCAAGGATTGCCACCCCGCCCCTGCCTCCCCCCAGTCACTACTGCTGTTGCCTCCCTCTCCTGCTTCCAGGCCACCAGTGCTGCAGTCCCCAGTCTCCACCTGCCTACCCTCAGCTCCCTTCTGTCTGCCACCCGGTCCCCTGCATTTAAAAAAAAATCTTGAAATCGGCAGCGCAGCACCTTCTGTGTGAAAGCGGCAGATCGCCTCGAGCGGGCCGTCCCTCACTGTGTCCCGCCCTCCTCTGATGTAAGTTCCTATTTCCCGATTTCAAATTTTTTTTTAAATGAAGGTGGTCGGATGGCAGACAGAAGGGAGCTGAGGTTAGGCAAGTGGAGACTGGGGACTGCGGTGCCGGCAGCCTGGGAGCAGGAGAGGGTGAGAGACCCCGGCGCCGGGCCCTCCTTGGAGTCCCGGGCTCGGGGAATTATGCCCCTCTGCCCCCCCCCCCCCTTTCTGCAGCCCTGCTCATAAGTAATTTCTGTATGATACCTGTTGTATAAGCTTTACTCTCTGCTTTAACAAGCAATCTTAAATTACAGAATAATCCATTGTGTCCTGGAATGTTTTTTTTTTAAAGGGGGCTTATTGCGCTATGGGCATCTCCTCTGTACAAGTGTCATTGATTCATTCTTTCCGTTGGCTGCAGTTTATTTCTTAAAACATTTATGAGAATGGTTGATTTAGTCTGCACTGAGGATGCTAGTGGACAAGTTTGTTTTTTAATTAATGTTTTAAAATCATTACAAAAGAAACTAACAGGAAATAGTATCATATCAAGCTGACAAATACAAGAAAGGAAATCGATTTTTAAAAAGAACCATGATATGGTGGTACCTCAAAAATAAAGAAATTATCCCAATTTTCTAAATATTACTATAGCATATCATTCAGCTAGATGACATAAAAGGTCATGGGACCTCTGAATCCATAACACCCATCCATACAACTAGATTTATTTTGTAGCAAACTTCACAATGTTTCTGTCTCCTAGTCCTATAGCCCTGTTTATCACCTTTGATCCCCTGCCCAGCATTTCCCATATTTCCCTTCCTTTCTCTCTTCCCTGTTCACTTGACTAATCAGGATCGCAGGGTTGCAATGCATAAGTACATAAGTATTGCCACACTGGGACAGACCAAAGCTCCATCAAGCCCAATATCCTGTTTGCAACAGTGGCCAATCCAGGTCACAAATACCTGGCAAGATCCCTGAAAAGCTCAATACATTTTATGATGCTTATCATAAGCAGTGGATTTTCCCCAAGTCAATTTAATAATGGTCTATAGACTTTTCCTTTAGGAAGCCGTCCAGACCCTTTATAAACCCTTCTAAGCTAACCGCATTTACCACATTCGCTGGCAATGAATTCCAGAGTTTAATTACACGTTGAGTGAAGAAACTTTTCTCCGACTGCAGCACCAACAGCTAACCAAGAGAATTCAGCATGGGGCCTCCAAGCTGCATGGGTCTTGACCCTGCCCTCACCCCCGCCCCTGCCCCTCATCCCACACCACTTACTTAGGAAACCTATGGAAGGGAACAGGCCCAAAATTGTCAACTGGTCCCAAGTTACTTCACAGGATTAATCCATTGCATGAACATATGAACATAAGAATAGTTATACTGGGTCAGACCAATGGTCCATCCAGCACAGTATCCTTGTTTCTAGTAGTGGCTAATCCAGGTCACAGTACCTGGCAGAAATCCAAATAATAGTGAGATTCCATGCTATCAATCCCAGGGCAAGAAGTGGCTTCCCCATAATAGCAATATTATGCTAGCAAACTATGGACTTTTCCTCCAGGAACTTGTCCAAATCTTTCTTAAACCCAGATGTGCTAACCGCTGTTACCACATTTTCTGGCAATGAATTCCAGAGCTTAACTCTTCATCGAGTGAAACAATATTTCCTCCTATTTGTTTTTAAAGTATTTCCATATAACTTCATTGAGTGTCCCCTAATCTTTGTACTTTTTGAAAGAGTAAAAAATTGATGCACTTTTATCTGTTCTAGACCACTCAGGAGTTTGTAGACCATCTCCTCCACCATCTCTTTTCCAAGCCGAAGAGCAACTGGGGGCAGTTAGATCTTTCCTAAAATATAATGACTTCAGGGCCTTAGTTTAGGTGATCTTCTTTCCTCAATTGGATTACTGTAATTCCTTGTATTGTCAGGTTACTAGTAAATTACAGAACCGATTACAGTTATTACAGAATACTGCTGCTAAATTCATTAGTGGAGTGGGTTGTTTTGACAATATTTCACCTTTCATGAGAGATGTTCACTGGCTTGTCTGATTTTCAAATCGATTTATGGTTTAAATTCAGATGGCCTTGGAGAATTGCTTGAGATTCCCTGTTCTGGGAGAAATCTGTGTTTTTATCAAACCTTACAATTCAGCTATCCTGTTTTAAAAAAATATTCAGTTAAACTCAATTTATGAAGATTCTTTTCTTTTTCAAGGGACATAGTTTTAGAATATTCTACCTACTATAACAATGAAAGATTTGCCATCTTAGTCGTCTTTTAGAAAGGTTTGATAAGTTTGATAAGTAATTATAAAATTAGGATACTGATTGTATGATGATAATATTTTGTTAACTGCTGTGAATCCTTATGGAAGCAACGGGCAGTATATAAAACCCAAATAGAATACAATAACCTCTTTAGCCTTTTCTCATATGAGAGGGGTTCCATCCCCTTTATCATTTTTGTTGCTCTTCTTTGAACCTTTTCTAATTCTGCTATATCTTTTTTGAGGTACAGTGACCAGAATTGCACGCAGTACTCACGGTGTGGTTGTACCATGGAGCTATACAGAGGCATTATATTATTCTTGGTTTTATTTAATTTACTATCCGTTTCCTAATAATTCCTAGAATCCTATTTGCTTTTTGGCCATCGCAGCACACTGGGCAGAAGATTTAAGCTTATTGTCTACAATGACACCTAGATCTTTTTCTTGGGTGCTGACTCCCAAGGTGGACCTGTGGTTATAAATATGTGAAATGTAATTAGGAAAGTTCAAAATGTTCAAAGCATGGCATGGCATTTTCAGTTAGCTTTTGGATATGACCTTAGGGTGGATAGTTAGCATGAGATGCCTGACTTCTTGTTACTGTTGCTTTGATTCCTTTTGTCTTCAGAGTCATTAGACTATTGCTGTGTCTTGACTTTTTAAATATGTTTATAGATAGATATTAAACTCTGTAACTTCTTTTGTTGTTTTTAGGTTTTTATTCTTTTATTTTTTGTGGATTACCTGATGTATTCAGAATGCAATAGGCTGTGTGTTAAGTTCTTAAATAAATAATTAACATAAATATGTCTGTTCTTTCCTCTCCATACTTCAGACCAACGTCACTCGGGCAAACTGTAACAAGATGATCATGATGTTCACAGATGGAGGAGAAGACCGAGTGCAGGATGTTTTTGAGAAATACAACTGGCCTAACAAGACGGTGAGTTCAGCAGCACTCCACTGCGTGCATAGGTGTCATGTCATCTAGGAAACCTTTCAGCTTCTCGATTGCTTGTTCTCGTCACTGATCTTCGTATGCTCTGCTGCCTCAGACTTAGCATGGAAATAAAGGTTAATAAAAACAAACAAAACAGAAGAAAATGATTTCTTTTATGAACTAACTATTCATTTTGTTGACTGGCTTTGGGAGGAAACCCCCCTTTCCTCAGGTAAGGATAACTATCACCTGTATTCTCTTATTTTTGTTTAGTTTTCTTTATTAACCTTTATTTCTGTGCTTTCAAGAATGTTGGGTAAAACATCCAGCTTAACTTGGGTCTTATTTCTTTATTTATTAGAATTTATTTACCGCCTTTTTGAAGAAATTCGCTCAAGGCGGTGAGCAGCAAGAATAAGTCAAACATAGGCAATAGACCATTACAGCAGTAAAAATATTCAAATAACAATATAGGGTATGGAAAGTATAATACATTACAATGTTAACAGAACACATATAGAATATTTTAATAGACAGCATAGGGTGTAGCAAAATATGGGATATATAATAGATAAGATTGAGCCACAGTTCTCAGAGTGCCACAACCCAGTCGGGTTTTTCAAAGATTTTCCACAATGAATATGCATGAGATCTATTTGCATATGATGGAAATAGTACATGCAAATCAATCTCGTGCATATTCGTTGTGGAAATCTTAAAAACTCGACTGGGTTGTTGTCCTCAAGGACCGTGATTGCCCCACCCCTGAGACAGAGTAATGGGAGTTAGAAAATAAGGGTACTAATTAAACAAAGTTGTGTATGACGTAAGAAAGGTGCACGAATATTATCTCAGCCTGGGTAAGAGTGGATAAGCAAGCCCTACTACAGTATGTGAAATCGGTATTACTCCCTGTGGTATGAGACGGGCAAGTTAGTTACCATATTTCACGTATATACCCACACAAGGGATATAACTTGCACCCCTATATATCCTGTGGAAGAGAAGGACAATGTACCTGTACCTTTGTATACCCACGCATGCTCAGTTCATGATGCCAAGCTGAGCATAGTGTGGGAGTGTAGGCCTGGGTGTCGGAGGCATGCCACAAATGCTAGACTGGAGGAAAAGCAAGGTAAGCCAATATGAAGGAAAGTTTTACCATTAATTGGTGGTAGTCCATTTACAATGCCAAAAAGAAGTCACATACAGTCGAATATGTAAAAGAAGATGGAAATCGTGAACTTGGGTGTATATTTTCCATTGTTAAGAAGTCTGTCCATGAGTGACACAAAGCTACAGGAAAAACTGAAAGAAATCCACCCTAGGAAACACGCACGATGTGTAAATCTGCTACTGTGAATAGGCAAAATCTGAAACAGTTGGTACTTTCACAATGAGATAGCTGCAGGGTTGTGTTCCACCAATCAGCATCAAACAGAAAGCTACAGCATTAGCCATAGACATGAAGATCCCCGATTTTTATGGAGGCGTGAACTGGGTGTATAAGTTTATCCGTAGGAATGACTTATGTTTTCGAACTAGAACAACAGTTGGTCAAAAGCTACCAGATTATTGGGTAGAAGAAAAATGGGTACATTTGTTAATTTCATGCAAGAAGAACGTAAGAAGATAACTTGTACCAGAAGTCATGATCAACATGCACGAGGTACTGATGAGTTTTGATGATCCAGTAGCAAGAACAGTTGCTGAGCGTGGTACAAAGTCGGTCGCTGTAACAACTACTAGTCTGAAAAGACAAGTTTCATTGTTGTGCTACTATGTACTGCAGATGGAAAGAAGTTGAAAATGCTTGTTCCCTTCAAACGCCATAACTATGCCATGTGAACAATTCCCAAAGTTTGTGTTGTTAAGTGCAACAAAAAGGTGTGGATAAATGGGATATTACTAGTAATCATTTCTATAACATTACTAGATGTATGTAGTGCTTTCTCTAGTGTTTTTGTGCCTGGGGCAATGGAGGGTTAAGTGACTTGCTCAGGGTCACAAGGAGCTGCAGTAGGAACTGACCCCAGTTCCCCAGGATCAAAGTCTGCTGCACTAACCATTAGGCCTCTCCTCCTGCAGATTGAATAAATTCATGTTTTTGTGCTCCTTCAGGTGGGTTTTTCAACAAGAAATTGTAGTAATATTTGACTCCATGACAAACCACAACTGGACTCATTTAAGAAAATGTTAAATGCTACTGTAGCCCATATAACAGTAACCCCTGGTGGACTAACTTGCAAGCTACAGCCTCTAGACATAGTTGTTAACCATGCATTTAAATGTCTCTTAAGGAAAGAGTGGGATAAACGGATGCATGATGGCAGACACTCATTTACTCCTTCGGGGACATAGACAAGTGCTACTTATGCAGAAGTCTGCTGCTGGATTGACATCGCATGGCAGGCAGTGAAACCACAGATGATTATCAACAGATTTCAAAAAGCAGGCTTACTTGGAGAAGAAATGTTATATGACTCTGCTGATGAGGAGGGATATAAATTCAATAATGACGAAGCGGAAGCATTCGCTGCAGAACATTTCAACTACTTAGATGATGATACAGATTTTGAAGGTTTTCCTTCTAGTGACAAACAAGATCATGTTTGAGACACTGTGAAGAATGAATGCCATAAACTTATATCTTTTAATAAGAAGTATTTTATGCAAACCATTTGGGAGGATTTTTTTTTTGAAAGCTGTAGAATGTCTTCTCTACAGTGGTCTTGAAATGTAAAGACGAGCATAACCCACACAATGCATTTCCAGGATGTAGAAACATGTACACTCTGCAGGTTATATATGCAAAAATATGGCACTTCTTCCATTAAAAGCCTAAGAAAAGAGCCAAGCTTTCACTTGCTTTCTGAAGTGGAAATAGTCCTGTGGTAAGTGAAGCCTTTCAGGGACTACATTCCAGAGTGTGGGGGCAGAATTAACAGCCTTCCTCAACCCCTTTCATCCCAGCTGCTATACCTGGTCTCCATGACTAGCAATGAACCAAAAACTGGGAAATGAAAGAGGGTTAGGCAAACTAAAGGTTCAACAAGTCACATTTATTCCGTAAAACATAAAATATCAAGACACAGAAGATACAGTAGTTGTTGAGAGGAAGACTATGCCTAGGGTTACCATACGTCCGGATTTACCCAGACATGTCCTGTTTTTGAGGACATGTCTGGGCGTCCAGGCAGGTTTTGCCAGTCCGCCCGTTTGTCCGGATTTCTGGACAAACGAGTGGGTGGGCGGCGGACCTATCCTAGCCTCCCCTTCCCTTCCCTTACTTACTATCTACTGCCCTGGTGGTCTAGTGACCTCTTTGGGACAGGAAAGAGCCCCCTCTTTCCTGCCCGGAGCGCTGCCCTTGCCCTGCAACCTGTTGCTGTGTGATGGTCTCGGGATTCAAAATGGCCACCGAGAGTTGAAGCGGCCTCGCAAGACTTCAACTCTCGTCGGCCATTTTGAATCCCGAGACAGTCATAGCAACAGAATGCAGGGCAAGGGCAGCACTCCGAGCAGGAAAGAGGGGGCTCTTTCCTGCCCCGAAGAGGTCACTAGATCACCAGGGCAGTAGATAGTAAGTAAGGGGAGGGGTGGGGAATATGTGACCCGGGGGAGGGGAGGGGAATATGTGAAAGGGGCGGGGTGCGAGCGAGAAAGGGTGGGGCGAGGATGCGAAAGGAGCATGGTGTGGGCGGGACAGGGGCGTGACATGTGTCCTCTTTTTCAGAGGACAAAATATGGTAACCCTAACTATGCCCTAGCGATAGTTTCATCAAATAAACACTTTTTGGCCTTTAGCATTTCCTGCAGACGTTAGGATCCTGGTTTAGCACCAGTAGCCTTAGGCTGAATGTAGGAAACAACTGCAGATATTATTTTCGTGGAGATCTATCAAATCTGGGCGCTGGCTTGGTGCGGTAAGCTTTGCAGATACTTAGATAGCTTGTGCTTCAGAGTGTAGGGTATCTTGGGGTTCTGTTAGACTGTAAGTACTTCAAATTAGGAATGTTGTCAGGAGGCCTTCAGGTTGAGATTATTAAGGTGTTTGAAAATTGTTATCTGGTGTGAATTTCCGGACAGTTTTGCAAGCTGTGGTATTATCAGTGCTAGATTATTGTAATTCATTGTACTTGGACCTTTCAAAATTGAAGATTCAGTCTCTTCAACTCGTTCAAAATGCTGCTACTAGGCTTTTGACAGGATTGTCAAATTTTGATTACTTCGAAGGAATTGCACTGGCTTCCTGTATTTTGGCAAATTAGTTTTAAGGTGTTGACCGTAATTTTTAAGGCCTTGCTTGAACAATGATGCACCCCTGGCTTTACCTTCATCTTTAAGACTGTATCAGCCATTTCATTGACTGTGTTCTTCGGATAAACTTTTATTGGACATTCATTCTTTTAAGTGCATTAGGCTTGAAGGTAAACATTCAGCAATGCTTTAGGTTGCAGGCATAGCTATTTGGAATACTTTGCCTGTGAGCTTATGGAGCTCATTTTCAAAAGAGAAAAAACTCTGCATTTGGACATTTTTGTATTGATCGATGATTGAGAATGCTCTTACCTGTTTTGCTTTTTGCACTTAATGGATGATGAGTCTTTTTTTTCCACTTCCTTTTTTTCTTCTTAGTGTATTGGGATAGATCCCAGGGAACCACTGCAGTTTTCACTTTTAAGTTGTACTTTTGCATTGAGATTTTTCAAGTTTTGCACAACTATATCCTTTGGAGTAGCGTGTGGGGTAGTTGAAATCACCAATTATAACTGTCTTACCTCTTTCCTAAGGTCTGTTAATATTTCAAAATCTTTCTGTTCATTCTGGCCAGGCGGATGGAATACACTCCAACCACTATCCCTTTCCCTTTTGCACATGGAATTTCTAGCCATAAGGATTCAGAGGACAAAAGTCCTGCAGAAATTTTAGTTTATTCAATTTGAGGCTTTTTTTTAACCTACAGCCCTTTCCCTCCACCAAACTGATCCACCCTGTCACTGTGATATGATTTGTACAGAGTCCGTTGGTTATCTTCCTTCCACCAGGTCTCAGAAATGCCTATTATATCTATCTTTTCATTTAGTGCTATATGCTCTAACTCTCCCATCTTATTTTTTTAAGCTTCTAGCATTTGTATGGATACATCAGACAAGGTTTTTTTCCCCCTATGAACAGGTAAAATAAATGTGGACAAATGCAAGGTTAATGTGGACAAATGAACATTAGAAAGAATAATCCAAATCATAGTTACCTGATGCTAGGGTCCACCATGGGGATCAGCACTCAAAAAAAAAGATCTGGGTGTCTGTCACTCTAGATAATCCACTGAAATCTGCTCAATGTGCGGTGACGGCTAGCAAAGTAAACAGGATGCTAGGAAATATTAGGAAAGGGATGGTGAATAAGACCGAAAATACTATAATGCTTTTGTATCTCTTCATCGTGCGTCCGCACCTTGAGTATTGTGTTCAGTTCTTGTCGCCGTGTCTCAAAAAGATATAGCAGAATTAGAAAAAGTTCAAAGAAGAGTGACCAAAATGATAAAGGAGATGGATCTCCTCTCCTATGAGGAAAGGCTAAAACATTTAGGGCTCTTCAGCTTGGAAAAGAGACAAATGAGGGAAGATATGATTGGGGTCTACAAAATTCTGAATGATGTAGAATGAGTAGAAGTAAATCTATTTTTTATTCTTTCCAAAAGTACAAAGACTAGGAGACACTCGAGGAAGCTACATGGAAATACTTTTAAAACAAATAATGGGGTTTAAAAAAAGGTTTGGATAGCTTCCTATAAGAAAAGTCCATAAGCCATTATTAAAAGGACTTGGGGAAAATCCACTGCTTATTTCTAGAATAAGCAGCATAAAATGTATTGTACTGTTTTGGGATCTTGCCAGGTACTTGTGACCTGGATTGGCCACTGTTGGAAACAGGATGCTGGGCTTGATGTACCTTTGGTCTGTCCCAGTATAGCAAGACATGGGGAAGCAACTGCTTGCCCTGGGATTTGTAGTATGGAAAGTTGTAACGATTTGGGTTTCTGCCAGGTACTTGTGACCTGGCTTGGCCACTCTTTGGAAAACAGGATTCTAGGCTAGATGGACCATTGGTCTGACCCAGTATGGGTTCTTATGTTCCTCATCAGTTGACAGTGATAATTTGCAATCAGTCAAGTCTGTCTGCTTTTCATTTAAAGGTACCTGGTCTACTATAGCCTTTGGAGTGGAGGATTAGCCTAGTGGTTAGTACAGCGGACGTAATCTTGGGAACTGGGATCAATTCCCACTGCAGCTCCTTGTGACTCTGGCAAGTCACTTAACCTCCATTGCCCCAGGGTACAAATAGTACCTGTCGATACTATGTAAACCACTTGCAGGGCCCAAGAGACAGGCAGAGCTCCAAAGTCTCAATGCGTGGAGGGATCATGGTGCTGGAGGAGGGTTTTAGTTTGTTAGGAAATGGGGCAACATTCTGGGGAAGGGGGAGCCCTACCTTAACCAGGGTGGGACCAACTGCTGGAATCGGCATTAAAAAAGGAGATAGAGAAGCTTTTAAACTAGAAATGGGGGAAAGCAGTGGCGTAGCAAGGAGGGCTGCCACCCGGGGAGGTTCGCCGTTGCACCCCCCCCCCCCGGGTGCAGCATGATGACACCCCCCCCTCGGCGCATCAACACCCCCCCCCCCCGACCCAGTGCCTAGCTTCCTCAGCTCCCTCCAACCAGCTCCCGCACCCTACCTTTAAAGAAATTTCAGAAGCCGTGGAGAGGCGAGGTGCAGCGCCTCGCGCCTCCATGTAAAAAAAGCGTGGATCGTCATTGGGCCTTCCCTCACGCTGTCTGTCCTGCCCTTGCGGAAATAGGAAGTTGCGTCAGCGGAGGGAGGGACAGACAGCGTGAGGGAAGGCCCGATGACGATCCACGCTTTTTTTACATGCAGGCGCGAGGCGCTGCACCTCGCCTCTCCACGGCTTCCAAAATATTTTTAAAGGTAGGGTGCGGAAGCTGGTTGGAGGGAGCTGAGGAGGGTAGGCACTGGGTCGGGGGGGGTGTCATCGTGCTGCACCCGGGGGGGAGCTGGCAGGGAGCCCCCCCCCCCCCCCCGAGCTGACACCCGGGGCGGACTGCCCCTCCCCTTGCTACGCCACTGGGGGGAAGGCCGACAGTCGCTCAAAAGCGCATGGTTCGGGATAAGGTATCTTTCAAAGATATCACCAAAACAGGGAAGTTGGGGTATCCTGATAGTGAGGTTGCAAAAGAGACCGTAGTAGATCAGGTGTCAAATAAAAATCAGACAAAAGATTGCAAATTAATACTGTCAAGTACTGACCATGATGTAAATATGAACAACAAACATAGTTTGAAATGTCTATATGCAAATGCCAGGAGCCTAAGAAATAAGATGAAAAATTAGATATAATAGGCATCTCTGACACCTGCTGGAACGAGGATAACAACTGGGACACTGTCATACCGGGGTACAAATTATATCGTAGTGATAGGGTGGATCGAATTGGTGGAGGGGTAGCATTGTATATTAACGAGAACCTTGAATCAAATAGATTGAAAATTCTGCAGGAAACAAAACACTTTTTGGAATCACTGTGGATTGAAATTCCATGTGTAAAGGGGAAAAGGATAATGATAGGAGTGTACTACTGTCCGCCTGGCTAGGATGAACAGACGGATGCAGAAATGTTAAAGGAAATTAGGGATGCAAACAAACTGGGCAACACAATAATAATGGGTGATTTCAATTACCCCAATATTGACTGGGTAAATGTAACATTGGGGCACGCAAGGGAGGTAAAATTCCTTGATGAAATCAAGGACAGCTTTATGGAGCAGCTAGTACAGGAGCCGACGAGAGAAGGAAAAAATTCTATACCTAGTTCTTAGTGGAGCGCATGATCTGGTGCGGGAGGTAATGGTGCTGGGGCCGCTTGATAACAGTGATCATAATATGATCGGATTTGATATTAGCTTTGAAGTAAGTATACATAGGAAATCAAATACTTTAGCGTTTAACTTTAAAAAAGGAGACTAAGATAAAATGAGAAGAACGGTGAAAAGAAAACTTAGAGGAGCGACTGCGAGGGTCAAAAATTTACATCAGGCGTGGATGCTGTTCAAAAACACCATCCTGGAAGCCCAGGCCAAATATATTCCACGTATTAAAAAAGGAGGATGGAAGACCAAATGGCAGCCGGCGTGGTTAAAAAATGAAGTGAAGGAAGCTATTAGAGCTAAAAGAAAATCCTTCAGAAAATGGAAGAAGGAACTGACTGAAAATAATAAGAAACAGCATAAGGAATATCAAGTCAAATGCAAAGCGCTGATAAGGCTAAGAGGGACTTCGAAAAAAGATTGCGTTGGAGGCAAAAACACATAGTAAAAATATTTTTAGGTATATTAAAAACAGGAAGCCGGCAAAAGAATCGGTTGGGCCGCTAGATGACCGAGGAGTAAAAGGGGCGATCAGGGAAAACAAAGCCAGGAAGATTTGGATGGGATACCGGTGCCAGAAATGGTATTTGAAGCTGACGAGTCGGAGAAACGTAATGAATTCTCTGTAAACCTGGAGGATGTAATGGGGCAGTTCTACAAACTGAAGAGTAGCAAATCTCCTGGACCGGATGGTATTCATTCCAGAATACTGATAGAACTGAAAAATGAGCTTGCGGAACTATTGTTAGTAATATGTAATTTATCCTTAAAATCGAGCGTGGCACCGGAAGATTGGAGGGTGACCAATGTAACGCCGAATTTTTAAAAAGATTCCAGAGGAGATCCGGGAAATTATAGACCGTTGAGTTTGACGTCGGTGCCGGGCAAAATGGTAGAGAGTATTATTAAGAACAAAATTACAGAGCATATTCAAAAGCATGGATTAATGAGACAAAGAGAGGCATAATCGAACGTGAACGCCCATCTCCATGGGCGTCTATGTCCGAGAACGGGTACGTGAAGGGATGGGACAGACAGTATTTTCGAAAAAAATGGGCGTCCATCTTTCGTTTAGAAAATACGGTTTGTAAGGACCAAAATGCCATGGATTTAGTTGTTTCCGAGCTGGGCGTTTGTTTTTTAGCGATAATGGAAACTAAAAACGCCCAGCTCAAAAACGTCCCAATCCAAGCCATTTGGTTGTGGGAGGGGCCAGGATTCGTAGTACACTCGCCCCTCTGACATGCCAGGAGACCAACTGGACACCCTAGAGATCAGTGTGGTGGACTTCAGACAACGCTCCCACATGCATAGTTCCCTTTCCACGGGTGCTGAGCCCCCAACCCCCCTCCCCCAAAACCCACCACCCACAATGTACAACACTACCATAGCTCTTAGGGGTGAAGGGGGCACCTACATGTGGGTACAGTGGGTTTTGGAGGCCTCCCATTTACCAGCACAAGTGTTACAGATAGGGGGGATGGGCCTGGGTCCGCCTGCCTGAACTGCACTGCGGTACCCACTAAAAGTGCTCCAGGGACCTGCATACACGCAGGCCTCTAGGACTTGTTGCTGCTGTATAACCATGGCACACCAATTGACACCTGAAGACTAATGTCTCTGAAAACGTTCTTTATTTGAATAAGCACGTTTACTCACAGTTAACTGCAGATCAGAGGTTGTGCCCCACTGGCAAAGAGTCTCCCTGGTACTGAGATTAGCAGTAGGTCAGAGCTGGCAGAATGCTGTACAATGCCTTCTTTCAGCCACATTCAAGGTAAGAACTAAGTTCTGTAACGTGGCTAACACATGAAAGGGATCTAAAACTGGCTTACAAAAATGGCCACTACCTCATGGACTACCGAAAACAAAACAGGGCACACTCTGACCCAGTAAGCAGAGGGAAAAGCACCATGGGAGAACCTACCAACTACCAACATCGTGAGCATTTAACACAAGCTAGTGGAATCATGGAGCAAAATACCCTACACCCACCACAATGCATTGCTGATGTGACTCTGCAGTGCGCATAACAGAAAAGGTGTCACACTCACCCAAGAGCCACATCAGAACCAGGGAAAGGCTGTCAGAGGATAGAACACATTCTGCTGTCATGGAGGTGGGTACGGCATTTGAGGCTGGCATAGATGCTGGAAATAAAAGTTTGTAAAGTGGGGTTTTTTTGGTGGGAGGGAGTTAGTAACCACTGGGGGAATCAGGGGAGGTGATCCCCGATTCCCTCCGGTGGTCATCTGGTCAGTTGGGGCACTTTTTTGGGACTTGGACCTGAAAAAAAGGTCCAAATAAAGGCGGACCAAATTCTCGTCCAAAACGCCCTTCTTGTTTCGATTATCAGCTAAAGACACCCATCTCTCCTCGGCCGATAACCACGCCCCAGTCCCGCCTTCGCCACGCCTCCGACACACCCCTGTCAACTTTGTTTGTTCCTGCGACGGAGTGCAGTTGAAGATGACCAAAATCGGCTTTCGATATACCGATTTGGTCGCCCACGGGAGAAAAATCTCTCAATTTAGGTCGAAATACTACCCCTCTCCTCAGTCGCTTCACTGGCTCCCTATCCGTTTTCGCATCCTGTTCAAACTTCTTCTACTAACCTATAATGTACTCACTCTGCTGCTCCCCAGTATCTCTCCAAACTCGTCCTTCCCTACACCCCTTCTCGTGCACTCCGCTCCATGGATAAATCCTTCTTATCTGTTCCTTCTCCACTACTGCCAACCCCCAGACTTCGCGCCTTCTGGCTCGCTGCACCCTACGCCTGGAATAAACTTCCTGAGCCCCTACGTCTTGCCCCATCCTTGGCCACCTTTAAATCTAGACTGAAAGCCCACCTCTTTAACATTGCTTTTGACTCGTAACCACTTGTAACCACTCGCTTCCACCTACCCTCCTCTCCTCCTGCCTCACTTTATTTTTTGTCTATTAGATTGTAAGCTCTTTGAGCAGGGACTGTCTTTCTTCTATGTTTGTGCAGCGCTGCGTACGCCTTGTAGCACAATAGAAATGCTAAATAGTAGTAGTATGTACAGCGCTGCGTAACCCTAGTAGCGCTTTAGAAATGTTTAGTAGTAGTAGTAGTAGGGCATCTTTTTCTTTCGAAAATATGCTGGAAAGTCAACATGGATTTAGTGAAGGGAAATCTTGCCTCACCAATCAACTACATTTCTTTGAAGGGGTGAACAAACATTAGTACATAAACATCGCCATGCTGGCGAGCCCAACACCGTCACCGACAGCAGCCAAAAGAACATGCAATTTGTCCCGCCCCTCCTAGAAATAGTGTATTATTCCCTCGCCCATTCGATAACATTCTATGGCCTTTTCCTCCAGGAAGCCGTCCAACCTTTTTTTGAAGCCCGCTAAGTTAACCACCTTAACCACTTTTTCCGACTGTGAATTCCAGAGTTTAACTACATGTTGAGTGAAAAAAAATTTCCTCCGCTTCGTTTTAAATTTACCACACTGCAGCTTCATCGCATGCCCCTTTGTCCTAGTGTTTTTGGAAAGCGTAAACAGACGCTCCACATCGACCTGTTCCATTCTACTCATTATCTTATAGACCTCTATCATATCTCCCCTCAGCCGCCTCTTCCCCAAGCTGAAAAGCCCCAGCCTCTTCAGCCTTTCCTCATAGGGAAGTCATCCCATCCCCTGTATCATCTTGTTGCCCTTCTCTGCACCTTTTCCACTTCCACTATATCTTTTTGAGGTGTGTGGACCAAATTGAACACATGTGGATAAAGGTGAGCCAGTTGATATTGTGTATCTGGATTTTCAGAAGGCATTTAACAAAATACCTCATGAAAGACTCCAGAGGAAACTGGAGAGTCATGGGATAGGAGGTAGTGTCCTGTTGTGGATTAAAAACTGGTTAAAGGATAGAAAACAGAGAGTAGGGTAAATGGTCAGTATTCTCAATGGAGAAGGGTAGTTAGTGGGGTTCCCTAGGGGTCTGTGCTGGGACCGCTGCTTTTTAACATATTTATAAATGACCTAGAGATGGGTGTAACTAGTGAGGTAATTAAATTTGCTGACAACACAAAGTTATTCAAAGTCCTTAAATTGCGGGAGGATTGTGAAAAATTACAAGAGGACCTTACAAGACTGGGAGACTGGGCGTCTGAATGGCAGATGACATTTAATGTGAGCAAGTGCAAAGTGATGCATGTGGGAAAGAGGAACCCGAATTATAGCTATGTCATGCAAGGTTCCACGTTAGGAGTCACTGACCAAGAAAAGGGATCTAGGTGTCGTCGTTGATGATACGTTGAAACCTTCTGCTCAGTGTGCTGCTGCGGCTAAGAAAGCAAATAGAAGGTTAGGTATTATTAGGAAAGGAATGGAAAACAAAAATGAGAACGTTATAATGCCTTTGTATTGCTCCATGTTGCAACCGCACCTCGAATATTGTGTTCAATTCTGGTCACCGCATCTCAAAAAAGATATAGTGGAATTAGAGAAGGGCGACAAAAATGATAAAGCGGATGGGATGACTTCCCTATGAGGAAATGCTAAAGCGGTTAGGGCTCTTCAGCTTGGAGAAAAGGCGGCTGAAGGGAGATATGATAGAGGTCTATAAAAGTAACTAGGACTAGGGGGCATGCGATGAAGCTACAAAGTAGTAAATTTAAAACGAATCAGAGAAAATGTTTCTTCACTCAACGTGTAATTAAACTCTGGAATTCGTTTCCAGAGAATGTGGTAAAGGTGCTTAGCTTAGCAGAGTTTAAAAAAAGTTTGGACGGCTTTCTAAAGGAAAAGTGAATAGACCGTCATTAAATTGGGCTTGGGGAAAATCCACTATTTCTGGGATAAGCAGTATAAAATGTTTTGTACTTTTTTGGGATCTTGCCAGGTATTTATGACCTGGATTGGCCACTGTTGGAAACAGGATGCTGGGTTGATGGACCTTTGGTCTGTCCCAGTATGGCAAAATGTATGTACTTATCTATATGCTTAATAATTGAATCTCCAGTTAAAATGGCTGTTCTAACCCTTCCCTCCTGGGCAGAAGCCTCTGAAGACACATTCTTGATGTGAGAGGATATTGCATCCCCTGGAGGGCAGGTCCTGGCTGCAGAATTACTTTCTGCCTCTCTAAGGTGATCCTTTTCCTTCAAGTGACCTTTCTTCTGCATGGCAGCACAGAAGTTGCCTGACTGGAGGTGTGGAGGCATCAGGTTAGGGAGTTGCCTCACCCACTGTTTCATGAATGGAAGTAGCCCCCTCAAGGAACTGTTAAATGAGGACAATTCTGCTATCTACAGGCCAGTATTGGCCTCCGGGTTGGAGCCATTTCCAGGCTCCTCCTTGATCTGGTAAAAGAAAATCCAAGGACTCTCTTTCACTTGTAGAAACCCTTTTCGAACAACATTTCCAATAGGCCTCTTGAGTGCTACCTGCTCTGTTCATCCCTTTGGAGTTGACATCTTAAAACATATCTGGCAACTATCAGTCAGCAGGTTCCCTAAATATGCCTTCCATAAAGCTTCTGGCCACCCAGCCAGCAAGCAGGTCTCTCAAAGTTGGTCCAACAGTAATCCGGATATAACAAAAGAGAGGGAACAAAGTACAAACTAAAGTCCAACAAAAAAAAACAGCACCACGGGCCTTTAAAAAATGGAACACAGTTCTTTATGAATGAGCCTTGACAAAAAGACCCGACACGGGCCGTGTTTCGGTGACTAGCACCTGCGTTAGGGGTCACAGTGATGACGTGGAAAACTTGGGGAATAACTCGAATATATTCCTCTACAATATATTATTCCTTACCCCACGTCTCATGTAGTAAAAGCTACAAAGCACCAAGGCACTTTCACTTTCTTTTCATCTATTTTGATACAGAAAGTGAAAGTGCCTTGGTGCTTTGTAGCTTTACTACATGAGACGTGGGGTAAGGAATAATATATTGTAGAGGAATATATTCGAGTTATTCCCCAAGTTTTCCACGTCATCACTGTGACCCCTGACGCAGGTGCTAGTCACCAAAACACGGCCCGTGTCGGGTCTTTTTGTCAAGGCTCATTCATTAAAGAACTGTGTCCATTTTTAAGGGCCCGTGGTGCTGTTTTTTTGTTCCACAGTAATCCGGGTCATCTTCTGTACCACCGGAACTGGAGTGGGTAGCCTGGATGCCAGTAGCACTTGGGTTACCTGTACCAGAGAGTTTCACTGTACCTCCAACGAATTTTGCAATGCCTGTTACTGCTCACATTGCCTCTGCACAATAGTCTGTAGCATCTGCTGTTGCTGCCCCTCAACCAGGGCCTAGAGTGGTATTTTCTAAAACTTCTTCAAGTTTCCCTCTTGGAGCAGAGGTAACCTCTTTAAGCCTGTAGTTCTGCATGTCAGTCCTATAAACCCTAGAGGCTAAGGATTCCTGCTTCTTCTGGCAGGGTAAGCTGCAGTTTCACCACTAGACCCATATGTGGTAATGTGCACAAGGACAGGCCCTGGAGCCAGGATAAACTGGAGCTACACAGTGGTCAAGGTATGGAGGTCCTGTTAACTTCAAAGGCAAATAACACAAACTATCCCTTAGATGTAAGCAAAAAGTCATCCCATGGACCTGCTCCTGCAGACCATGGCATGCACTGGTTTCTAGTCAAGAACATTCACCAGCTGGCACCTGGTTGGATCAAGCATGTAGTTCTTCAAAGTCCCCAGTGGCACTGGGCCTACCTGACTGTCATGGTTGCAGTTCATACGTAGGTGATGGAGGCAAGTTCATTTAGGCATCGCTGCCTCCCTCTGGGTCTACTTAACCTGGCTGTGCCCCTAGCTTTTATAAGTCCTAGTTAGTGCTGTTCTGGCTCCACCCTTCCTGTGTCACTTCCCCCTTGGGCGAGACTATGGAGCTTAAGGTGGTTCTGACACTGTGAGGGAGTATTCTTAAGTGGAAGTAGCCATGTCCTATATCCTTCCTCACAAGGTCAAAGGTCGAGAGGTGATGTATCCTACCCAGGTGCACCTTCTACTTCCTAGAGGGTTCATAGAGACTTACACAACAGCCAGCATGACCTGTCACACAAACGGACATACCAAATTGGAAGGGAGAAAAACTGACAGAAAGAAATGTTTAATGTAGAGCAGACCCCATGCAATAATAATATGGAGGGTTAAAGATACCAGTTCTACTTTCTGAACCCTGTCTGAAACTGTCCCCCTTCTGTTAACTCTCTTTCCATCTCTCACCTCTATCAATGTCCTTTCTGTCAAACCCATTCTCTGTTACCCATAATCACACATTCCAATTACTGCTCCTCATTATTCCTTTGTTCTCTCTCCTTAACCATCTCAACTATTCCTTCTACCCAGTGGTGTGCTGGAGCGGGCTTGTGAGAGCCGTTTGTTAAGTTTTTAAGAATTTTGGGAGCCGGTTGTTAAAGTAGGTCTCCCCGTGGCTACTTAAAACAACTGGATCCCAAAATGTGGTCTTGGGCCCCCCCTGAATTGTCTTTTACTTTGCTGGTGGGGATGCTGAGTCCTGCCATCCAAGTAAATAGACTACTGCTGCTCCACGCTCGTTGTTTCCAGCTCTGAGTAGCGGGCTAGGACTTTTGTGCATGCGAGAGATGTCCCAGCATGCTGCTCAGAGACAGAAACAAGCAGCAGGGAGTGGTGGCCGTCCATTTATTGGCTGGTGGGGCTCGGCATCCCTGCAAGCAAAGGTATGTGTAGTGTGCCCGAACGAGGTGGGGAGAGAGAGGAGGCATGCATTTCCCCTACCAGTCTACCGCTGGTACCCCTAAATTGCAGAGCTACCTATGCCCAGAGAGAGAGCCCGTTGTTAAAAATTTAGCAGCACACCCCTGCTTCTATCCCTCTAGAGATTCTCCTCCTCCAAGCCAGTTACTAGCAGGTTCTTTAATCCACTGCAGGTTGAACTGGCTTCCCTCTATTGCAGTAGAACCCTCGTCCATCAGGAATCACTGAAGCGACTGTCAGCCTTCTCCCAGTTTCTAAAAATTAAAATACAGCAGCTTTTAAACTAGAAACTGGGGGAAGGCCGACAGTCGCTCAAAAGTGCATGGTTCGTAATAAGGTATCTTTCAAAGATATCACCAAAACAGGGAAGATAGGGTATCTTGATAGTGAGGTTGCAAAAGAGACCATAGTACATAAGTACATAAGTAATGCCATACTGGGAAAAGACCAAGGGTCCATCGAGCCCAGCATCCTGTCCACGACAGCGGCCAATCCAGGCCAAGGGCACCTGGCAAGCTTCCCAAACGTACAAGCATTCTATACATGTTATTCCTGGAATTTTGGATTTTTCCAAGTCCGTTTAGTAGCGGTTTATGGACTTGTCCTTTAGGAAACCGTCCAACCCCTTTTAAACTCTGCTAAGCTAACCGCCTTCACCACTTCTCCGGCAACGAATTCCAGAGTTTAATTACACGTTGGGTGAAGAAACATTTTCTCTGATTTGTTTTAAATTTACTACACTGTAGTTTCATCGCATGCCCCCTAGTCCTAGTATTTTTGGAAAGCGTGAACAGACGCTTCACATCCACCTGTTCCACTCCACTCATTATTTTATATACCTCTATCATGTCTCCCCTCAGCCATCTCTTCACCAAGCTGTATAGCCCTAGCCTCCTTAGTCTTTCTTCATAGGGAAGTCGTCCCATCCCCACTATCATTTTAGTCGCCCTTCGCTGCACCTTTTCCAATTCTACTATATCTTTCTTGAGATGTGGTGACCAGAATTGAACACAATACTCAAGGTGCGGTCGCACCATGGAGCAATACAATGGCATTATAACATCCTCACACCTGTTTTCCATACCTTTCCTAATAATACCCAACATTCTATTTGCTTTCTTAGCCGCAGCAGCACACTGAGCAGAAGGTTTCAGTGTGTTATTGACGACGACACCCAGATCCCTTTCTTGGTCCGTAACACCTAACGTGGAACCTTGCATGACATATCTATAATTCGGGTTCTTTTTTCCCACATGCATCACCTTGCACTTGCTCACATTAAACATCATCTGCCATTTAGCCGGCCAGTCTCCCAGTCTCGTAATGTCCTCTTGTAATTTTTCACAATCCTGTTGCGATTTAACGACTTTGAATAACTTTGTGTCATCAGCAAATTTAATTACCTCGCTAGTTATTCCCATCAGGTGTTCTTAAATAAAAATAAAAATCAGACAAAAGATTGCAAATTAATACTGTCAAGTACTGAGCATGATGTAAATAGGAACAACAAACATAGTTTGAAATGTCTATATGCGAATGCTAGAATCCTAAGAAATAAGATGGGAGAGTTAGAATATATTGCACTAAATGAAAAATTAGATATAATAGGCATCTCTGAGACCTGGTGGAAGGAGGATAACCAGTGGGACACTGTCATACCAGGGTACAAATTATATCGTAGTGATAAGGTGGATCAAATTGGTGGAGGGGTAGCATTGTATATTAACGAGAGCCTTGAATCAAATAGGTTGAAAACTCTGCAGGAAGCAAAACGCTTCTTGGAATCACTGTGGATTGAAATTCCATCTGTAAAGGGGGAAAGGATAGTGATAGGAGTGTACTACCGTCCGCCTGGCCAGGATGAACAGACAGATGTAGAAATGTTAAAAGAAATTAGGGACGCTAACAAACTGGGCAACACAATAATAATGGGTGAGTTCAATTACCCCGATATTGACTGGGTAAATGTAACATCGGGGCATGCAAGGGCAGCTTTATGGAGCAGCTAGTACAGGAGCCGATGAGAGAAGGAAAAAATTCTAGACCTAGTCCTTAGTGGAGCGCATGATCTGGTGCGGGATTTGATGTGGGCGGTATCGTTTTTCAGCGATAATGGAAACCAAAGGTGCCCAGCTCAAAAACGACCAAATCCAAGGCATTGGGTCGTGGGAGGGGCCAGGATTCGTAGTGCACTGGTCCCCCTCATATTCCAGGACAGCAACCGGGCACCCTAGGAAGCACTTGTAAAAAGTAAAAAAACAAAAGTAAAATACCTCCCAAGTCCATAGTTCCCTTCCTTTGGGTGCTGAGCCCCTCAAATCCCCCCCAAAACCCTCTGCCCACAACTCTACACTACACCATTACCATAGCCCTAAGGTGAAGGGGGCACCTACATGTGGGTACAATGGGTTTTGGGGGCTGTCTGGAGGGCTCCCATTTACCAGCACAAGTGTAACAGGCAGGGGGGGTGGGCCTGGGCCCACCTCGGTGAAGTCCACTGCACTCATTAACAACTGATCCAGGGACCTGCATACTGCTGTCATGGAGCTGGGTATGACATTTGAGGCTGGCATACAGGCTGGAAAAAAAGGATTTTAAAGTTCTTTTTGGTGGGAGGGGGTTAGTGACCACTGGGGGAGTCTGGGGAGGTCATCCCCGATTCCCTCCGGTGGTCATCTGGGCAGTTGGGGCACTTTTTGGGGACTTGTTTGTGAAAAAAAAGGGTCAAAAAAGTGACCCAAAATCGCGGTAAAACCGCCTGGTTTTTTTTCAATTATCAGCCAAAGGCGGCCATCTCTCCTCGGCCGATAACCACACCCCAGTCCCGCCTTCACCACACCTCCAACACGCCCCCATCAACTTTGGTCGTTCCTGCGACGGAGTGCAGTTGAAGACAACCAAAATCGGCTTTCGATTATACCGATTTGGACACCCACAGGAGAAAGGCGACCATCTCCCGATTTGGGTCGAAATATGGGCGTCTTTCTCTTTTGAAAATAAGGCTGTTAGTGTTCAAGCAATTTTTTGCGGCACCCCCCCCCCCCCCCCCCCCCCATGGCCACATAGGTCTCCCTTTCCCTGCAGCCCCCTCTTGTCACTCCAGCACACCTCTCCTCCCTGAAAGTTCAGCACACCTCTCCATTCACTGCAGCCCCCCTCCCATAAGTCCAGCACACCTCTACCTTCCCTAAATCCAGCATTGCTCACTACCTTCCTTCAGGTCCAGGATTACTGTCGTTCCTTCTCCTTCCCCCACCGCCATTGCAGTACTTGCAGCTTACATTTTTGGGCCATCCACGATTCACACAGGCACTTCGGCGACTTAATACACATGTATTGCCATACTGGGACAGACCAAAGGTCCATCAAGCCCAGCATTCTGTTTCCAACAGTGGCCAATCCAGGTCACAAATACCCGGCAAGATCCCAAAAAAGTACAAAACATTTTATACTGCTTATCCCCAGAAATAGTGGATTTTCCCCAAGTCCAATTTAATAATGGTCTATGGACTTTTTCTTTAGGAAGCCGTCCAAACCTTTTTTAAACTCAGCTAAGCTAAGCTAATCACTCCTAAACCACCCAAGTGCTTCAAAAACACCTCTCACACGACCTTACCTATCACCTTTCCATTTAAATCCTCATCTACCTTCAGCTTATTACCGACTGTATTTAAGATCATGTAATGACTATATCATAATAACACTCTGTAAGCCACATTGAGCCTGCAAAAGGTGGGATAATGCAATAAATAAATAAATAAATAACTGCCTTTACCACATTCTCCGGCAATGAATTCCAGAGTTTAATTACACTTTGAGTGAAGAAAATTTTTCCCCGATTCGTTTTAAATTTACTACTTTGCAGCTTCATCGCATACCCCTGTCCTAGTATTTTTGGAAAGCGTAAACAGACGCTTCACAGCTATCCGTTCAACTCCACTCTCTGATGCAACTTCCTGTTGCGAAGCCGGACGCGGCAGAGGGAAGGCCCCACAGTGCCTGTGTAAATCGCAGATGGCCTGAAAATGTAAGCCGCAAGTACTGCAGTGGTAGCGGGGGAAGAAGGCAGAAGCAGCAGATTCCAGACCTGTGGGAGAGGAAAGTAGGGAGCCTTGCTGGATTGTGGGTGGCTGGAGGTCGCCATCTCGGTTCGGGTGGCGAAGGGAGGGAGGTCAAGATTTTCCACGGCACCCCTGAGAGTTTGCTGTGGTTCACAGTTTGGGAACTGCTACTTTAAGGAATGTTAAGGGAGCGTTTGCAGTTCTTACCACTCCCAGTATTATCCCAGCAGGTGTGAAGACCTATTTTCAATTGCATGCTGAGAAATGAACTGGAAAGCAAGGTCCAGGACATTCACAGTTTCTCTGATATTTTTCAAAAGGCTTTCCTGAATGCAAAGCATACTTACCAGCACATATAGCGGGAGAAGCTATTTTACAAACCTACACATACACAAAAAGAGCTTCATCATTTGGCATTTTCCACATATTAATGGCAGTGATTACTGTATATGTGTAAGGCCTGGGGGCCACTGGCGGCTCCCGGGGACATCTGGGGCGGCCCTCGTTGTCTTTCTGTTTTGTTTTTCTGCTACTCTTCCTCTCTACCTAGGCTCAGGACAGAAAGGGGAAAGTGGATGGGGTTAGAGCCACATGCTTGAAGGAAAAGGCATTTCTCACTAGCCAAAAGAGAATGCATTGGAAATTCTCACAACCATGAGGATTACCCCTCACCCTCCCCAATGAAGTTTGAAGGTGGGCTGGTGGGGATGAATGTCATTGAAACACACTGTTCAGCAGCATCATGTCCCTGTGTAGGAAGGTGTTAGGTGGTTCAGCTTATTAAAATCCAAAGTGGCCCCAGCTTAAAAATGAATGAAGACCACTGGTCTATATGGAAGTGCTGACTTTTGATACCTTCACATATAAGGGTCAGCAACTGTACATATAGGGCCCCATTTCTGAAAAATATAGGTAGACACAGGAGCCATCTCTGGGTAACAGTGGGTGGAAGAAGTTCCTTCACTATCCACGAAGGGGGCAATTTATATATATATATATATATTTTTTTTTGTTACATTTGTACCCCGCGCTTTCCCACTCATGGCAGGCGCAATGCGGCTTACGTGGGGCAATGGAGGGTTAAGTGACTTGCCCAGAGTCACAAGGAGCTGCCTGTGCTGGGAATTGACCTCAGTTCCTCAGTTCCCCAGGACCAAAGTCCACCACCCTAACCACTAGGCCACTCCTCCACTCCAAACATTTTGAAATTTTAGGGGTGCCAATGAATGTAGAGGTGGTGCCAATTAAATATGAAAGCCCTAAAAGGTAAAATGTAATATTTTGAGCCCCAGAAAGCCCAAGGAGGTTAAGCACAAAATGAGTCTATCACTCATTTTACTGCCTGGCTGAAATAGGGACTTTGATTAAATTTATGCATTCCTCAGAGCTGCTGCAAAAGCTGGCAGGGAATTATGGTTATTTTTAGATATACACGTATTCCTACTGTAGAATGAGAAATACACGTATGTACGTGTATGGCCCACCCAAGCCATACTTCCTCAAAATGTCTGCATCCCAGTCATCAGCAGGTAGAAATCATGGCTTTCTAAAATCAACATCTATATATCTAGCCCCTGTGCTAGATAAATGCTGCTGTTTCCACATGTAGATGGTTCTGCAATGACATCCACAAGCTTCAAAACTGCTGTGCTGTTTTTAGAAATAGAGAGAAAATGAAAGGTGTGTATTGGGGGATGGAAAAGGCAATTGCAAGGAACTTAAAAATCCTGTCACATTCCTGCCCAGCTGCCATCACATGGAGAGTGCAGATTAACCATCCTTTTTATAATTGTGCATTTAATGGCAGGCATTAAAATACAGTTTAAATTTAATCTGTGTTTTTCAGGCAAGAGTTAGCAGTGTTTTCTAGCATGCTCTCCATCCCAAGAGGCTGCTTCTGAGAGGCTGAATCCTGACCTATTTAACATTTGCACATACACATGCAGACACTTTCATTCTCTGAAAATTCACAGTGAGGGATTGAGGAGATAATGTGCTCTAGAGATAAGGCACAATTGGTCTAGAAAAAAAAAATTTGAAAAAGCTTTCTGTTTTTCTCTTTCACTAGAAGATGTCTCAGATGAGGAGCAGGTAGGAGGGTTATGACCAGGCGGACAAGACGGGGAAGACTTTAAATGGCAGATGTTGTCTAGATTAATGTTTAGTAAACAAATTGCTGTGCTGTGCCACGGACTGTTTGAAAAATCATGGCCTCAATATTCAGTGGCACTCAGCCAGTTAGGAGGGATAGTGGGGCCAGATTTTCAGCAGCATTAGTCAGATAATATCACTGACAATCCCCTTCCACCAGGCCAAGGAACCCCTATAGCAAAAGTCGAAAAGGAAAAGCCCCTCCCCCCAAAGTGGAATGACTTCAACCATTCCAGAAGAAGGACAAAGAGCTGAGGCCATGGTATGTACAGAAACCACCTGGGACTCAACCTCTGGCAGCAGGAGAAGAAAAGGGCTGAGCCATGTCATGGGTCACCCACTTCCAGCAGCAGAAGATCAGTCTATGTCTGTTAACGCAACTAAATATACCGCAGTTACTGAGCACAGGTCACAGCAGTTTACAATGGTAAGATAAAATAACAGAGAAATGGGAAAGAGAGCATTCCTGACAGAAGACAAGATGAAAGTGCAAAGGCTAAAACATAGGAGACGTCTCAAGTTACAGGCCAACAGAGCCTCACAATCCAGAGGCTGCAAAAGCAGACTGAAAGAAATGTGTCTTAAGGAGCATCTTAAATTTTGAGAAAGACAACCCAGCACGAATATGAGATGGTAAATTATTCCAGAGATACAGGACCAAGAAAAAGAAGGCAGAAAGGAGAGCCTCAACCAGTGGTGTGTGTGCTAGTAAATTTTTAACAGGCCCTCTCCCCGGTCCACCTCTGCGCCCCCCCCCCCCCCCCCATCCACCTCTGTACCCCCCCCCCCCCAAATTTGTGGAGCTGGCTATAGCCGGGGGGGGGGGGGGGGCAATGCATTACTCTCTCCAGGAAAAAAAAATTAAATGATCCCAGGTTCCAATCTAATTCATGTTTAATATGGGATAAAATGCCATAAATAAGTAAATAACGTTCAGCACCTGATTCTCAAAGTGGACATATTCCAAACACTATAATGAAAATAAAATTATTTTTTTCTACCTTTGTTGTCTGGTGACTTTGTTTCTCTGATTCTGCTGCTCTCTATCTGTTCCCTTGACTCCGTTTCCAGGGCTTCCTTTCCATGTATTTCTTTTCTTTCCTCCTTTCTTCTTAATTCCTGGTCCTCCGCAGACTTGACTGTACAGTGGATCCAGTTTCTGCCTATTTTCTCCATCCATGTGCAGTTTCTCTCCTCACTTCCTTTTCCCTCATCTAATCTCCTTCCTCTATCTTCCCTCCATGTCCAGCATTTCTTCTCTCTCCCTTCCTTCCCCTCCATCCATGTCGAGAATTTCTCTTGCCATCCCCTCCATCCATGTCCTGAAACTCTCCTCTCTCCCCTGCCCCTCTCTATCCGTCCATACCCAGCAATTCTCTTCTCTCCCCTGCCCCCCTCTACCCATCCATGCCCAGCAATTCTCTCCTCTGCCCCCTCTACCCATTCATGCCCAGCAATTCTCTCCCCTGCCCCCTCTACCCATCCATGCCCAGCAATTCTCTCCCCTGCCCCCCTCTACCCATCCATGCCCAGCAATTCTCTCCCCTGCCCCCCTCTACCCATGCATGCCCAGCAATTCTCTTCCCTGCCCCCTCTACCCATCCATACCCAGCGATTCTCCTCCCTCCCCTCCCGCTCCCATCCATCTTTTTGTATTACCTCTGTCGAAGCGCCGCGTTATTTAAAGCCCTGCTGCCCGTCTCCAGCCTTCCCCTGCTTGCTTTGTGATGATGTTCGTTCCCTCAGTCCCGCCTTCACGGAAAAAGGAAATGACATCAGAAGGCGGGACTAAGGGCACAAACTCATCAGAAGCAAGCAGGGAAGGCTGGAGACGGGCAGCAGGGCTTTAAATAACGCGGCGCTTCGACAGAGGTAATAGAAACTGACAGATGGGAGCGGGAGTGGAGGGTGGGGGCGAAGGACATTGTTGGACATGTTTGGGAGCGGGAGGGGAGGTAAGCATGGCCTGTGATGGTGCCCTCCTGCCATGCTTACCTCCCGTAATGGAGCCGGCTCGCCCCCAAGAACAACCGGCTCGCAAGAGCTGTCAAAATTTAATAAGCGGCTCTTGTGAACTAGAGCGAGCCAGCTCCAGCACACCACTGGTCTCAACTGTAGTGTTTGCAGCAGCTGCCACAGGAAACTCAACCCTGACATCAGAAGTGGAAGAGGGCCATAGCCACACATACAGCAGCTGTCACTTTAGTGGCAGAGGAGGAAGGCTGCAGCAGAAGAGAATGACGCTGTGGTATGTCCAGCATCTGCCCCTGGGGACCTAACCCCTGGAAACAGAAGAACGACAGATGAATAGAGGTCTAGACTGGGGCAAAACTGAAAGGAGCTATTTTAAAGGTGACTAATGTTTTTGTTAGAAAATTACATAAAAGTAAGAGGAAAAGAAGGCCGCAGTAGATGAAAAAGTAAGAGAAAGAAGATTAGCCTTTACACGTTATAAGACAACTCATAAAGAGGAAGACAGGCAAAAATAGCTGGAAATGCTATCAGGAAAGCGAAGAGACAAACGGAAGAAAAGATAGCCGATACGGTAAAATTGGGGGACAAGACATTTTTCAGATGTATAAGTGACAGGAGGAAGTGCCAAAATAGCATTGTGAGGCTCAAAGCTGAGTGGGAGGAATATGTAGAAGTTGATAAGGATAAAACTGAACTGCTTAACAATTATTTCTGTTCTGTGTTCACGGATGAAAGGGAGATGGTTGTGTGGTAGGACCAGGACTGATTCTCAGAAGACTGTGATCATGAAGAGCTAGCTAAACTAAACGTAGGCAAAGTGATGGGGCCTGATGGGATACATCTCAGAGTACTCAAGGAACTTGTAGATGTTCTGACTGCTCTGCTGTATGACCTCTTCAGTGCTTTCTTAGAGTCTGTGATTGGCTGAGACAGACCTGAAGGGGTATAATCAAAAGGGAGGGACATCCAAGGAAGTGGAGCTGTGGCCAAGTAGTAACAGCACTGGTCTTGTAATGCAGAGGTAGCTGGTTCAAATCCCACTGTTACTACTAAAAAAGCTACGAGAAAGACGGCCATTAAGGGGAAAGTGCAGAACGACGTGACAGCCATTAAGGGAAACTGCACATCAGGGACTTTTTAAAATTTGTATGAAGCCTTTATTGAACATTTCTCAAAACAGTATCACAAAATTCAGTACTCCAGAACAAGTAAGTCATAACATAACTGATCAGCAAGATCCTTTTTTTTTTACGAGCTGGCCGACAGGTTTCCCTCCTAGGGAAGGAAATTCGCGTACAAATGAGCAGCTCATTTGCATGTGATTTAAAGTTTTTTTTGGGGGGTGAGAGGGGGTTGGTGACCACTGGGGGAGTATGGGGAGGTCATCCCCTATTCCTTCCGGTGGTCATCTGGTCAGTTTGGGCACCTTTTTGAGACTTGGTCGTGAAAATAAATAGACCAAGTAAAACCGGCCAAATGCTCGTCATTGCCGGTTTTCTTTTTTCCATTATCAGCTGAAGCTGCCCATCTCATAAGCATGCCCACGTCCCGCCTTTGCTACCCTGCCGACACGCCCCCTTGAAGTTTGGCTGCATCCGCGACGGAATGCCGGCGAGTGTGTCCAAAAATTGGCTTTCGATTATACCGATTTGGCCGGTTTTAGGAGATGGCAGTCCATCTCCCGATTTGTGTCGGAAGATGGCCGGCGATCTCTTTCGAAAATAAGCCTGTATGTTACCATGTTACATTATATAGCCTAAGATCTGGGAGTCGGAGGCCCCCCTGTTTTCTAATTCGGGATAATTTAGCACAAGCAATACAGGGGTGTTTATCATGCCATATAAATGAGCCAATTATACTGCAGTACAACCCTTCCTCTCACCGTCCCACCCATAATGGGAGCACCTGAAGTGGATATAGTAGATTAGGAAGGAGCACCATTTTAACCAAAGCTATACAGCCCCTAAAACTCACCGGGAGATCCTTCCATTGTGTGCATTTTCGCCGAATCACCTCCACCTTTTCTATGACCTTCTATACATCCACTCATGATCAGAACTCAAGTATACACCTAAATATTTAATCCCTGTACGCGCCCAGAGCAATGGAAAGTCCTCTAAGGTGGTACTAAGGCACGGAGACGCAACAGGTAGGGCCTTGGACTTCCCAGAATTAATGCGTAATCCCACAAAGTCTCCAAACACTCAAATTATCTTCATCACTACAGGCAATGACTCCTCTGCATTATCCAGCAACAACAACATGTCATCAGCGAACATGTTAACACGATACTCACTATTACCCATTCTAATTCCCTTCACCCCCTCCTCTTGTCTTATCCGCGCGGCCAATGGCTCCAAAGATAGCACAAACAACAATGGGGAAAGAGGGCATCCCTGTCTAGTACCCCGCCCCAAGGATATACTTGGCGTGAGAGCATCATTGACCAAACGTTGGGCCGTCGGGTTACTGTACAATACCCGCACCCAATCTAGCAAGGCCCCCCTGATACCAAAACGCTGTAAAACCCAAAATAAGTATTTCCACAAGACCTTGTTGAAGGTTTTGTCGGCATCTAGACTAGCTACTATTGTGTCCCCGGGCCTACGCGGGCCTTCCCTCAATATGCGACAGACTTTCAGGATGTTTGCTGAGGCAAATCTACCCTTCACAAATCCCACCTGATCCGCATGTACCAGCAAAGGGAGAAGTTCCCCCAACTGGGCAGCCAGTATACTTGCCAATATTTTAAGATCCTGATTTATAAGAGAGATAGGCCTATAAGAACTCACTAGCTCCGGATCCTTCCCCGGCTTTGGAAACACAGTAATAAAAACATGATTTAGCGTTGGACCCATTGTTTGGGACTCTCAGATGGCCTCACACATACGTACAAATGCAGGTATGCAAAGATCTTATATGATTTTATAAAACTGTGTCCCCAGGCCATCAGGTCCCAGTGCCTTTGCCAACTTCAGATGTTTAATCACCGCCTGCACTTCCTTGCCTGTTATGGGTGCATTTAGCTTATCTGTTTGCTCTACTGTGAGACTCGGCATTTGCAAATGCCGAAAAAACGCTTCACAGCCTTGGCCCGAAAAAGAACCCGTATCATATAAAGATGCGTAAAAACGCGAAAACTCTCCTTGTATTTCTACCTGAGAAGTAATGCTACCTCCCCCTATGCCCTTCATCCTTGCAATGTAACTTTTTCCAGAGCATTGCCGCACCAAAGATGCCAGTAGTTTCCCAGTCTTATTGCCCCATCTATGTAGACCATACTTATAAAATCGAAAACTATACAAAGCTCGTGCATTTAACAAATTTTGCATCTCCTTCCTACATTCCACATACAGACGTCTATTCTCTTCCACCAGCCACAACATATACCGCCGGCGAGCTTCCCCTAGCCGACTCCCCGAGAGTACTATGTCCTGATCCCGCTTCTTGCGCACTGATGCGGTATATGCAATAATTTTCCCTCTGAGAACTGCCTTAGCTGCTTCCCAATACACTTATGGCCCAACATCCTCCACCCTGTTCTCACCCACATAGTCTAACCAAGCCTTTCTCAGATAGGCCTTGAACTCAGTACTCTGATATAAGGCTGGATTCATCCGCCAGCGAGCTGGTCAGGCACCAGTGTTCCAGTTAAGACCTACCCACACCGGAGCGTGATCAGATACTTCTGCCTCTCCAATCACTGGCTACTGCACCCCCCCCCCCACCCCCATCAACACTCCTGACACCAATATATAATCTAAACAAGCATGGACCTTATGGGGATGGGAATAAAAGGTAAAGACTTTCTCCTCTTCATGTAAGAGGCGCCATACATCTACCAATGCCAGCTCTTCACTCAAATAGTTGACTCCCTTATGTACAGTATATGATCCTTAAGGGGTAGCCTAGGCGGTCTACAATCAATAGATGGGTCACTCATAATATTGAAATCTCCCCCCACTATTAGAGGATAATCATCCAATGTTGCCAGTTTAGATCGAACTTGAGTAAACAATTTATGAAAATATACATTTGGTGCATAAAGACTGCAAAAGGCTATCCTCACCCCCTGCTATATTCCCGTGACTATTACCCACCTTCCCTCTGGATCTTGTATAATATCTTGAAGTGTAAATGCCAAAGATTTCCTAATCAGCACAGCCACTCCTCTCTGGCGATCACTAAAAGATGCAAAATAAATCTCCCCAACCCAATCTCTGCACAATTTGGCATGTTCTGTCCAACTTAGATGAGTCTCCTGCAGCAATGAACATCTGTCTTCAGCCTTTTTAAATATTGCAAAAGCATAGTCCTCTTAACAGGGGAGTGAATCCCATCAACATTCAGGGTAAGAATTCGCAATTTCGCTAAAGACAGAGTGAAGCTTGTGATACAACCCTCAGAGAAGCCTTATTTCTAACAGTCAGATGACCCCCCCCCCCAGCTAGGCCCCTCCGACAGCCAACGTGCCCCCATAACCTATACATCTCCTCACCCCTGGTTCGTCTATCTTTCCGTGGAGACCCATCAAGTTCGCCCCAATCCCAACCTCTACCCTCCACCACCCTCCTCTTCCCTCCCATCCCTCCCTCCACCCCCCTTCCTAAATAACCCACACTCAACACCCACCACACCCATTCCAGAAAGAACTCTCCCACACTCATACTCCAACCAAATCCTCGGTCTCTAACCCTACCCCACTCTCTCCTTCTCCCTCCGGAGCGGCTTCCCCAACCCCCATGCATAAACCAGTAACACCAAAAACTTCCAATCAACTATACCCTTAGAATTGTTGTGACAAACCCAACAATTTCAGTACTAAGCATCATGTACAAATATCATGGTGAGGGAGAGAGGGAAGAAGAGAAAAACAACAAATAAGAAGAGTAACAAAAAACAAATAACTTTCCTTCCCCCTGTCTCCCCCCCCCCCCCCCCAAAGTCCATGCATCGAACTCCACTGTCAACAAAACAACTGTTAAACTGTTCACTTCTTCTGCCTGTATCGCCTCCCGTTGTCTTCAAGAAGATCAGCAATCTCGGATCAAGGCTCACATCCCATAATTGGACTCCCGTGTCATTCAGCCACTCATGCCAACATGAATCAGGTCAGTCCCTCATTGTTACCAGCTACCCGCTAGATTTTGTCCACAAACATTTTAAGGTCCATCGGATCAGTAAAAAAATAAAGTCTTGTTTTCATATTGTACCCGCACCTTCACAGGATGAAGCATGGCAAAGCGTACTCCTTTGTCATGTAACATCTTGCATTGTTGCCCATTTGCCGTCTCTGCTCTGACACTCGAGCTGAGTAAAGGAATCCTGTGCAGAAGGACTGGATCCTCAGGAGCTTAGTCGAGATCAGGAGGCGGGGCTGGTGGTTGGGAGGCGGGGATAGTGCTAGGCAGACTTATACGGTCTGTGCCAGAGCCGGTGGTGGGAAGCGGGACTGGTGGTTGGGAGGCAGGGATAGTGCTGAGCAGACTTATACGGTCTGTGCCAGAGCCGGTGGTGGGAAGCGGGACTGGTGGTTGGGAGGCGGGGATAGTGCTGGGCAGACTTATACGGTCTGTGCCCTGAAGAGCACAGGTACAAATCAAAGTAGGGTATACACAAAAAGTAGCACATATGAGTTTATCTTGTTGGGCAGACTGGATGGACCGTGCAGGTCTTTTTCTGCCGTCATCTACTATGTTATTATGTAATCTTGAAACAATAATATAGAGGAACCTGCTATCGAGCGGGAAAGAGCGGGGTATAAATGCTACAAATAAATAAATAAATAAATTATAATCCAGGGACCTGCTCACCCTAAATGCTTGCATGAGCTGTTCTTTATCCGCATAGTCCAAAACTTTAGCCAAAACCAGCCTAGGGCGTTGATCTATGTCCCTCACAGCTCCAACCCGGTGCACCCTTTCCACCCGCATCTGACCCTTAGACTGGTCTACCTTCAGTTGTTCAGGCAGCCACTGGACAACAAAATCTCGCAGCTCTCCATCCTTTACTGACTCCGGCACACCAATTATCCTGATATCATTACGCCGGCTTCTGTTCTCTAGATCGTCAGTGAGCTGGGTAGGTTATTTTTCCATAGTTTCCACCATCGCCACTCTCCCCTCCAGGGTCTACGATCTGTCCTCTTGCCTGCTGATATGCTCCTCCGTGCTCTGAATACGTGCTGCTTGCCTCTCCATGTTTTCATTTATGGAATCCACCGATGCTTGCAGCTTCGAGAGGCGGTCATCCAGAACCGCTGTGAGTTGCTTAATTAGCTCCCGGACCACTTCCTCCTGCAGAGTAACCACTGTACTGTTAGCGGACGGCGCCACCATCTTGGGGTTCGCAACCTGGAAGGCTGCAGTGTTTTCGTTGGCATACCCCGGCGCTCCGACCCAAGCGACCGCCAAACTCCGTCCTCTGATGCTCCGCACTCGGTCAGGCAGCTCTCGCTCCGATGGGGGTAAGAATAACCAAGTAAATTTGCAGATAATATTGCTCAGGGACGGAGCAGGGCTTACGAGTGTCTTCTCAGCCTGCTGGCATCACGTGACCCCCCAGAAGAGAAATATTATTTGATATTGCTTTCTATATTGTTTATGCCTCAAGTTTGATTATGCAAATGCTATTTTAGCAGGAATAACTAAAGAGAATCTGAAGAAGTTACAGACTTTACACCATAAAGCAATTCAGTTATTGGGGAGGAATAAGAAAAGTGATCATGTTACACCACTTTCAGGCTTATTTTCGAAAGAGAAGGGCACCCATCTTTCGACACAAATCGGGAGATGGGCGTCCTTCTCCCAGGGTCACCCAAACCGGCATAATCAAAAGCCGATTTTGGGCATCCTCAACTGCTTTCCGTTGCAGGGACGACCAAAGTTCCTGGGGGCGTGTCAGAAGCATAGCGAAGGCGGGACTTGGGCGTGCTTAACACATGGGTGTCCTCGGCCGATAATGGAAAAAAGAAGGGCGTCCCTGACGAGCACTTGGCCGACTTTACTTGGTCCATTTTTTTCTTGCGACCAAGCCTCAAAAAGGTGCCCGAACTGACCAGATGACCACCGGAGGGAATCGGGGATGACCTTCCCTTACTCCCCCAGTGGTCACTAACTCCCTCCCACCCTCAAAAAAAAAACTTTTAAAATATTTTTTGCCAGCCTCAAATGTCATACCCAGCTCCCTGACAGCAGTATGCAGGTCCGTGGAGCAGTTTTAGTGGGTGCAGTGCACGTCAGGCAGGCGGACCCAGGCCCATACCCCCTACCTGTTACACTTGTGGTGATAAATGTGAGCCCTTCAAAACCCACCACAAACCCACCCCTTCGCCGGGACATCCTGCGAGGACGTCCTCAGGAAAACTTGGGCGCCCCATTCGATTATGCCCCTCCACGTGTGTTATCAGGGGTTACCAATTTTTAAAAAATCAAATACAGTTTAAAGTACTGGTGCTAACCCCTAGGGTGGTTTATGAGCAATTGCCGAGTTCACTTGTTACCTTGATTAGGCTGCATTAACCAGGGAGAAGTTTACACTCCCAGGATAAAATGTTATTAAATTGGACGGGGAAAATTCACTATTTCTGGGATAAGCAGCATAAAATATTTTGTTCTTTTCTGGGGATCTTGCCAGAATTTGTGACCTGGATTGGCCACTGTTGGAAACAGGATGCTGGGCTTCATGGACCTTTGGTCTATCCCAGTATGGCAATACTTATGTACTTAATTCCCCAGTTAGGGAAGCAAGTCTTTGATCCACTAGAAGAGGGGCCTCTTTTTATTTAGCATCTCAACTTTAGAATGCTCTCCTAAGAAAAATTGTCACTGCACACATGTGTTATGGGCAGTCTCAGTTTATGTTAATGACTTACATGACACGATGTCTAAAGCATTGCTGGAAGGTGTCAGTTATTGTGACCTGTAGGCATGTACTGTACTGATGTCAATAAAGAGAAATGATTAAAAAAAAAAGAATTCTCTTCCACAGATGTTAAGGGAAGTAAACTCTGCTGTGCGACTCATTTTTCGCCAGAGTCGCTATGCTCACATTAGCCCTCTCCTCAGGTCACTTCACTGGCTCCCTATCCGTTTCTGCATTCAATTCAAACTTCTCTTAGTGACCTATAACTGCATTCACTCTACCGCTCCCCAGTACCTCTCTACTTTTATCTCTCCCTACGCCCCCCCCCCCCCCCCCCCTGCGGGTACTCCGTTCTGTGGATAAAACTGTCTTGTCTGTCCCCTTCTCCTCTGTTGCTAATTCCAGACTCCGTTCCTTTTATCTCGCTGCATCTCACGCCTGGAATAGACTTCCCGAGCCTTTACATCTATCCCCGTCTTTGGCCGTTTTCAAATCCAGTCTAAAAGCCCACCTCTTTAAGGCTGCTTTTGACTCCTAACCACTACTCACTTGCCCTGTACCCTTCTACCCCAACCTCTTTAATTCCCTTACCTCTTAGTTGTTCTGTCTGTTTGTCCTATTTAGATTGTGAGCTCTTTGAGCAGGGACTGTCTTTTTCATGTATGGTGTACAGCGCTGTGTATGCCTTGTAGCACTATAGAAGTGATAAGTAGTAGTAGTATGTTTCAAGTGACTTTTAAAAGCTCACTTATTCAAGTTAGCATTTTCTGTGTTATTGGTGGAGACCTAAGGGGGGGGGGGTATTTCTTTTTATTTTCTGTAGGAGGGGTTCTCTGTAATATCTGTTAAGGGCTTTTGTATGTTTGATGTTGTGTTTGTGTGTTTGATGTTGTCCTATCATTAAATAGCATCCCTTTCTGCTTCTTCTTTTTTATTGTTTGATGTATATGATGTATACTGCTATGATCTGACAAAAGTTTGTTAAGCAAATTTAAAAAAAGAAAGACCCCAGTAAGCCGGAAGAAGTTTCACTCGCGTCATTAATGCAGGAAATATGGCATAGTATTTCTCCGGTGGGAGTTGTTTTGTTCTGCAGTGGTTTTCGTCGGAGGCTGGAGCCAATGATGAGAGCCCATTAAGGGGTTCTACAAACACATGGTACCCTGAGCTTATGAGGCTATAATTGTTTAAAATTATTACAATTTAAAAAGAGAAATATTGTCCTCAGAGGTCTGGGGCTAATATCGATGGTATAGAGCAAATAGTGTGATTAGTTTTTTGCTATATTGCTCTTAAGCAGATTTTTGAATTTTTGATAATAGTATACTACTTAAAATGTCAACACAATACGTAATAGAACATTTTAATAGCATAGGGTATAAGCAAAGTTGGAACATATAAGATAGGTAAGAGAGTAAGAGGAGTTAGAAAATAAGCAGATCCTTTTACTAAGCAGCAGTAAAATGTGGCCTGCAGAAGTGCAGGCGTGTGTATTGGGCACGCACTGGGTCAGTTTTTACTGCGTCTGCAAAAAAGGGACTTTTTAAAAATAGGACAGGAAAAGGGCCTGTGGTAAAACTGGTTTCACACTACAACCTCATTTTCATCCCTCATTTGGTTGAGACTCAAAATAGCCAGATCTTCAAATATTCCTTTGAATATATTGGCCAATATGTTTTACATCCATCCTTATCTCTCTTCAGTTCTAAAATCACCACTACACTCCTTTCAAGCCCTTTATAGGATTCTGCCTAAAATATCCAATGTGTTCTATAATTCTGTCCTGTGGAATAATCCAAATATTTTATTAGACATCTCTCCTATTCACTGGCCAATTTGGAAAGCACATAATATTTGGTTTTTGGATCAACTACTTTCCTACAATATCTGTAAAATCTTAACTTAAAGCAGAATTTAACTTACCTGCTACTCAATTTTTTTATTGTTTTCAATTGTATCATTCTCTCCAACCTCTAATTAAGGACAATAAATAGTTTTCTAAAGATTGTTCAATATCTTCATTAAGATGATTCTTCACTGCTCTGATCGTGCTTCACTATTTTTTTTAAAACGTTCAAGTCTACAAAAGAAATTAAAGCTACAAACACAGAACATCTGGGAAAAAGACTTAAACATTTCAGAAGACTTATGGCATACATTTTGGTCCAGTGTTCTCAGAGCTTCAGTGTCCTGTCTCCATCACTCAAGTGCTTTACTTTATTCAACATTGTTCACTCTGTCTGGACTCCCAGGAAGGCAAAAGCAAGTGGTCAATCGACATCGGATCTATGCTGGTCATGTCACAGAGAGCTTGGCACCTTTATTCACATGCTTTTTGAGTGCTATAATCTTTGACTTTTTTGGATTGAAGTCTGGAATAAAATATTAGATACTAGTAAAAAAGGCCTGTTTCTGTCAGAAATGAAACGGGCGCTAGCAAAGTTTTCTTCGGAGTGTATGTTTGAGAGAGAGAGAGTGTGTGTGAGAGATGGAGTGTGTGTGTCAGAGAGAGAATGAGAGAGAGAGACAGTGTGTGTGTGTTTGTGTGAGAGAGAGAGTGTGTGAGAGACAGTGTCTGTATGTGAGACTGTGTGTGTGTGACAGAGAGATAGAGTGTGATAGGCAGAGAGTGTGTCAGAGAGAGTGTATGTGAGAGACAGAGAGTGAGTGAGTGTGTGCCTCCCCCCCTTTATGGTCTGAGGACCCACCTCTCTGATCTCAGGACCCTCTCTCACCCCCTTCCTCTCCCCTGCCCCCCCCTGCAGCCACCCATGTCCAGCGACCCTCCTCTCCCCCTGCTACCCATGTCCAGTGACCCTCCTCTCCCCCTCCAGCGACCCATGTCCAGCGACCCTCCTCTCTCCCCTGCCCCCCTGCAGCCACCCATGTCCAGTTACCCTCCTCTCCCCCTGCCCCTCCCTGTAGCCACCCATGTCCAGCGACCCTCCTCTCCCCCTGCCCCCCTCCAGCCACCCATGTCCAACGACCATGCTCTCTCACCTGCCTCCCCTCCAGCCACACAGGTTGTGTAGCGAGTTCTTCAGGGCAGGCAGGAAAGATCCCCGGTTCTGCCTGCCCGCTGCTGGCGCTGGTGCTGACCCTCCGCTGCTGCCGGATCGCTGTTCAAAATGGCCACTGACACTTACAAGGGCGGCTTCCAAGACTACAGCAGAAGTCTCACGAGTCCGCCATTGGAAGTCTCGGCAGCCATTTTGAACAGTGATCCAGCAGTGGGGGAGGGTCTGCGCCAGCAGTGGGCAGGCAGGACCGGGGATCTTTCCTGCCTGCCCCGAAGAATTCGCTACACAACCTGGGTGGCTGGAGGGGAGGCAGGTGAGAGAGCAGGGTGGTTGGACATGGGTGGTTGCAGGGGGGGCAGGGGAGAGAGGATGGTCGCTGGACATGGATCAGCTGTGAGGCATGGAATGTTTTTTTTTCTTTTTTCGCGGGTTCTGAAGTTCACAGCATAATTGCAATGGTGACATCAGCCTGACTACGGAGCCTAGCTCAGCAACTCCGAAGGAGCCATGGACACAGGCAGCAAGATTAGAACGTTGGAGGTGAGAATTATTATATATGATTTTTCATCTAAATATCAGTATCTCTATTGAATGCATCATATAGAAATCTTCAGTTCTCCCTGACTTACAGGATGATTATGATAAATATCTATTTGACTTTTTCATTACTATTGCCCTTAAACTTATCGTTAATCATTGGAATGACAAATCCCAACTTTCTTCCCACATGTGATGGAATTGAGTTATTCTTTATAAAAACTATTAAAAATGCTTTGAACTTTAACACTTATAAAAAGAGTCATTAATTTCTAAAATGTAAATCTCTAGACGCTTATCTCTGAAAGTGATTTACTCATTATCCTCTGTTTTACTTAATTACTCTTGTTTACTTAGCAATTGAGGACAGCTAATATGTTTCTACATTTCACTATTTAACCATCACCCCAACATGCTCTTGTTATTGTTGTATCTTATTGTGTTTAACTTTAAAATTTACAGTTTTGACTTAGGGAACATCTCCTACCTGATGTATATTTATACTATTGTTATTTGTAAAAACTCAATAAAATGTTTTACGAAAGGAAGGAGGCAAAACATTTTGTACTTGTTCAGAGTCGGTACATGTAGTTGTGCCCTATATCCATGCTATGAACCCCAGAATATCCACTTTTTGAGCAGCTAAGTATACCCTCATAAAAACTAGGCAGTTATATTTAGCCATATGGGCAGGGGAGGCAATTATCAGCCCCCTGAAGACATTTTAAAATGTTACTTTGCACCCTCAGTCTCTCTGTCTTTATACTGTACATTTATTCACTGCAATGGGGTGGAAAATATCTTTCTGTAATCAAATGAAACTTGAATAGGGTCAAGTTTGACCATTAGGGTCAAATTGTTCAATAGGCAGAATAGATAACCTGCCCATGAGTGGTCCTATACCATCATTATTTTGTGATTTCTGGCTGGCCAGACTTAATTGAGAGACCCACCAGGCCTGCTGCAAACATGTGATTTTGGATCCCCCCCCCCCCCCCCTCCAGCAGCCAACCAGTCAACCAACTATGATTTCAGAAAGGGACAGCCAATTACCCAATGCCTAGTAGCAGCTGGAGAGTTTAAATTCACCACTGTGTCCCAACTTTCCAAGAATGCATTCTAGTGAGGCAACAATGTGTGGAAATCTTTATTATTGGATTATGTAAGCAAAAATAAGTTGTGAACCCTTGCCCTATGCGCCTATATTCTCTCAAATTTTTAGTGGCTCATATGCGCATGAAAATCATTTTATGTGCAAGTTTTCAGCCTCAACTCAATGTGTACAGTTTAGCCTATGTTCACAATAAAGAAAGCCAGCAAAAATTTTGTGTGTGCAGTTGCTCGGCCTGTGGAGTCATGTGGACGCACACACATGCACAGCTTAGAGGAAACACTGCAATGCACCTATTTTGGCAAGAGCTACAGTATTTCACAAAGACAAAGGAGTGTCTGTACTATATCCAGACATCCTTCTCCCCTGCATGTGTCATGGAGGGTCCTCTGGACTGAATAAGGGACAGGTGAGTAGGATGGCAGTGTGGGTAATGGCAGATCTGTGTGGAATGGAGGGGTTTTCAGAGCTGCATCAGGAACAAGACAGTGGAATCCTGTTCCGAGGGAATGGATCCTCAGAAGCTTAGCTGAGATTGGGTGGCAGAGCCGGTGGTGGGAGGCGGGGCTGGTGGTTGGGAGGTGGGGATAGTGCTGGGCAGACTTATACAGTCTGTGCCCTGAAAATAACAGATTCAAATCAAGGTAAGGTATACACAAAAAGTAGCACATATGAGTTTATCTTGTTGGGCAGACTGGATGGACCGTGCAGGTCTTTTTCTGCCGTCATCTACTATGAGTTATAGAGAGGAGAGGAAAGAAAAGGAGGGAAGCATCAGGGCAGGATTGAACAAAAGATTCTGGAAGCTGTATTGCCAAAAGGGTAAAGACTAGACAGGGAGAGTCCAGAGAACTAAAACTGTACACCAAAAGCCTCATGAAATGAGACTTAGGAGCCTGAAGGAGATAAAAAGGGATGGAGGGATATGACCAGGGGCGTAGCCAGACAGCCAATTTTGGGTGGGCCTGAGTGGGTGGGCATGGAATTCATGCCCTCCCCCTGTCCCTAGTCCCCCTCTGCTCTGCTCTTCATCCCTCCCTCCACCTGCAAGCCCACAATATTAAATACTTGAGCAGGAGGAAATCTTCAGCTGGCGGGATTTGTAGATCCCCTCCTGCTCAGACAGCACTCTTCCAAACAAGCCAGCAGCACTTTCCTAGAGCTGATGCCACGGCCAGCAGGCTGTGCATGCATGAAAGCTAAGCATGTGAAGAGGGGCTGGTGTTGGTTTTTGCTCGAGGCAAGTGCTGCCAGCTGCCGTTTGAAAGAGCATTGGCTGCCTAAGAAGGAGGAAATCTTCAGCTGACGGGGTTTGAGGACCTCTGCAAGCCATAGCAAGAGTGCACAATTTTGGGTGGGCCAGAGTCCAAATAGGTTGGGCCCTGGCCCTCCCAGGCCCACCCATGGCTACGCCACTGGATATGACTGAGACATTCAAACGCATCAAAGGTGTAAATAATGTCCAAGAAGGAAGCCTTTTTCCCAGGAAAAATGCTCACAGTATGAGGTTGCAAGGAGCAGTTCTAAGCCATTGCAGGCAGGGCAATTGCTGGGTTCCCCAGCAGTACAAGATGCCCTCTTGGCTAAAAGGTGTTACCAAAGAAGGGCTTCAGGTCATCCAGCACTGGCCACTCTGCCCTGGCCCCAGTATGTCTTAATTTCAGTCCTGCAAAGGGGCAGCCCCAGGAGTAGCATCAGAAATGAATTCTTCCTGGACAGCGTAGGGGATGCATGAAGTGGCTTCTTAAGGACAGCTATGGATGCAGAAACAGGAAGAGAATAAACCCAGAAAATCCCCAGCTGCAAAGAACTGATGAGAAGGGATAAACTGCGATCTAAAACAGAGTAAAGGGAACTAAATTGGTGAGATTACATTTGCCTTCTGATATTTAGCTGCCATCATCATCTATATTTCTCTGTTTATTTCCGCAATGAGGCAGAGATAAAGTAGTCAGGTAGGGATGGCAGCCGTTCCTCCTTCCCTCTTCCCGCAGTTTATCATTCTGCTGAGCGCTTTGCCCTCTGCTTGGTTAATCACAGGCAGAAAGAAAAGCCACTCATTCTCTGCTTTTATTGACCCATTCCACCTAATTTGATGTCAGGCACTTAGATGGCCAATGTTCCTGTCCGTCTGCTCCTACGCTGACACAGTGCCCCTGTAATGGGGCGTCTGTTGCACGCTGCTGGCGGCTGACCTTGAATTGCTGGAGAAGGCAGGCAAACTTTCTGTAACTTCCTGCAGCCCTTGGGAGGTTGGGTTAAAGAGGCTGCTCTAGCGGTACAAAGACCAGACGTGTGGTACCTGCTTATTACAGTACATTCCTGGCAGCACAGGGACTGAGTGCAGAAAATAGAAGCGTATCATTGATGTCAACAACAGACACTTTTAGGACACTGGTACGCTGTCAGTTCTGTAATCGCTTGATGCTTAATCTGTGAGCAGAACCAGATGATGCGAACCAGCTACTCTTGTGTATAATTTTACTGCTAGCACAGATCAGTAGGGAGAAGCTATAATATCTGGGAGAGAAGCTGCATAATGTAGCTTTTTCTTTATAATAATAATAAAGGAATTGATGGGAATTAAATGCCCAAAAGAGCCCTTCCAGTAGTAAGATATTCTAGGGTTGCAATTGCTGCTCCATGCAGGAGATTTCAGATTTCTTTCTGGAGACTCTGTAATTTCAATATAATCCCAGCAGTCCCAGATAGGACCACCCATCACCCTACAGTCTTGCAAAAAATCATCATTGATGTAACACAGCTGTGACACACTCACTGACACGGCTCCAGCTAATCCAGAAGTGCTAAAAGTGACAGAATCAAGTCACACCCACCTACTAAAACTACATTGTGACTCTGTAGGGCCAAATTTAAAATTCAGATTGTAGTTTTCAAGAGGAAATGAGCCGTTCTCCACCCATTCGGACAGTACACGTGATTTCGTGGTATAAGATCTTTGAAGACAGCATAAGTAAAGGGCCTGGCATTCTTGTTGACCTGAAGAATCTAGGATGGGAGGGGTCACTTCATCTTTACACTATAATGCACATTGTTAGTATATAGTAATATATCAATAACCACTTGTGGAGGTGTATTTGTATGAAACCAGGATTTCTGTCATTCTTTCTATCTCTTCTTGTCTCACATTCTTAGCCATTTTTCTTCCTCTTTTTCCCTCAGGTGCGAGTGTTCACCTTTTCGGTTGGGCAGCATAACTATGATGTTACACCCTTGCAGTGGATGGCCTGTGCCAACAAAGGTAACGAAATGTCACTTGGGCATAACTCTTCCTCCTTTCTTGAATACAAGAAGTTCACACTATCCTTCTGGACAATTCCATGATAAATATAGGGCTGCGTCCTGCGTAGTGGCACTGAGGACACAGCTGGAAAGAAGGGGGTGGGGCTATGTGGTGCAATGAGGGGACACAGCTGTGAAAGAAAGGGGGCAGGGTCCTATTCTGGTACTCATGGGACATAGCTGTGAAGCATCATAAACACATGAGTGTTTGGCATCCTGTTGTTTAGTGAGGGTAGTTGTCTTTTTCTCTCTCCTGTACTGTATTAGTACCAGCAATTTCTTCTTTACCATATGAAGTAACATTTCAGACCTGTTACCATTCTGTAGTTCTCACAGCACTTACTATTATTCGTGTTTAATTTTTATCAGGTTACTACTTTGAAATTCCCTCCATCGGAGCCATTCGTATCAACACTCAGGTAAGCAAACCTAGATCATGATAAATTCTGGGGACACAGATTGAGAATAGGATAATCACACAGAAACCTTTTGGTAGCTCATTTCTGCATGCCCAGGATCCTCATCTCAATTTCATACACTGGATATTAACACGCTAGGCAGTGGAGTTATGGTACACACTAAGAGAACACAAAACAGGATTACAGAGCATGAATAATGGCAGATCTGTGTGGGATGGAGGAGTCCTCAGATTTCCATCAGCAATAAGAGAGTGTGATTATAGAACACAGGTAAGGACACATATGTGAGAAAGATGATATCTAAGGCTGTGTTCAGAGCTAGCATTAGTGGGGAGGCAAACAGGGCAGCTACCCTGGGACCTACAGCTCCAGGGGGCCCTGTGGTCCATCATCTCTTCCCATTCACGCCATCCCAATCTGAGGTCTCCTTTCCTTCCTCTCACCTTACCCATCTACCTTGCATCGCATTTCTGTTCACAGGGGGTCAGTGGCATGGCAGTGATTCTGATACGCTCCCTGGCACTATCCCTCTGCCAAAACGTCCTCTTTCTCCAGGAAGCCCCTGGAACTGTTTTAAAATAGACAGGGGGACATGATGTACTAGGAGTGGGGGGAAGGGATGGAGGAAGAAATACTGGATTCGAACAGAAGGGAGGGAGAAAGAGAGATGGTGGACAATGGGATGGAGGGAGGGAAGACAGAACGAGATATGGATCCTAGGGTGGGAAGGAGGGAGAGATTTTAGATGGGAGGCAGTCAGGAAGAAAGAGAGAGATGTTGGACTTGGGGATGGAAATTGGTGAGAAGAGAGAAGGAGAGATGCTGGCTTATGTGAGGAAGAGGGAACAATAGCAGAGGGGAGCATTGCTGGACCATGGAAAGGGGGAGAGAGGACCAAGGAGTAGGGGAAGTATGGAAGAGAGATAGTACTACTACTACTTATCATTTCTATAGCGCTTCTAGATGTACACAATACTGTACACTTGAACATGAAGAGACAATCCCTGCTCGACAGAGCTTACAATCTAATTAGGACAGACAAACAGGACAAATAAGTGATAAGGGAATTACTAAGGTGGGGATGATAAAACAAGTGAGTAAGGGTTAGGAGTTAAAAGCAGCATCAAAAAGGTGGGCTTTTAGCCTAGATTTGAAGACGGCCAGAGATGGAGCTTGACGGACCGACTCAGGAAGTTTATTCCAGGCATATGGTACAGCAAGATAACAGGAATGGAGTCTGGAGTTAGCGGTGGAAGAGAAGGGTGCAGATAAGAGAGATTTACCCAGTGAACGGAGTTCCCGGGGAGGAGTGTAGGGAGAGATGAGAGTGGAGAGGTACTGAGGAGCTGCAGAGTGAATGCACTTATAAGTCAATAAGAGGAGTTTGAACTGTATGCGGAAACGGATAGGGAGCCAGTGAAGTGGGCTAATATGAGCATAGCAACACTGGCGGAATATAAGTTGTTAAACAAAAACTGGAGGTGGTCTCCCAATTAATGTAAACAAATTTATAGACGATGGGGAGATCTCAATAAACTCAGCATGTGTATGTCTGTATTTTTAGAGGAAAGGCCTCGAGAAGCCCCTAGCTTAACTCAGCTTCAGGGGCTGGACTTCTACATCATTGGCCTAAAAACCTCTATTAGATCTGGACACTTGTGTATTCCAACACTTCGCTTTCTTTGACTCAAATAAACAGATCTACTTCTCTTATGAACGATTAAACTCACAACAGAGTATACTTAGCTTTTCTGGTGTAGTGCGACTTGCGGATTCTTTAGTGGATTCTAAATACACGTCAGCCACGACCAACAATGGCCGTCGTTTCGTAGACCTGCATCAGGGTTCGGTGGTCCCCGTGTGATCTAAAAATAGAAACAAAAATTACTATCTGTGCCAGTTGCTTATAACGGAAAAAGCTGAAACTACCACTTTACCTCCGCATTGATAGTCATTCAAAAGATAAGTGACAAGTGAAAAAAATGGCTGCTGTTATATAATCAGCTACGTCAGACGCCATGCTTATCTTGGCCAATCAGCTTGGAGAAACCTCTTAAAGGGGCAGATACCAGTATAACAAACCAGACCAGAATATCTGTTTTGTGGTCAGCATTGACAGACCTTAATAAGCGCCTGACCAAAGCTGAATTGCATGGGGCGACGTTGATTGAATATTGCAAGAAGGAAATAATACCCAGAGGGCTTTGAGTTTTAAAGCCCCCTAAAATGTTTAATGATGACAAGGAGTTTTTGACCCAGTGGGCAGGAATTTTAAATAAATGCTCACTGGATCTTATGGTGCTCATAATCGATAAAACGAAAACAGTGGCCTCTACTATTAATGAGGAGATTACTAAGACATTAGACACATTAAAAAATCAATGTACAGCTGACATTTTTTATAAACACCCTGACACCCACCAGACAGGACGTAACAAAGATCTGGGTTTTCTAGCCCATTATAAACCATAAAATTGTACTGCTTTGTCACCCTCCTATCTCCATGCATATCTCCCTGTCCCTTATCCACCCGACTCTTCCTGTCTCTCACCTATCCACCCCCATCCTGTTAGACTGTCACTGAAATGCTTTGATGTTTCACTTATATATACTGTCATCTACCAACATTTGCTTATTTCCGATCTGACAAAGAAGGGTAACCTTCGAAAACTAATCAAGAAATGTATTAAGTTATGTCCAATAAAAAAGATATCATCTTATTTTCTTTTCCATGTTTTATTTTGTTTTATTTCTATTAATTACCTTTAAACGTGGACTAACATGGCTACCATACCTCTCTTAACAACTGAGGAAAGCAGAGGCTCAAACATCAGGTGACTGTTAATTAATAGTGGCCCTGATATTCAGACGCAGGAGGTAACTGGAAGGTTTCCCTCTGCGCTGAACCCGTTTCCAGTGACTGGCATTAAATATCCGGGTTTTTCCGGCTGGTTTGAAGATAGCTGGCTATGTCAGATATAGCCGGTTATCTTTAAACCGGCCAAAGATATACCAGGGTTTGACGCAGCCAAATATGACCACCAAACCCGGTTTTAAAATTGGCAGATAGCCTGTTATATCGTATGATATAACTGGTTATCCAGCAGCCGCTAACTGCGGATACTCAGTGGAGGATAACCAGTTATCCCCCGCTGAATATTGGCGGATAGCCAGTTAAACGCTATTTAACTGGTCAGCATCCATTCTGACCAGTTAAATAGCATTAAATATCAGGCGGAGTGTCTAGGTGGTAGGACTCATCAATGGAAAAAAATGTTTTGAAGAGATTGGCTACCTTTCAGTGACGTTTGATCTTTTTAATCATTCTCTCTTACTTTCACATCTGCCAAGTTTGGATATCTCCAGGGCTGTTCTGTCCTGGTTCACCTCTTTCCTTTCTGACCGTTCTTTTCAGGTAATCACCCCTACTTCTGTGTCTCAAAAAAGAGCACTTCAGCGTGGTGTCCCTCGGGGATCTTTTCTGTCTCCATTCCTTTTTCACTTGTTTCTAAGCCCTCTGGCAACCCTCATTCAGTCTTTTTTTATCTCGGCCTATTTTTACACCTTCTTCTTTATCTGACTTGCCCCTCCTTTCCCACAATTTCTCCACTTGATTCAGTTGCCAAGTGGTTGTCTGATCACCATCTTGTGCTTAATGCTGATAAAACTGTCGCTTGTTGGTTCTCCGGTTTCTCTAATCCACCCTCTTCTTCTATGTCTCTTTTGAATACTTCTATCACCCCAGTTTCCCATTTACATTATTTAAGGGTTATCTTGGATTCCTCTCTTTCATTCCTACCCCAGATAGATTGTACATTTATTTAAGCTTTCCTTATTCGCTTTTCAACAGTTGAGGGCCATTCGCCATCTTTTTGACCACTATAAGTTTCATTCACTTATCCTCGCATTCTTTACCTCTCAGCTGGATTATTGCAATACATCTGCACAGGTTTACCATGTATTACTTTAAAAAAAAATTACAAACTCTCCAAAACACAGCTGTCAAACTATTGTGTGAGGCCCATCGTACTGACCACTCAACTCCATTGTTAATAAAATACTGCTGGCTTCCCGTCGCATACCGTATCACCTACAGAATTGGACTGTTAACTTTCAAGGCTTTCAGGGTGGGCTTTCCCAAATATTTATCCAGTCTTACTGTTCCCTACTCACCAGCTCACTTAATGGTCATCAATTACTTCTTCCCGGTCCCAAACGTGCATTGTGCATTTTTTTTCCTTGCCCTTTTTGTCTGGAACAATCTCCCTCTCTCTCTCTCTCACTCCCTCTCTCTCTCCAGAGTGACTTAACCTTTAAAAGTTTTAAAACCAACCTAAAAACTTGACTTTTTAGACAAGCCTCTGGGGAAACATTATGACTGGACTCTGTAGCTAGAGATATCTCCTGGTCCTTTTACCTTCTCCCTCTCTATCTCCCTTTACCTCACCTTGCGTGATTGTATTGCTTTCCTATCATCAGTGGAGTTCATTTCCCCATTCTTTCTGTTATTTTAGTATGTACACTGCTCTGTTCCACCCAGGTGGCTAGCCAGCTTATAATCGAAAGTGATCGCCGGCCATCTTCCGACACAAATCGGGAGATGGCCGGTGATTTTTTAAAAGCGGCGAAATCGGTATAATCGAAAGCGGCATTTTTGACTGCATCGCCGCTTTCCCGTTGCTTCGCCGGCGAAAGTTCAAGGGGGCATGTCAGTAGATTAGCGAAGGCGGGCATGGGCGTTGCTACCAGATGGCCAGCTTTCGCCTATAATGGAAAAAAAAATAAGCGGCCTTAAGCAGTATTTCGCCGGCTTTACTTGGTCCTTTTATTTTCACGACCAAGCCTCAAAAAGGTGCCCCAACTGACCAAATGACCACTGGAGGGAATCGGGGATGACCTCCCCATACTCCCCCAGTGGTCACCAATCCCCTTCCAAACTATAAAAATAAAACTAAAAACCTTTTTTGCCAGCCTGTATGCCAGCCTCAAATGCCGTACCCATCTCCATGACAGCAGAATGTGTTGTATCCTCCGACAGCCTTTCCTTGGTTGTGATGTGGCTCTGGGGTGAGTGTGACACCTTTTCTGTTAGGTGCCCTGTAGAGTCACATTAGCAATGCATTGTGGTGGGTGTAGGGTACTGGGCTCTACTCCCATGGTGCTTTCCCCCCCTGCTAACTGGGTCAGAGTGTGCCCTGTTTTGTTTCCTGTTGTACTCCATGTGGTAGTGGCCATTTTTGTAAGCCAGTTTTAGTTCCCTTTCCTGTGTTACCCACGTTAGAGAACGTAGTTCTTACCTTGCATGGTGCTGAAAGAGGGCATTGTACACCATTGTGCCAGCTCTGACCTACTGCTAATCTTGGTACCAGGGGACTCTTTGCCAGTGGGGCATAACCTCTGATCTGCAGTTAACTGTGAGTAAACGTGGTTATTTCAAGAAAGGACTTCTTCAGAGAGATTAGTCTTCAGGTGTGAACTGGTGTGCCAAAGTTATACAGCAGCAATAAGTCCTAGAGGCTGTATGCAGGTCCCTGGAACAATTTTAGTGGGTGCAGTACATTTGTGGGTAGTGGGTTTGGGGGGCTCAGCTCCCAAAGTAAGGGAGCTATGCACGTGGGATCTTTTCTGAAGTCCAACACAGTGACCCCTAGGGTGGCTGGTTGGTGTCCTGGCATGTCAGGGGGGCCAGTGCACTAAAAATGCTGGCTCCTCCCACGGCCAAATGCCTTGAATTTGGCCGGGGTTTGAGATGGCCGACATAACTTTCCATTATCGCTGAAAAACAAACCCAGCCATCTCAAACCCGGCGAACTCCACGGCATTTGGCCGGGCTAAACCGTATTATCGAAAAAAGAGATGGCCGGCCATCTTTTTCCATAATACGGTTCCAACCAGCTGTAGCACCGCCACCAACATAGATCGCCGGCAATCTATTTGGCCGGCGACGTTCGATTATGCCCCTCCACAGCACTCTAGCAAGCAAAAACAAATAAATGATACATTTAGTTTATTTCTACTTAACTTAAATTTAAAATTGGAAGCTCAGGATTCCAACAAACCAAGACCAAGCCTAATCTTAGGGACAATTTCTAGAAGACCAGTCTTGAAAGGGATATAGATTGTGACATTGTCCGCTTAATGAAAGTGTAACACCTTGCTGTCTCCAGTCTTTCATCTAACGGAGCTAACATAACATTGAACAGGATTGGAGATAGTGACGAGCCCTTTGGCATCCCGCAATCAGGAGACCAAGATGGTGAGAGAGAACCTGACAACTTCACCTGATACGATCTAGATTTTAGGAAGCCGCAGAACCATTGGTGAACCTTCCCACACAGTCCAAATTGGTGGAACAGGCCTAAAAGCAACTCATGATCAACGAGGTCAAAGGCACTTGACAAATTGAATTGCATCACTAAAAACTTAAAGCCTAGATTGATTTCTTTCCTAAAATCAGATACTAAGGTGGTCAAGACTGTCTCGGTACTATAACAAGGCCTAAAGCCTGATTGGGAGAAAGAGGAAAAGTGGTTCATAAGCTGAGTACTAACTATTCCCTCCATTAACTTAGTCAACAATGGGATAGAAGCAGTGGTGTGCTGGACCAGGCTCTCACAGGCTCGCAAGAGCCGGTTGTTAAGTTTTTAAGAATTTTGGGAGCCGGTTGTTAAAGTAGGGCCCTCCATGGCTACTTTAACAACTGGCTCCCAAAATGTGGGCTTGGGCCCCCTGCTGAATTATCTTTTACTTTGCTGGTGGGGATGCTGAGCCCTGCCAGCCAAATAAATAGACTACTGCTGCTCCCCGCTCCTTGTTTCCAGCTCTGGGCAGCAGGCTGGGAATTCTCAAGCATGTGAGAGAAGTTCCAGCATGCTGCTCAGAGCAAGACGTTGGGAGTGGTGGCAGTCCATTTAGTGGCTGCCAGCAAAGTTATGCCTAACGTGCCCGCATGAAGGGAGGGAGGAGAGAGAGGCAAGTGTTGCTCCCCCCTCACCGGCCACCCCTGGCCCTTCCAACTGCAGAGCTGGCTACGTCCGGAGAAAGAGCCTGTTGTTAAAAATTTACCAGCACACCCCTGGATAGAAGCGACAGGCCTGTAATTAGTAACGTCTCCCAATGAAGCTGAGGTGCTCTTAGAGATCAGGGTAAGTATTATGGAACCTTTCTAATGAGGAAAAGCACCCTGTGTCAGCATAAAAGAGATAAAAGCTTGAAAGAGGTCACTGAATTCTGTTGGTGCAGTTTTTAATAAATAACTCGGACAAGCATCCAGAAGAATACGTTTTGAGAGAGGATTTATGAGAGGGTAGCAGAAAGGAGGACCACAGTCGGTCAACTGCAATAACAACATCCAGACTAGATTGTGAGCTCGTGGCCATACGTTGCAGTACAGCCCCTCATTTCAGCTACTTCTTCATCGAAGTACGTGGCTAATTGATTAGCAGAGGGAGTGGCTACAGTTACTGATGTTAAGTTTTCAATCGACAGAAGCCTATTAAGAAGGCTAAAGAGCTTGGGATATTTAAGTGGTTGCAACCAATTTGCTCTTCATTGTAGAGGGTTTTAGCTTCTATGGTCTTTTTCTTATAATCCCTGATAGACTTCCTCCAAAGCATTTTGTGGCAATAGGCCACTTAATTTGTCACCCCCAGTCTTTCTTCCCCTCCCCAACCTATACTCTAGGCATGCTCAGCTTGTCCTCACCAGTCTTTTCCCAATCAACAGGTCACCTCCAACAAGCTAATCTGTTCTCTCCAGCCTCTCACCGTCAGCCATCCAGCCGGATCCCCCCCCCCCTCCAATTAGTCAGCTGTTCCCAAACCAGTCAGCCAGTCTGCTCCTGTCCCCATCCAGTGCCACAATTCAGCCTGTGTCCCTGTCATTTTGCCTCTCATTCAAGCAGTCAGAAATCCTGCCCTCCATCCCTTCCCCACAAGTAGATGTCCAGTTCACTCTTTATTCTCCAACAAGCAGCAGTCACCAGGGTCAAAGAAAGTAAAAGCCATGGGGTTCCTTCATCAGTAGTCTTCCTGCATCAGTCAAACAGTTAATTTCTTCAGACACCACGTTGGGTTCAGTGTGTGTTTGAGCTTTTGTTCTACTGTTGCGTGAATGCACTGACAGCCACGTGGTGTCCGAATGAATGAATTAATTAATCAATTCAGGAGCTGCAAGGAGGCTGCTTGTATTGTTTTGGGATCTTGCCAGATACTTATGACCTGGATTGGCCACTGTTGGAAACAGGATACTGGGCTTGATGAATCCTCGGTGTGTCCCATTATGGCAACACTTATGTACTTATGCTGGTAGAGCGGCATGCAAGAATGCACAGGTGAGGTGCCCCATAGCTTTTCCTTTCTTTAATCCCTGTGGCTGGCCAAATCCTGTAGGCAATTGGAAAATTTTGTAGGGAGGAGGAATTTTGTCAGCACATTTTAGAAGGCGTGGGCATAGTTTGACAGTTTCATTTGGGGGGAGGCAAAGGGTGGGGCATGGCACATTAGTGTATTCATTTGAATACATACATTGTATGCATATTCATTATAGTTATTCAAAACATACACATACACACACAAGCCTAGAACACTGAATATGAGCCAGCATATCTATATCTCTCTGTCTATATCTATCTATCTATATATGTGTGTGTGTGAACTAGTGGCAGGGGCCATTTTTGCTGCATGCCATGACCCTTTTTCCCGCAGCTGGTAAAAGCCCCCCCCTCCAAAACAAAATGGCTACACTGTGTGGCTATTCGGCGAGGAGCCATTACCACCACCCATTGAGGTGGTGATAAGGGCTGCTGCACTAACCCGGCGGTAACCAGGCAGTGCGCAGCGATGCCCAATTACTGCTGAGTTATTGCCACACAAGCCATTTCCGGGGGGGGGGGGTCTTTTTCCCTCGGAAATCGCGAGCGCATGTTGGTCCAGCGGTAGTCCCGAAAGAGCAAGCAGTAAGCCTGTATTGGGCTTAGCGTCACTCTGTAAAATGGTCCCTAAATATTTAGGAGGAATTTTTTTTAGGGGTGGAAGAAGGTATTCCTGCACTAACCATTACCATGTGCTAACTGGCGATAAGTGCTCACATGGTAATTTTAAAAAATGACTGTGTAGTGATGTGACATTAGCACGCAGCAAAAAAAAACAAAGAGTAGGGAATCTGATGGCACTTTCAACACTTTGTAACAACCTATGGAAGTGCTTTTATTTATTTATAGGCACCTGACGCAGGCGGCAACACTGAAACCCAGCTCTGTGTCGAGTCTGAGTTGTTCCTACCAAAACATCTCTCCAGTAATATGGACTTTATGCCTTCTTGGTTTTGTCTTGAAAGTGCCATCAGATACCCTCTCATCTGTTTCTTCCTATGGCTTGTTAAACCCTCAAATGTGTCCCTAAACAGAAAACAAATATTCAGATCAGTATAGGATAGGAAGGGGATGCTGGTTCATGTCTATGTGGCTTAGTTTAACTCTCTTAATATTCTTACATACATGTGTGTGTCTGACTGAGTGTGGTAAATGGCTAATTTCGGCACATTGGGCTTTTAATCATCACGCAGAAAACATGAGCAGCTCCAGATAATCTATCAAGCTATTAAAACAGGCGAGCGGAAAAGATGGTGTGCCACAGTGAGTTATTAGCACCCTGGAAACAGAGTTGCAACTCGGGGCTAATGGCTTTTCCTTCAAATTAAAGCCGATTCTTCATGCTCGAGCTTTTTACAAAATATATATTTAGAAAGAATCAAAATAGAGAGAGGAACTGAATGATCTAGCTGGAAGCCCCCAACCACTGCAATGGCTTTGTAATTGAATTACTTAGCGTCTGTATTTCTGTCTATGGTGTTGTGACTTTTGATTCCTCCTCAGTACGGTTATATCTAAGTGTGGGGGGGGGGGGGGGGGGGGGCACAGGGTTACTGTCCCAAAGATCTCTAGTGTGTGCAGTCTTACTTCTGTACTAAGCAAACAGAAAAGCTGCACCATTTCTTAGTTGGAAAGCAGATCTACTTTTATTTCTGAGGAGGAACAGTGCTTTTTGTTTACATTTGTTTGTTTTTTAAGGCTTTTTACAATTACCTCCACCTCCCCTTTTTCTTGGGAGCTCCCAGATATTAGGCATGTCTAATGCAGGGCAACATGCAATGGCTTTGGTTGCTGTTGCTGTCTGGAGTGTCAGGGTCAGGGGTCATGGATTTGATATACCTCCGTTCTGTGGTACAACCAAAGCAGTGTATATTTACTGTAGGACTCAGTTGTGTTTTTGTTCTTCTTGGACTCTAATGTCCCCAGATATGGCAGTTCCTCTTGACCTGTGTGATCTTCAAATTCTACCTCTTAAACCCTATAATCCTTCCAGTCAATTTTCAGCCGGCAGTGGTCAGTGTCTTTTTAAGCACTGTTTGTTGTTGGCTAAATTAGTCCTGGATTTTCCATGTTGGGAAAATCCAGGACTAATTAAGCCAGGTATCAGCATTTCAAATCTGGCTCTTACCAAACTGCCACTGGCCACCCGAGCTTATGGGAATCCTGGCTGATATTCGCAGCTGAATACTGGCTGTGACCCGCATAAGAGAAATTTACATATTCTGCTGCCCCAAACAAGCCTCTGACCCACCTCCTGTCCCCCTCCCTGACAAGCTTCCAATTGTCCCAAGCTCCCCAACAAGCTACTGATGCTCCCTTCCTCCCAAATTCCAAACCCCACTTGCTCCTTCCCCTTGCGGCTTCTGGTTGAAAATGGCTACCGTGACCTCTAGTGGTAGTCTCGCAGTACTATTGTGATTTCCATGCGACTACTCTTAGAGGTCACGACAGCCATTTTCAGCCAGGAGCTGCAAGGGGCAGAGCGAGTGGGGTTCGCCTCTGCCTCATCAGCCACTACACTACCAGTCCAGTTAAAGTAGACTCGATGGGGCCTACTGGAACTTGGGGGGCAGGAGGGGGGATTGGAAGCTTGTTGTGGGGTGGGAGAGGTATCAGAAGCATGTTGATGGGAGCTGGGAAGGAGGATCTGAAGCTCGTCGGGGGAGGTATATATTGATCAGCAGAACGGTACTCGGAAGCTACTGTGGTCCCACATGCCCGGTTAGCTATGTGGGCACTGCCACTAAATATTGTAAGTGCTCCGATATTCCATAACTCCTGGCTCCAGCCCTCTCCTGCCCCCTTTCACACTAACCAGGCTCATTAAGCATGATTTAAGTGGGCAGAAGCTTCTCCTGTCATGGGAGCTGGCTCTGTGGGTGGTGTGAGAGCTTGAGCACCCCCAGTATTGAGAGAATTCCTTGTATGTGCCCAGGGAGGGGTTATTGCCATTGGGCTTAGCACCCCCAATAATTCTGAAATGTTGGCTCCTACGTCTCCTGCCCACTTCACACACTGTGAATATGGAGCCCCTTGTTTCTAGTACTTTCTGGTGTTTACAATCCTTGGGATCGATGTTCACTGTGGCTTAAGAGGGCAGGAGGGGCTTCTGCTCACTTAAACTATGCTGAGCAGACCAACAACAGATACTGGGCCGCAGTTAACCAGGCTCCTGCTAAAAATCAGCTCTGACCGCCCGGCACAATCTGGGCAGTGCTGGAGCCAGAGTCAGGGCAGACCTGGAAGTTATGTGCAATTTTTAATGCTAGTGTCTGCATAGCTCACTGGGCAGATAGGACCACACAGAAAAAGTAGCATGACTTCCAGTTCTACTGAGCATCTAGATATTAAGTGTCTGGCATTGCATATACAGGCATAATTTAGCCCTTGGCTGTCAGAGGCTTTAAAGCCACTGACCTCCGTGGGCTGAATATTGCCCAGCTTATTTCTAGAACTTTATAGTGTTTGGGCTGTGCAATCCTTGTGCTATAAGGGTCAATTCTAGAAACCGTGCCAGAATTTAGCATTCCAAAATGCAGCATGCCAAGTGCAAATTCTATAACGGGATCTGAGTGCCCAGATTCAGCTACAGGATGGCAGTCTAAATCAGCATTTACGTGCTAATATTTAGGCATGTCAGCAGCAGGTGCAAATGTAGCACTTTAGTGCATAATATACAGTATTCTATAACGTACACGTAAATATTTTCACACATCCATGCCTGGCTCATGCAGCTCCCCTGTGCACGTCCCCTTGCATTTACACAAAGTACAGAAAGGCGATATCTCAAATGTGGAACAAACATAAACTTTCCCTGAAATTCTATAAATGGCGCTTAAAATTGAGCGTGCAAATTTAGACATGTTCTCAATTTGTGTGCGCAATTTAATAAGCCAATTAGCACTGATTATTAAGTTCTAATAATTATTGGAACTAATTGGCCTTAATTGAAATTTATATCCGCATTTTTTGTCACGCGGCTCTGAAAAGAGAGTGTAGGGGCGGATCAGGGACATTCCTAGAATTGATGTGCGCTGTTACAGAATAAGGGGATCCACTCCTAATTTAGATGTGAGGAGTTACACCAGGGTTTACTTGATGTAAATCCTCTTGTCTAAAGTTAAGCACTAACTTCCAAATTTTATAAAATTGTATGTGCAAATTTGCACATGCAATTTTATTACATAACGAGTCAATTAGTTCCAATAATTGGCTTTTTAACAAGCAATTCTTGGCTGTAATTAGATTTAATTAGAACTTACGTGCCTAAATTTTATGTGGAGCCCAGAAAAGGGGGCGTGGAAATGGGAGGTTCATGGGCGTTTGGGGCAGATTGGGGGTGTGGTTTTAGGGCATGCAAATCTATCTCATGCATGTTCATTGTGGGTGTCCTGAAAACCTGCCTGGCTAAGTGTGACCTGAGGACTGGGTTGAGAACCTCTTGCCTTAGCCTAAGTAGATTGTCTGAAAACAGCCTCCCTCGTTGGTCCTTGCATATAAACCACTGTGATGTTGTCCAAAGAGAGGCAGTATATCAAATCAATAAAGAATAGAAACAAATATGTGATCATTTCACAATAGGAAGGAATTAGGAAGTGCAAGGAAGACAAAAAAGGGAAGAACAGAATCTCATAGGTGTTCCAGTAAGACAAATTATTTTGAGTATCTGAATGTTTGTGGAACATATAACTTCTCACTCATTCTCCATATGCAAATTCTCTACTGGTCCTCATTGTAGTCCACAAGCTTTGATCTCTCTTTGTCATTGTCAGAATCCAGAATCTGGCAAGACATCTGGACAAGCTGCATATTACTTTGCAGAACCTGCTGTGCATTCAAGTTGAATTCATTTACGTTCTCCACATGTGGTTCTGTTGTATAAATGTAGCCCCTGACTTGGGGGTCCTGAACCCCAGCCCCTTACCCTCTTAAAAACACGCTTTCAACATCCTGCTACTTTCATTAGATTCCAGGAACAAGCAGCGAGCGAAGGAGGAAGAAAAAGAAGCTAATTCCAATTTATTAACTGTGAATCAGACTTCAGGCCACGTACACTGAGAGTGCGGCTCGATGCCATTGCTTCTTGGAGTCAAGATTCAGAGAATTCAGATTCCCTTGCAGGATGGCACAGAATCACATCACAGGAGTTGGCAGTGTCATCTGTGTAAAGGACAGACCCCATGCTTAAGGGCAAAAAAAACCCTCCCTCTGACCTGCACAGGCAAAGGTTGACAGTAGTGCAGAGTTTCTTCGATGACATCAGAATGACTTTTTGATCTAAACAAAAATGCTAAAGGCAACTTTTTTTCATGGAAAACTAAAAATGTTTCTGTGACAGAAGAATCTAATTTAAAAGGGCTTGAGCAGGAAGGTGTATAGAAATATCTAGAAGGTGCGACAATGCACTCGAATTGACTGGCTTGTTATGTGGTAAAGAAGCAATTTTAAATAAATAAAATATATACAAGTCATTCAATGTTCAGCTTTTCTTTAAGCACTGATTGCCATCGGCTAAATTAGACCCAGAAACTGGGTGCCAGTCCCTATGGGGGGAGAATTTTATGTATGTCACTGAAAAAATCAGTGTGGAAAAAAATGCGCTTACCGCTATTCTATCATCCTCACCTAAAGTTAGGCGTGGTTTATAGAATATACGTAGCACGTCTCCATGACTGAAATTTAGGAGCAGCCATTTATGCCAACTAAAACCTGGTGTAAATGCCCACATTTAACTTAGGAGCGGATCGGGTATATTGTATAACAATGTGCTTAAATTTGAGGAACGCCCACAACCCGGCCATGCCCCTCCTATGGCCACGCCCCTTTTTGAGATCCACACAGAATTTACGAACACCACTTTACAGCAGGGGCGTAGCCAGACCTTGCTGGGAGGGGGGCCAGAGCCCGAGGTGGGGGGCACTGTTTAGCCGCCGCCACCGCCACATTGGACCCGTCTGCTGATGACCCCCTTGAACCCCCCTCCCGCCACCAACCCTCCCCCGCCATTGCCGCCCGCCCCACCGCCGAATCAGATACCTCAGATACCTCATTTGCTGCAGCCGAAGAGAGTCTTCTTCAGTTCAGCACCAGAGTAGCGCCTTCATTCAACGAAGTTCCTGCTGTGATCAGCTGGTTCTGACGTCTTACGTCCTGCACGATGCAGGATGTAAGGCGTCAGAACCAGCTGATCACAGCAGGAACTTCATTGAACGAAGGCGCTACTCTGGTGCTGAACTGAATATGACTCTCTTCGGCTGCAGCAAACGAGGTATCTGATGCGGCGGCGGAGCGGACGGCGGGGGAGGGTTGGTGGCGGGAGGAGGTTCAAGGGGATCGTCGGCAGGGGAGCCAGGGCCAAATCTACAGGGGCCCAGGCCCCCCTCAGGCCCCACGTAGCTACGCCACTGCTTTACAGAATACGCTTAGAAAGTTGTGCACATAAATTCGAATTAATGCCGATAATTGCTTGTAGTGCCAAACAGTTTGTGAATTAATCTGCGTGCACGATTTGGCCACACTGCCTAATTTGCACATGCATCTTTAGTTGTCATATATAGAATTGCCCCCTAAATGATCTTTGGCACCGAGTACCTGGAGTTATCTGAGTACCTCTGATTTTCAGCAGCAGCCAGAGAGTGACCCTTTCTGCTGTCTTAAGTTACCTAGATAGTTATCTGAGTACGTCTGCTTAATAGTGGTGCTGGGCTAATTCCCAGTTCCTCCCTGACTCTCGAACCACTCCAGCAGTAACTGGACACTGGTGCAACGGCGGTCTACCCATTTATTGAGCAGCACTATCCGGGTATGAGCCAATGAATATCAGGGACTGACCGAGGGTTACCAACTAGATCCAGATTCACCTGACAGGGTTGATCCAGTCCTGGGCTTACCCGAATGCATGCAGGGACTTCTAGCCTTGCTTTTATTAGGAAATCTAATGGGGAAATCAGAACTACAAGTCCCTGCATGCAGTGGGGGTAAGCCTGTTGGGCGAATCTTGATCTACTCGACAACCCTAGCACCTGGTTGGTGCGAATTAACCAAGTGAGAGGCTCTCTTGCCCAATTAAATTGCTTTGAATATTAACCCCTAAATTTCATGGGCGCTAATGTTTCACTGTGACATCCTGTTCCTTAGTTGCCATGTGCAGTGTTGCAAAGCAGAGTTGTCCTTAAGAGGAGGTGTTAGTTTGATCTGGTCATGATGTAGTGATGAGTATATAACCCCTGCCCTGCAGAGGAAGAGGGGGACATGCATGGAAGTTGGAGAGGGAGGGACACACGGAGGAGTGTGGGGTGTGTCCTGCTCAGCTTCCCACTCCTGCTGCTTATACATCCAACCACTAGTGGCTAGTACACATGTAGGTATGCAAGTATACTCTGCCCTTCTCCACCCCGGGGAACATCTGCTGTATATGGTAGGGTTGCTCATTGCATATATTTTTAAGACTTGAATATAGTAGAAAAGTTTGCGTAGCTGACTTTTTGTGTAGCACTAGGTTTTACACGTAGAAAGTAGGGGTGGGTAACAATTAAAAGTTTTAATCAAAATTAATTGTGGTATTACAAATTTGAATCATACAATTAATCACACCTCTGGGATGGATTGCTCAGTAATAATAAATTTTCACTATGCAGACTGTGTGGAAAATTTTAAACCAGCTGAATATAATGAAAAGTTGCAAACACACACTTCCTTCTCACAGGACATTGCTCCCCTCCCCCCATACAGATATCTACCTTTCTCTTCTCCTGCTGCATTCTTCCCCTGTACCAGTGGCGGCCCTACTATTAGGCCACCTGAGGCCCACTGTTCCTGGAGTGGCATCTCATCCTTGCTTCCTCCACCCCCTTTCCCGAGTTTACCTTCTTTGTCCAGTGATTCCCATATGCCGCCCTGCCGTCGGCACCGGCCTCTAGTCTTTACTGTGGTCTGCCTTTCTGATGTAGCTTCCTGTTTGCTCAGAGGCGGCTGCAGTAGAGAAGAGGCCGGTGCTAGTGCCAGAACAGTGCATCGGAATCACTGCCTGCCACCGCCTTCTGGAAAATGGGAAAAGAAAGTAAACTTGCGGAAGGGGGTGGAGGAAAGAAGGGGGGAGATGCCAGAGGGGGAGTGGCATCTTACCTTGGGCCACCCCTCCATTATGTCAAGGTGAAATACGATAGGCAAGGGAGAGAAAGCAATGCTGGACAACAGAAGGGAGTTAAACTTTTTGATCAGGATTAAAAAATTTAATCCTATTTAAAATTAAAAAAAATAATAATAATCAACATAGTAGTGAACTAATGGCTCCCTAGTAGAAAACATTTCTAATTTGTCTTCTACCACATTAGCACACATTAACACCATTAATACAAGTTACTAGTAAAAACAAACCTACTAACTCCAAGAACATTTTAGAACAGTAGTTCAATGCTTTATAACACTTTGTTTTGACTACTGCAATAGTCTGCTACTAGGTATTTCCAGATCCCAGTTTCAGGCATTACAGGTTTACATATTTCACTGGTTTTCAAATCTTTACATTGGTTACACATTAAATATCATATCAAATTTAAAATCTTGCTTTTGGTTTTTAAGATCTTGACAAGTAAGGTTTCAGAAATAATAGCAGCAAAATTACATGTGTATCTACACAATTGTATTTAGATTTTCCTTCATTTCAAGTTATAAGATTGATGGAATATAGAGCAGTTGTTTTTTAAGTTGAAGGTCCTACTTCGAGGAACAGTTTACCATTAAGACTTAGGAAAATACGAGAGATTAAAGAGTTCAAAAGCGAATTTAAGTCCTATGTCTTTATACAAGGATGTAGTCGAATGATAACATGATTTGAGAAGCTGGAAGAGATGAGATTAATGAGAATGAAGCCAAGATTTTATGTTGATTGTTTATTTGTGATGATATTTTAGTTGGTTTTAATGTTATGGTGGTGTCGAAAAATGTATTCTGATTTTATGTATGTATATCTTGTGAACGGCTGAGAACATTTGGCTTGTGTGGTATATAAAAATTTAAATAAATAAATCTATATAGTGTGTCACATGTTAGGCACTGAAATGGAAGTTAGAGACCCAAGTGGGGGTAGATGGCAGTTAGATACTCTTCAATAAGTTAACGCCTAAGTGGTGTAGGGTGTACCTGGAAAGGGGGGGAGGTGCTACCTGTGCATTAGCCCTACCATCACTTAGTAAAAGGGCCCCTTGCACGTCTAAGTGGCAGCATTTAGGTATTCACATTTACAGAGAAGGGCGAGGAAATTAGAGTGGATGGGATGAAAGGCAAACGCATCCAGGGCTCTTCAGCTTGGAGAAGAGACGGCTGAGGGAGAGAAATGATAGAGGTCTATAAAATAATGAGTGGAGTGGAATCGCTTGTTTACTCTTTCCAAAAATACTAGGACTAGGGGGCACGCGATGAAGCTGCAAAGTAGTAAATTTTAAAAGAATCAGAGAAAATATTTTTTCACTCAAGCAGATGATCAAAAGCCCCGCACTGTTCCAAACAGCGCTCTAAAATAGCGCTGGAACAGGGCAGGGCTTTACCGCACTGATGATCAGAAATAATTGCATGCAAATTTAAGCACACAATTATCTCTGATCATGGGGTAGAAGTGCGGGAGAATTGTGCCTGAGCATGCGCTCAGCACAATCCTCCCGCATTTGTTTGACAGGTCTGGGCTCGGAGCTGGCGTAGGGTTTGCCGCGGCCAGTGACCCAATCTTTGGTGCGCTGGCCGCTGATCATTGGGGAGGAATACTTAATGCCCTCTTTACCATGCATTTGCATGCTAGTTGCGTTCAGAGCCCTCGAGCGCGTTGTTTCACACACTTGAGGGCTCTGATCATGGGGCGTTAGCAAATGCCGGCGCTAGTATGGATGGCGCTAACAGCCTCTAGCGCCGGTGTTTGCTTCTGATCATCCCCTTGCCAATGTGTAATTAAACTCTAGAATTAGTTGTCAGAGAATGTGGTAAAAGCAGTTAGCTTAGCAGGGTTTAAAAAAAAGTTTGGATGGCTTCCTAAAGAAAACGTCCATAGACCATTATTAAAATGGACTTGGGGAAAATCCACTGCTTTTGTGGGATCTTGCCAGGTACTTGTGACCTGGATTGGCCACTGCTGGAAACAGGATGCTGGGCTTGATGGACCTTCGGTCTGTCCCATCACAGCAAGACTTATGTTCTTATGCTTTTTACCTGGTGTAAGTGCGGGGCACTTAAATGTTTGTGCCCAAATACCATTTAAGCTCTGTTCTATAACGGAATCTGGGTACCCAAGTGCCATTTTGGGGTGTCTAACTTTTAGCACCCTTTATAGAATTGCTCGCTATGTCCCAATTCTTAAAATGGGACTTGTGGTAAATAGTGGGCATTAACCATTTTAACAGATGCAGAATCAGCAGTGCACATTAGTAACTAATGTCATAAAACTGGTTTCTTGCTCATCTTCCTCTGTCTTCCCCCTTGATCTTTTCCATATCCCTGAGCCTCCTTTGTCAGTACTAGTCTGTTGTTTTAAGTCATGGTGTAAACTGCTTAGTTGCTCATCCAGGCTCAATTTTGTGGTATATCAAAAATAAGAAATAAAATAAACAAGATAGGGCATGGGTGATGGAGAGCATGAATGTATCATCAATAGTGGCTCTGCCCCCTACCTATCCTTAATAATATGTTTGAGAGCAATGTTAAATATCTGTCCGACCACCCTGATTTTCTCTTTTGTAACACCTGCTATTCAGTCCAACCTGAATATGTTGTGAAAAGTGGGACAGTCAACCTAAGATGAGTGGAGTCATGAAGGAAGAGTCTGGGGGACAAAGTTGTAAGTGAAACAGGCCTGGATTTAGATATAAGCAACAGGTGCCAAATTTTGACCGGTGTTGGAGCATTTCTCCCTTTGCCAATGCCTAAATCTGGGCCTGGCATATGCATCACAGTGCCTGTCAGCGCACAAGGGGTGGAAGGCCCTGAGCTACAGAGCTACCTAACAGAGAAGCATTGCTGGCTGCTGCGGGGCATCATAAAAGAAAATAGGATCCAGGAAAGGAAAATGGGATGAGCCCCCTCCCAGGTCCCCACTCACCACTCTGAGCAGCAACAACATAAATCTAGCACCAGAATGAAGTGAGGAAGAATCTTGGGGAAGGAAGAGACTGACTTCTGGACAGAGGAGAGATGTGGGCATGAATGAAGGTATTACGAAAGGAAGGGAAGAAAGCTTTGAGGGGTGTCAGGAAAAGAGGGGAGAGGGTAGAATGCTTCAGGAAGGGAAGGAGGTCCGAGATAAGGAGGGGTGAAAAGAGGAGAGCTATCAAGGATGACGGAAGGAGAAAGGTTGGAGCTTCATACTGAGTTCTCCTGATGGGATTGCCAGGCAGTTAAAAATATTCTATAATTATATCACAACCTCTATTATCCATCGCCATCAACAAGACTAAATCCTCCACACAGAGATAGCTCTGAATTCCTCTCTTACCTCTCATATGCCTGTCTCTTATTTCATCTTTGTCTTCTTCCTCCTCTTTTCTTTGTGTCTCCATATCCTTAACCACAGTCCCCCGTTCTTCCCTCTGTCTTTCTTCGCCTGACCCCATATCTTTCTTCCTCATCCTCATGCTAAATCATCCTGAAAGTATCCTGCTGAATCCTTTATGGCTGATGCAGTCTCACCATGGCAACCTGCAGGGAGGGTTAATTGATTTGGAACAAGGGAACATTTCTTCCTGTGGCAGGGGAGAGCTGATAGGCAAATACAAATTCCTTTAATACAGTCCACTAAGCAAAATAGAGCAGGAAGAAGAGGCCTCTTCTGTACCTGAAAATCACAAATCATTAACATCCAATTCACAATTTAACTTACTTCTGACTTACTGCTAACCAGCATCTGCCAATTACACAAAATTATCCATATCTACGGCTTTCAGACTCGGTCTAACCCACTGTTCCATTCCACAGAACATTTAACACCCATTTCTTATAAATCTGCACCAGTTCGAACTCTCTCGTGACCGCTACTGACCACAGCAGGGGTTACTGCAGGTTTGTGGAAAATCTCATGTCTGAATTTCAGGTCTTCTTTATTTCCTTTCAGGAGTACCTGGATGTTCTGGGACGGCCAATGGTGCTGGCAGGGAACCAAGCGAAGCAAGTCCAGTGGACAAATGTGTACCAGGATGCTCTTGTAAGAATACGATCAAAGGAGAATCACAGTCTGTACTTATCTTTATGTATATTGAACGCTTAATGTACTGCCTTTTACAGAAAATCAAAGCAGTTGACAATTAACTGTTCATTATTCAAAATAATTTAACTGGCTAGAAATGGCCACTGACTGGTTAAATCTGCTAATTTTCGGTGGCATTTAACCGGTTATCGCTGCTGAAAATGAGCAGTTAGTGCCTAAATGAAAGCTGGCTACTTTGATGGCATTCCAGATGTGGAGTCGGCACTTGGCCGGTTACATGCCGATATCCAGCATTTAACCAGCCAGAGTAACCGCATAAAGCACAGTCATATATTTATTTGGCAACTGTGGCCAGTTAAGCTCTGAATATCGATTTAACAGGCCTTGTGTTAGCTGGCACCACATAAACCAGATATTCAGTTTCAAAGCCTGGCATTGAATATCTGGGAGTAACACCAGCAGCGGTCAGCAAAATGCTCACCACCACTGGCTAAATATTCATCCCTAAAAACTGATAAAATCAGAACCAGAAAGGAAAAAAGATAGCGAGAGGCAGAAAAAAACAGAATATATAAAAGGAAAAAATGCAGAATAATAGCCAGCCATATAACCCAACCAAGTATCATCACATCGATGACCTTCGAAAGGCCAGAAAAAGCGGGTGGGTCTTATGTGTGTTTCTAAATGTAGAGTAAGACAGTTCAGCATGCACAGAAAAAGCAAGAGAATTCCAGAGGCAATACAGTAAAATGCACTGCGTTTCGTGGACTCCAACTGAAAACAGTATACTGATGGAAGATCAAGGTGATGCTCAGGTGCTGAACAGAGAGCCTGAGTAGGGGTATAAAGGATAACCTGAGAGTGCAAATAAGTAGGTAGTCCAATGTGGGAAAGTGTCAATATTTTGTGCTGGATGTGATAAGAAATGGGAAGCCAGTTGTATTTTTTTTAGTAGAGAAGAGACCCGAACAAAATGTATTGCATGGGACAGTAGTCTATCAACTGTATTCTGAGCTGACTGAAGCATTCTCAGGAGTGAAGACGTAATATCTGCATAAGCAACATTACAGTAATCTAGATGAGATGCTGCAAGAGCATAAAGCAAAATGGCACAAGCAGCACCATCAAGATGGTTGTGAACCAAACATATAAATCAGAGACAGGAAACAGGAGCTAACCACTGAAATAATCTGACTGTCAAATGAGAACTGATAATTCAGAAGAATCACTAACTGAAGGATTCTATGAGAGTCAGCAGTGTAGCAAGTGAGCCAAGCCACAATGGTTTTTGAAGGGTTAAGCCAAAAGGGGGTTCACAATATCCACAAAAATTCAACAGCAACAAAAGAAAGTGGAAAAGAAACCAACTTCAAGAGATCAGTTGTATGACTATTATAATAAATCCACTGATACATCAGAGATAATGAGAGATTAGATGAAATAAAAATTAATCATAGAAAACTCTATAAAAACATACCTCAGAAAAAATCTCTATATATCCATGGCACCATTGTAATATTTGTTTATATAGCATACAACAGAACAAAAATATTAAAAATAATATAATAAACTGATCCATAGAAATAATATGACATTCCTACAGATAAGGAACTATGATAAATAGAATCATATAAGGGATAAAATTATTACATTGCATATAAGTCACATGGAGATATAACATAAAATGGCAGACATATGAAAAATGAACATACCGATCAGTGAGTGCACAGTTGTATACTGATTTGCCGACATCCCTCAGCTGTTTTAATTGACAGATGTTTAAAGCCTTTTTAAATCTGACTGTCGATTCTACATATATCCAGTTTTTAATATTCTTCTTTTGCATTAGTTTTTCATTCTATTACCCACTTACTGTCTTGCGCGCGCTATCTTTTGTATATCTTTGGACTTTCATCGCTATGGATACATTTGTATGCTTTTGGATTCCTGACATTGTCGCTTAAATATAACTTTTGCTTTAGTGTACTCCTGTTTTATTAATCTTTTAATTTTTGGTTTCTTTATCTTGCCACGCTTTTTTTTACATCTCTTAGCTGTTTTGGTATGATAGTTTTTTATGTTTTCTTCAAGTCTAACTCTCGGTTCACTCAAAAGAGATGCAACCACGGTTTCAGTGCTGTGGCCAGGGCTAAAGCCAGACTCACTTGGATGGAGGATATTAGAAAACTCTAGAAGCTTTAGCAACTGAGCAAATACAACATTTTCAGTCAACTTGAATGGGAGGTTGAGGATGGATCTGTAGTTGGGATGTGTCAACGTTGCCCCTTTTTGGAAATGGGGCAGATGGCCACGGACTTCCAGATCATACCTGAAGATAGACTGTTACAGCCCATTAGGATAACCAGGGAGGAATGAGACCATGCTTAATGATTCATAGCCAGGGTGTGGGAATAGGATCAAGGGAACAGGTGGTCTGATTCGTGGGGAAAAAACAAGTTTGATGAATAGAGTCGGAGATGGAAGATTGAAGATTACTGGCTGACACTGGGTCTACATATCTGTTAGTCTGTCCCTTTCTTTCTGTCATTTCATCTGTCTTTCTTGTGTTCTTTCTTTCTGTATACCCAGACACTCTGTATCCATCTCTACCTCTTGACCTCTTTCTGAGTATCCACTGCTGATCTCCATATTTATCTGTTCTCTGTAAAAAATAGTTTGTGTTTGCACTGCAGTGCCTCAGTTTTTTATATATTCACCCATGGAATTAGGTCTTTAGAAGACTAAGGTGCAGACTTTAATTTTCTTATGGTAGGTTATAAATTTGAAGGCTGAGATTGACCCCAACCAATTCACATCTGTAAGAACCTTGAATAATCAACAAAAGAATTGGTCAGAGGAGCATCGTTATGTCCCAGTTAACTAAAAGTCATAATTACCCACTACAGGACTTTCCAAGCTTAGGTCCCTTCCCATCTGTGCAGTCTTGGAGTCAGTTGTAGAATATTATCTTTGAATAATTCTTATATTGGTTCAATAAAAGCTATCATAATCCAGAGAAAAATTCTGTTTTCTCTGGATGAAGCCAGCTCCTAGAACTTTGCACATACGTAATAAATTCATCTTCGTTTCTGCAAGTTTCACTGGTGATTTACCAGCAGACCAATGACATTTCTAGGAATAACATCATTAAAATTATTATTCAAAACAAATCAATAAGAAATACCACATAAATAAGTTTATAACCTCTTACAAAAGGAGATTAAGAGGCCACAACTTAATCTAGTGGCTATATTCAGTAGCGTTTGAAGTTTCTCCCAAATCTTATGGGAACAACCAGCAAATATTACAGTACTATGACAGTAGTCCATTTGGCACACAATATAAGCTTGTATTATATTTTTAAAATGATCAAAGAAAAAATAGCCCCAAATATGTCAAAGTTGTCTTAATATCCAAAATACCTTTTGAATCAGAATCAATACCTGTTTTTCAATAGTTAATCAGGGGCCTAGGATAATTCCCAAAACTTTCAAGAGGTTTCAGAATAAAAAGAGATTCCATTTAAATATATGCACCATGTAGGATCCTCACATTACCCATTTCTTAGCTACAGTATCTTAATTTTATCCATATTGAGCTTTAGCAAACAGGAAGAGGCCCAACTTCCTACTTGTGAAAGGTAATAGTCTTATCTCCCATAGTAGAGGTTAATGGAATAAGAAGGGTTATGTCATCTGTATAACTGTAGAATTTCACCCTTAATTCTGTTAAACCTAGACCAAATATCAAAATATTGAACAAAATTGGGAATATTGACGATCCTTGCAGAACACCACAACTAAGTATCCATGGCTCAGATAATTTCCTATCCCAATATACTTAATCTAGCAGCTTTATTCATGCTTTGGATGTTTGAAAACTGGCACTTAGACATCCATATTGCATGGACATCCAAATAGCAATTTTATAAAGCCAGCATATAGACATCTAGTTTCCAAGTTTAATCAATATTTGATATACCGTCCATTCGGAAATCCATGCTGAGAGAGAGAGAAGGGAAAACAACTAAGCACGAAGCCGAGCCTGCATGCTTTTTACCGCTGCTGCCGCCCTAACCCCGACGAGGTAAGATAGATGACTTTTAAAATTCGGAGGGAGGGGGCCTGGAACTCGAAGGGAGGGAGGGAGGGGGGACCCTAGAACTGGGAGGGAGGGGAAGACCCTGGACCTGGGAGAGAGGGAGGGAGGGGGACCCTGGAACTCGGAGGGAGGTGGAGGGGGGACGAGGGAGGGGGGATAGGGGAGAGGGAGGGGAGAATGCACCACCTGTAAAAAAAAAAATTCAGCACCCCCAATCATTTTGAAAAGTTGGCTCCTATGCCCCTTTCTCAAACAACTCCCTACACTTGGAGAAGCCAGCACCCCCCAGCTTAGAGAGCAAAGAGCAAAAATACCCTGTGGGATCTTACACTGATGCCAGACCCTGACCAGAGGGAACAGGAAAGGATTATCATCAGGTGCCCCCTCCAAGGGCCCAGCCCCTGGTGAGACTTCAAAGATACTAGAAGGACAGAGGTGCTCCCAATGTACTGGGATCCAAAAGTTGTGACCCAGCTGGTCATGAAAATCTTTTAGCACCTTTAGCACCACTGCCCTATAATACTGTCTGAGACTGGGCAACCCAACCCCACCCCGCTGGCTGCATTAGATGTTGCAAACTGGTGCAAGGCTTTTTCCCTTGCCATGAGAAGGAAATCAACAACTCATCCCACCTGAGAAAATAATTTCTTTGGAATCGAAATAGGGAGCTGAACAAGCAGAAAAAGAAACTTGAGAGAGCACATCACCATGTTAAGGTAAGTTTACCCCACTGCTCCAGGTCTTCCTGCACTTTATCTAGTAACAGGGTATAGTTAAGAGCGTAAAGATTCTGCACCTGATCCGTTACTTGGATCCCCAAATATCGAAATCCTCAAGTGGCAACCTGAAAGGGGAAGAAATGTAAAATTATTACCTAAAGTGTATACAGAGCTTGGTAGATGTATAACCCCTAGTTAGTTTGGCTCATGTGGTTGCCTGGGAGAGATGGTTTGGGAGTGTTAACAGGGAGGAATATTAGCAGAGGACTCATCTCCATGCACATAAATATTCAGCAGTTACAGTGTAAAACCAAATGCAATACCAGCTAATGAACAGGTTTTTTTTTTTTGGACTCCTATGAAACAGGCCCAGGTTGCATCTGGGAGGGGTTTGGAGGGGTTGTGTTGGAGGAACTGGGGAGGGGGGATTATGAGCATATGTGGTGGTCCTGTCCCAAGATTCAGGTCTTTGGAAGGAGGTATAGGATGCTATCGTATTGTGGACTAATGTTGATTGGACGCACCAACCGGAGGTGGGGGGGTGTCTTGGAGGAGAACGAGACACTAACCGAGGGTAACAGGTTGATTTTGACTCTACTGTTAATGGCAAAAATGGCTATTGCTAGGCTCTGGCGGGCGGAAGCATTCACCTTCGGTGCAAATTTGGATCAACATTTGTACAGAACTAGAAAAGACGGGGTAAAAAAAACTGCAATATGAGCAGTGTGTGACATCGGTGCCCATCTAAGGGGCAGTTGAGGAGTTGATAGGGTCCTTCTTCAAGAAGGATCACTTTGTTAGTTCCACTTTCTTTGTTTTCTTTCTTCTCATTCTCTGTTTCTTCTGGTTGGGTTGCCCTTAGATGCTATTCTTTTCTTATGTTTCTTATGTTTCTGGTGTTTCTTTGTATGCCTGTGTATGAATATGTACTGCTTAGAGCAGAAGGGGGGGTGTCTTAAAGCTGTAGTTGTACTTGGTTTTCATATTGGTGTTGGTGATATATACTGGTTGGTTGACAACTGTAAAATTGTTGAATAAAAACTTACAGTTAAAAAACACAAGATCTCACCAGTGGTCATTTAGGGCACCTTTTTGTAATGTTCTCTTGTTTGAAACAGGTCTAGGCCAGCGTTTTTCAACCTGTGTGCCACAGCTGCTTCCCAGGTGTGCTGCAAAGTCCGCGGGGATTCCACAGGCATTGCTAAAATTTGCCTTGCCACCCCAAAATTCCCCCCGGCAGTCCGGCATCACCTCCTTACCTCCCTTTCTCCCGTTCCTTCCTACGGATTCTGCATAGCTTTCCTATCTCTCTCTGCTCCCGTGTTATCTGGCACTGCAGGTACTGATTACATCAGGCTGTCTTTCCAGTCAGCCCCAGGATCCTTCCCTCTGTCACAACTTCCTGTTGCTGCATGGGAAGGATGTGGCAGAGAAAGCTTCAGGCCAGCCAGTGAGAGCTAGATGTAATCACTGCCAGCCAGTGGGAGATAGGAAGACATGCCGGACTCGCAGGGGGGAATGGGGGGAGGAAGAAGCTGCACATGGATGAAAGGGGGAGGGGAAAATTCACATGGATGCAAGGAAAGGGAAGTGGGGAATCCACATGGATGGAAGGGAAAGAGGAGAGGACAGCGGTAAATGCGTATGGATGGGATGGAAGGGAGAGGATAAAATTCTGCACCTGGATAGAAGGGAAGTTTGTTAGGAGAACATACATAGATAGAAGGGAAGAGAGGGGGCAAATGCACATGGATGGAAGGGGAGGGGAAATGCTGCAAATAGCAGGGAAGGAAAGTGGGGGATGAACATGGATGGAAGGATAGAAAGAGGGGGAAATGCACATGGATAGGATGGAAGGAATGTGGGGAATGCTCATGGATGGAAGGGTAGAGGAGAGGAGAAAATGCCCACAGAAAGGAAGTGTGGGTATGGGGGGGGGGGGGGGGAACGCATATGTATAGAAGGGAAGGGAGTGGAGGAAATTTTGAGAAATTGCATCTACTAGTGTTATTTTGCACTGTCAGGAGGACATGCATTTCTTCCTATTTCTCTTGTGTTACACAACATGCAGAGTCCGGTATCTCTGCTTTCAGTTTTTGTCTGTATGCTTTTGTGGATCTCTATTTTGTATCAGGTGAAAGTCATGTTCTGCATCTGCAAATGAGGTGAAGGATTCTGCTAACATGTGGTGTCTGTGTAGGAATCTGTAACAGTCCATCTTGTTCCAGTTTCCCAGTAGCAGGTATATTGGTGCTCTAATGTATTCCAGTAGCATAATTAAATTAAATAACTACTTCTGAAGGTTACAGTTACGGGTGGGGATGGAGGAGATTACTTGCGAGGTTGGAATGGATCTTAGCAGGGACGGGTGGGTATGAGTCAGATTCTAGTGCTGTGCCTTGATAATTTTTGCACCTTTAAGTGTGCCACCCAATGAAAAAAGTTAAAAATGTCTCAAGTTTTGCCCCAGACATTGTGGTTTTGTTCCATTAAGGCAGAAAAACATCTAACTTTTGGGAACATCAACACACACCCTTGAAAATTGGATGAACTGCAGACAAAAAGTCTCAAATCCGAGTTTAAAAAATCACAACTTAGACATTTTTACGAGAAAAACGTCCTTCTGCCTCTTTATCCCGCTTTTCAGACGCTTTACTCGTATGAAAATATGCACCAGGCTTTGAGATCCAGCAATTGAATCATTGCATAATAATGGGGCAAGAAAGATTTTAAAGAGGATTGAAGCCAGCTTGGGACCCGTGTGGCACCCCACAAGTATATTCAAAAGCTTTGGAACAAGAGTCTTGTACAGACTTGGACATCCAGAGTGATGTACAGACTTGGTCATTCAGATTCTGAGTTGAAGGCCATTAAAACAATTTCACACATTTCTCATAAGGCCAATTTCACTTAACAGAGTTATCAACAATGAATGATCCACTAAACCAAAAGCCATGGAAAGATCAAACTGGCTTCAGATAACAGCGAAACCTGAGAGTGAGAGAGATTCAAAATACCAATCATTTCCAAAAAAGACACAAAGGACTTGTTAAAGCTAGTGACAGGAAGTACGTTCTTTCAAACTCAGCTGAGCTGGAATTGTCCCTATGGCCATCACAGAGGAGGCAATGGGTGGGAGCTTCCACAGCTTTTAGGACAGCCCTGACCTGAGAACAGGGGATCAGAGATCACAAGAATCTGGGGTGTAAGAATTTGTCCTAAGGGGAATATGAAATCCATGACCCTTCCCTTCCCTTTTCTGACAGAGAAAACAAGAAACATGAATTAGAAGACAGATCTGGAATGCTAAGGTGAATTCTAGCATCCTCAGTCTCTTTCTACCCTTAGCTGAAGGAAAAGAAAACAAACGATTGCAAATAGCCCTCCTAGATCTAACGGAAGCTGCAAACTGAAAATGTAAGTGTAGGTAATTAGGGGCTAAGCAAGTAAAACTTTGTACAGAAAACAGGCCAATTTGAACAAGATTCTAGCCTTGAAAGGCAACTTATGAAGTTTGATATAGTACGATGAAATATATTTGGTAAAACCAAATATCAAACGTACTGCAGTTTGAATTCTTTTAAATTGAGTTTTAGAGCATCCCAATAAGCTAAGTTACAGTAATTGTGAGAAAAGAACTTGTGGCAATAAACAGAAGCTGTCTCAAAACGTCTATGAACACAACAAAGTTTTCTCATCATAAAGAAGGATTTTTTAATAAAAACATAAGCGTTTGCCATACTGGGACAGACTGAAGGTCCATCAAGCTCAGTATCTTGTTTCAACAGTGGCCAACCCAGGTCACAGGTCAAGATCCCATGTCACCTGGGTTGTCCCAAAACAGTACAATATATTTTATACTACTTATCCTAGAAATAATCAGTGGATTTTCCCCAAGTCCATCTTAATAATGGTCTATGCACTTTTCTTTAAGAAGCCATCTAAACCTTTTTTAAACCCCACTAAGTTAACTGCTTTTACTACATTCTCTGGCAATGAATTGCAGCGTTTAATTACACGTGAGTGAAGAAATATTTTCTCCGATTTGTTTTAAATTTACAAACAGGACTATTACACCCAATTAACTAATTCCCTCAGCTCCAGCCCTCGTCGTCTCTTCGCCACCCTTAACTCCCTCCTCAAAGTGCCCTCCGCTCCCACCCACCCCCCCTCACTCTCTCCTCGATCACTGGCTGACTACTTCCGCGAAAAGGTACAGAAGATCAACCTCGAATTCACTACCAAACCACCTCCTCCTCCTTACCCTTTAACCCACTCCCTCAACCAACCAACCCAAGCCTCCTTCTCTTCTTTTCCTAATATCACCGAAGAGGAAACCACCCACCTTCTTTCCTCCTCAAAATGCACCACCTGTTCCTCTGACCCCATCCCCACCAACTTACTTAACACCATCTCTCCATCACCCCCTCCATCTGTCATATCCTCAACCTCTCTCTCTCCACTGCAACTGTCCCTGACACCTTCAAGCATGTTGTAGTCACACCACTCCTCAAAAAACCATCACTAGACCCCACCTGTCCCTCCAACTACCGCCCCATCTCCCTCCTACTCTTCCTCTCCAAGATACTTGAACACGGTGCGCCGTTCACAGCCGCTGCCTTGATTTTCTCTCCTCTCATGCCATCCTCGATCTGCTTCAATCCGGTTTTCGCCCTCTACACTCGACAGAAACGGCACTCACTAAAGTCTGTAATGACCTGTTCCTTGCCAAATCCAAAGGTCACTACTCCATCCTCATCCTCCTTGACCTATCTGCCGCTTTTGACACTGTCAATCAAAATTTACTTCTTGCTGCACTGTCCTCATTTGGGTTCCAGGGCTCTGTCCTCTCCTGGTTCTCCTCTTATCTCTCCCACCGTACCTTCAGAGTACATTCTCATGGATCTTCCTCCACCCCCATCCCGCTCTCTGTTGGAGTTCCTCAGGGATCTGTCCTTGGACCCCTTCGTTTTTCAATCTACACCTCTTCCCTGGGCTCGCTGATCTTATCTCATGGTTTCCAATATCATCTCTATGATGACGACACCCAGCTTTATCTCTCCACACCAGACATCACAGCGGAAACCCAGGCCAAAGTATCAGCCTGCTTATCCGACATTGCTGCCTGGATGTCCAACCGCCACCTGAAACTGAACATGGCCAAGACAGAGCTTATTGTCTTTCCACCCAAACCCACTTCTCCTCTCCCTCCACTCTCTATCTCAGTCGATGGCACCCTCATCCTCTCCGTCTCATCTGCCCGCAACCTCGGAGTCATCTTCGACTCCTCCCTCTCCTTCTCTGCGCATATCCAGCAGACAGCCAAGACCTGTTGCTTCTTTCTCTATAACATCAGCAAAATTCGCCCTTTCCTCTCTGAGCACACCACCTGAACTCTCGTCCACTCTCTCATTACCTCTCGCCTTGACTACTGCAACCTACTCCTCACTGGCCTCCCACTTAACCATCTATCCCCCCCTTCAATCCGTTCAGAACTCTGCTGCATGTCTTATCTTCCGCCTGGACCGATATGCTCATATCACCCCTCTCCTCAAGTCACTTCACTGGCTTCCGATCAGGTACTGCATACAGTTCAAGCTTCTCCTACTAACCTACAAATGCACTCAGTCTGCAGCCCTTCATTACCTCTCTACCCTTATCTCCCCTTACGCTCCTACCCGAAACCTCCGCTCACAGGACAAATCCCTCCTCTCAGTACCCTTCTCCACCACCGCCAACTCCAGGCTCCACCCTTTCTGCCTCACCTCACCCTATGCTTGAAATAAACTCCCTCTCTCTCCTTCCCCTCATTCCCTTTCCTCCTTTCCTGAAGTTACTATTGAGGAAACTACACTTCTCCTTTCTTCCTCAAAATGTACCACCTGTTCCTCTGATCCCATTCCCACCCACCTTCTTAATGCCATCTCTCCTACTCTTATTCCTTTTATCTGTCACATTCTCAACCTCTCACTTTCCACTGTGACTGTCCCTGCTGCCTTTAAACATGCTGTGGTCACACCTCTCCTTAAGAAGCCTTCACTTGACCCTACTTGTCCCTCTAATTACCGACCCATCTCCCTCCTTCCTTTTCTCTCCAAATTACTTGAGCGTGCTGTTCACCGCCGCTGCCTTGATTTTCTCTCCTCACATGCTATTCTTGACCCATTACAATCTGGTTTTCGCCCTCTCCACTCAACCGAAACTGCGCTTACTAAAGTCTCCAATGACCTATTACTGGCTAAATCCAGAGGTCACTATTCCATCCTCATTCTTCTTGATCTTTCCGCTGCTTTTGACACTGTCGATCACAGCATACTTCTCGATACCCTGTCCTCACTTGGATTCCAGGGCTCTGTCCTTTCCTGGTTCTCTTCCTACCTCTCCCTCCGCACCTTTAGTGTTCACTCTGGTGGATCCTCTTCTACTTCTATCCCTCTGCCTGTCGGCGTACCTCAGGGTTCTGTTCTTGGTCCCCTCCTCTTTTCTATCTACACTTCTTCCCTTGGTTCATTAATCTCATCCCATGGCTTTTCCTACCATCTCTATGCTGATGACTCCCAAATCTACCTTTCTACCCCTGATATCGCACCTTGCATCCAAACCAAAGTTTCAGCGTGCTTGTCTGACATTGCTGCCTGGATGTCTCAACGCCACCTGAAATTAAATATGACCAAAACCGAGCTTCTCATTTCCCCCCCAAACCCACCTCCCCGCTCCCCCCATTTTCTATTTCTGTTGATGGCTCTCTCATTCTCCCTGTCTCCTCAGCTCGAAACCTTGGGGTCATCTTTGACTCTTCTCTCTCCTTCTCTGCTCATATCCAGCAGACCGCCAAGACCTGTCGTTTCTTTCTTTACAACATCCGTAAAATCCGCCCCTTTCTTTCCGAGCACTCTACCAAAACCCTCATCCACACCCTTGTCACCTCTCGTTTAGACTACTGCAATCTGCTTCTTGCTGGCCTCCCACTTAGTCACCTCTCCCCTCTCCAGTCGGTTCAAAACTCTGCTGCCCGTCTCATCTTCCTGCCAGGGTCGCTTTACTCATACTACCCCTCTCCTCAAGACCCTTCACTGGCTCCCTATCCATTTTCGCATCCTGTTCAAACTTCTTCTACTAACCTATAAATGTATTCACTCTGCTGCTCCCCAGTATCTCTCCACACTCGTCCTTCCCTACACCCCTTCCCGTGCACTCCGCTCCATGGATAAATCCTTCTTATCTGTTCCCTTCTCCACTACTGCCAACTCCAGACTTCGCGCCTTCTGTCTCGCTGCACCCTACGCCTGGATTAACTTCCTGAGCCCGTACGTCTTGCCCCATCCTTGGCCACCTTTAAATCTAGACTGAAAGCCCACCTCTTTAACATTGCTTTTGACTCGTAACCACTTGTAACCACTCGCCTCCACCTACCCTCCTCTCTTCCTTCCCGTTCACATTAATTGATTTGATTTGCCGCACGAAAGACTCCTGAAGAAATTGCAGAGTCATGGAATCGGAGGTAGGGTATTATTATGGATTAAGAACTGGTTGAAAGATAGGAAGCAGAGAGTAGGATTGCGTGGCCAGTATTCTCAGTGGAGGAGGGTAGTTAGTGGGGTCCCGCAGGGGTCTGTGCTGGGTCCGTTGCTTTTTAATGTATTTATAAATGACCTAGAGATGGGAATAACTAGTGAGGTAATTAAATTTGCCGATGACACAAAATTATTCAGGGTCGTCAAGTCGCAGGAGGAATGTGAACGATTATAGGAGGACCTTGCGAGACTGGGAGAATGGGCGTGCAAGTGGCAGATGAAGTTCAATGTTGACAAGTGCAAAGTGATGCATGTGGGTAAGAGGAACCCGAATTATAGCTACGTCTTGCAAGGTTCCACGTTAGGAGTTACGGATCAAGAAAGGGATCTGGGTGTCGTCGTCGAAACCTTCTGCTCAGTGTGCTGCTGCGGCTAGGAAAGCGAATAGAATGTTGGGTGTTATTAGGAAGGGTATGGAGTCCAGGTGTGCGGATGTTATAATGTTGTTGTATCGCTCCATGGTGCGACCTCACCTGGAGTATTGTGTTCAGTACTGGTCTCCGTATCTCAAAAAAGATATAGTAGAATTGGAAAAGGTACAGCGAAGGGCGACGAAAATGATAGTGGGGATGGGACGACTTTCCTATGAAGAGAGGCTGAGAAGGCTAGGGCTTTTCAGCTTGGAGAAGAGACGGCTGAGGGGAGATATGATAGAAGTGTATAAAATAATGAGTGGAATGGATCGGGTGGATGTGAAGCGACTGTTCACGCTGTCCAAAAATACTAGGACTAGAGGGCATGAGTTGAAGCTACAGTGTGGTAAATTTAAAACGAATCGGAGAAAATTTTTCTTCACCCAACGTGTAATTAGACTCTGGAATTCGTTGCCGGAGAACATGGTACGGGCGGTTAGCTTGACGGAGTTTAAAAAGGGGTTAGATAGATTCCTAAAGGACAAGTCCATAGACCGCTATTAAATGGACTTGGAAAAATTCCGCATTTTTAGGTATAACTTGTCTGGAATGTTTTTACGTTTGGGGAGCGTGCCAGGTGCCCTTGACCTGGATTGGCCACTGTCGGTGACAGGATGCTGGGCTAGATGGACCTTTGGTCTTTCCCAGTGTGGCACTACTTATGTACTTATGTACTTTATTTATTTTTTGTCTATTAGATTGTAAGCTCTTTGAGCAGGGACTGTCTTTCTTCTATGTTTGTGCAGCGCTGCGTATGCCTTGTAGTGCTATAGAAATGCTAAATAGTAGTAGTAGTAGAGTCCATATGCCAAGCCCCCTCCCTGCCCATCTTCAAATCCTTGCTCAAAGCCCACCTCTTCAATGTCACCTTCGGCACCTAACCATTATACCTCTATTCAGGAAATCTAGACTGCCCCAATTTGATTGTCTGCACATTTTGTCCATTAGATTGTAAGCTCCTTTGAGCAGGGACTGTCCTTCTTTCTTAAACTGTACAGCGCTGCATAACTCTAGTAGTGCTTTAGAAATGTTAAGTAGTAGTAGTAGTAGACAGAACTGAAAGCTGCCAGGCAGCCACTGAATAAGAAACACAGGCAGCCAAGAACTAGACAAAGACATGCAAACAAGAAACAAGACTGGGAAACAAGCAATACAGAACAAGAAGCTACACAAAGACTAAACTAGAATCAGGCAAGAATTACAGACTATAAACTGGACTAGGCAGAAGTGCACCAGCACCCCAACATACCAGGGCCTTAGGCAATGCAAAGGCAAAGCAGAGAGTTTCCAAATGGCTAATAAGCCCAGCAGCAGCTGAGCTTCAGCTGCAACAATCACCAGGCAGCTATGGGTACTGTGCAGGCTCAAACAAGACAAGCAAGTCTGGCAGGCCGGAAGATCCGGACTGGACTGGGCTGAAGTCCAGTGGCATACCAAGGGGGTGGGGGTGGTCCGCCCCGGGTGCACACCGCTGGGGAGGTGCCACGCGCATGTCGGCTCTTCGTTTTCATGCTCCCTTTGCCCCGGAACAGGTTACTTCCTGTTCCAGGGCAGAGGGAGCATGAAAACGAAGAGCCGACAGGCGCGCGGCACCCCCCCCCCTCCCAGCAGCGTGCACCCGGGGGGGGTTCTTTCGCCGGGGGATCGGGGGTTCTTTCACCGGGGGGGGGGGCGTTGCGCTGTTCTGGGGGGGGCGCTGCACCTGGGGGGCGGGGCGCATCGTCGATCCGCCCCGGGTGTCAGCCTCCCTAGGAACGCCACTGCTGAAGTCTGGAACGGGAAACAGCACACAGACAATCCAATGCAGCCACCAGGTCTGGCCACCAGAGGGCAAGAGGAACACAAACCAAAACACAGGCAGAAAGCATACTGAAGCACAGAGAGGCTTAACACACACAGGTGCAGTATAGTGGAGTAATCAGAGCCATGCTGGAAGCAGCCAGCACACAGAGAAAGAGACAGAACTAACTCAGGAAGAACAGACAGAAGCCAGCACAGAAGCTGACCACCGGAAATAAGGTGAGTCTGAGAGAGGTCACGACCACAGATGTGACACTGTTCTAGTTGGATAGGCAGTGCCTTAAAAGGTAGAGGACAAAGGATTTTGTTTTCTTTTTTATTTATTTGATAGTTTTTTAATTTATTTGAAAGCTTCCCATATCTAGATATAAATATCATGAAAAAAAATTGAACATCACTAAAATTGCTTAAAAATTATTATAGCTGGGAGAAACCGCAGTTATAATCTCTGTATTTTGTGCTCATTTTTCTACACTATTCTATACTACACAAATGGCAAAATTTCAGTGAGAATATTCTGTTTCTTGTAACTGTTGCTTTAATCTGCCTTTGGGAAGCCTGATGTTATAATGATGAAATATGCTGAAATTAAATGGAAGTAAAATTAAATTCTTCTTTCATTGGGGCACATGGACTCACATCTGCATCTGATGTCTTGTTTTGGTGACCCTTTACCAGTGCTTTTTTTGTGCCGGTAAGCGATGGTACGGCGTACCGGCACCTTTTTTTTAGGTCCGAAGTTGTGCTGGAGCCGGCTCTCCTCCTTCCCTCCCTCCCCCGAGCTAGCCTGGAGTCCCTCCACGCTGCCAGATGACCCTTCTGCCACCCGACCCGGCCGGCATCTGACCCAGCATTTTAAAAAAATCTACAAGCGGCAGTGCGGTGCCTCGCGTCTGAGTAAAAGAAGAAAAATCGCTTTGTCGGCCGGCCTTCCTTCACTGTGTCCCACCCTTGCGGAAGTTACATCAGAGGGCGGGACACAGTGAGGGAAGGCTGGCCGACGAAGCAATTTTTCTTCTTTTACTCAGACGCACCGCGCCGCTTCGTAGTTTTTTTTTTTTAATGCTGGGTCAGGTGCCGGCCGGGTCGGGTGGCAGAAGAGGGTCGTCTGGCGGCAGGTGGAGACTGGTTCAGGGAAGGAGGGCTCAGGTGGCTGGAGGGAGGGGGAGTAGGGGAACGAGGAGAGTCGCTGGACCTGGGTGGAGGGCAGGGGGGGACAGAAGGGTCGCTGGACATGGGTGGAGGGCAGGGGGGGACAGAAGGGTCGCTGGATATGGGTGGATGGCAGGGGAGGGGTGTTTCTGGACATAGGTGTATGGCAGGGAGGACAGGAGGGTCACTGGACATGGGTGGGTGGAGGGGAGGGGGTTTCTGGACATAGGTGGATGGCAGGGAGGACAGGAGGGTCGCTGGACATGGGTGGATGGCAGGGGAGGGGGGTTTCTGGACATAGGTGGATGGCAGGGGAGGGCAGGGGGGACAGGAGGGTCACTGGACATGGGTGGGTGGAGGGGAGGGGGTTTCTGGACATAGGTGGATGGCAGGGAGGACAGGAGGGTCGCTGGACATGGGTGGATGGCAGGGGAGGGGGGTTTCTGGACATAGGTGGATGGCAGGGGAGGGCAGGGGGGACAGGAGGGTCACTGGACATGGGTGGATGGCAGGGGAGGGGGTTTCTGGACATAGCTTGATGGCAGGGGAGGGCAGGGGGGACAGGAGGGTCGCTGGACATGGGTGGATGGAGGGGAGGGGGGTTTCTGGACATAGATGGAGCGCAGGGGGGACAGGAGGGTCGCTGGACATGGGTGGATGGAGGGGAGGGGTTTCTGGACATAGGTGGATGGCAGGGGAGGGCAGGGAGGACAGGAGGGTCGCTGGGCATGGGTGGATGAAGGGGAGGGGGTTTCTGGACATAGGTGGATGGAGGGAAGGGCAGGGGGGAGAGGAGGGTTGCTGGACATGGGTGGATGGAGGAGAGGAAAGGGAGAGAGAAGAAATGCTGGACATGGGTGGATGGAGGGCAGGGGATAGAGGAGGGTTGCTGTACATGGGTGGATGGAGGGGAGGGCAGGGGAGAGGAGGGCTGCTAGACATGGGTGGATGGAGGAGAGAGAAGAAATGCTGGGCATGGATGGAGGGGAGGGAAGAGAGAGGAAGGAGATGAGATGAGGGAAAAGGAAGAGGAGAAAAACTGCACATGGATGGAGAAAATAGGCAGAAGCTGGATCCACTGGCAGTCAAGTCTGCGGAGGACCTAGCTTTTACTTATGGATATAGAGCAAGAAATGAAGAAGAAAGGAGGAAAGTAAAGAAATAAATGGAAAGGAAGCCCTGGAAACAGAGTTAAGAGGACAGATAGCAGCAGAATCAGATACTGGGCCAGCATGATCAGAAAAAGAAAGTCACCAGACAACAAAGGTAGAAAATAATCATTTTATTTTCATTTTAGTGTCTGGAATATGTCCAATCTGAGAATTTACATCTGCTGGCTTATTTTGCACTGGGTATACTGGAGCTGTGACAGCTTACAGAAATTATTTATAATGAACAAAAATCACGTGATTTTTTTTCTCCTGTACTACTACTAGTATAATATTTTCAATGATGTCTGTTTATATGTGCCATGGCTGGTATAAGGGGTGTGGCTATAATATGGGTGGAGTCATATGTGGTGACTCCGCCCACAGTGAGTACCGGCACCTTTTTTTCTACAAAAAAAGCACTGCCCTTTACTAGGTGAAAACATCTCTGCACGAATACAGGGGGTGAGGAGGAGTCCCTATAGCCAGAGTATTTTGTAGAGTATAGGAGTATAGGTTTCTGTTTCTTGTGTACTGATATTGCACTGCTTATAGAGCCTAGCTTTCTTGGATAGAGGGGATTGGGGGGTCACCATTTCAGTTTTTATGAATGTTTTTTTGTGGTCTCCCTATTTTTTACCAGGTGTGTTTCTGCATGTGCCTAGACCAATCGTTCTTAACCAAGGAAGTGTGTTGTGGACCAGCAGCATGCATTGCTTTCTGTGCCTTTTGTATTTATTAACCTGTATTTCTGTAAATTCAGATTCAGTACTATACTAGCACTGCCACTAAATCGACCTCAATATTTTTCTAACTGCAGCCTATTGTATGAAATTCCACTTCGCAGTACACAAATTCCAACGTCTTGCCATGCTAATATAGGCTGCAAGTGTAAAAAATATTTCTTCCGTCTATGTTTGTATTTGTGTTTGCACTTGGCCTGCCACTTGGCAGTACATTGGAAAACGTCAGAGAAGTTCCTATTTGGTTGTTAGCTTTATAGGAGAGTCAGAGCCTAGGTACATTCCCCTTGGAAAATGTGCTAATCCCAATGAGACTCTAAAGCAGCCACCAGTGTCCCCTAGGCTTGGGGCGCATTAACAGTGCCTTGACTGTTCTATGAATGTCTAGTTTCTCTTTCTCTGCTGTGGGATGCTATGGCTGGCCTACCCTTCTGGCGCCTATTTTACAAAAGTCTGCTCCCCCAGACGTCAAAACCTAGCTACGCCTTTGACTTTAACCTGGGGAGGGGAATATATAAAACAGGTGAGAAAATGCCCAGGTTGCTGTGAATGAACCATAACACTGGACCCCAGTCCTGCTTTCACTAATGTGAGAAGCCCAAAGTCAAAAAACGAAATAAATAAATTGAAAGGGCAGACTGAGAAGCTGATACATTTTATTCTGCTTCTCCTAATGCAGTTCACCTTCACCTGCTTCTCCACCTACTGCCTTATCCAAGGCTTAAGCTGCCACCTAGTGGTTATTTGTATGAAGTATAATATATTAATTATTTAGTAATTTCAGCATATACAATGCTTTTTATCCAAACAGCATCTCAATTTGATTTATAGCTTATTCCCACAGCATCGTGAATTCAGCCAACTCAGGAGCAGAAAGTTTTGATGGTCTGGAAAATCTGTCTGAGAATAGAGACCCCCGGGTCCGGGTTGAAAATAATTATGAGGAGCTGCCCAGGAATTCAATGTAACAATTAAATCATGGGAGACAAAAAGCTTGCAGCGAGATGATTCTGCTTACAGCAACTAAAATAATAATTTACTGGGAATTGAGCTAATGTTGCAATAACTTGAAATAGATGCTAGACATAACACATATTTTTAAATCAACAGCTGAGGCTAGCAGAATGATAAAGAACACGGAACTAGGCCATGTCCATGAATTATAGCTTGCTTTTGGAAAATCATAGCTTTGTCAGCATTAAGTGACCAAAGATCTGTTGTCTGGCCAGATATTTGACACATGAATTGGAAAGATAAATATGGGTGGTGGTCAGATTTGTTACTAATATGCTGGATGGACAACTGCTAACATTCTGATATTGCAATAATTTTCCATGATTCTGCTTTTATAACTTTTATAAGAAAGGTAATGATTTGAGTTATGTTTTCCATATGATGCTGATAACGTGTTTGGTTTCTGAAACTAATGATGATGTAGCTTTGATTGCTTACCAATAAAAAGAAGAGGGCTGAAGTGTATCTCTGAGCCAGTCCTGTAGAATCTCCGTGGTTCAGGAGACCCGTGAATTTGCTCCTCATTGGCCTTTGCTTTTATTCATATCTATATATTTTATGTGTGTGCTTTATTTCTCTTTACCTCTCCAGGAGGACAAGGATAAAGAACTGATAGGTCCCCTACCTGGTGGGGTGGGGTAGGGCATATAAAGATGAGCTTAGCCCTATAAGTTTCCAGTTTGACATCAAATTTTGGTGACTTGGATCTGTATGACACCTTTCTAAGGAAAGAAAGAACATTAATAGTATTTTGCATTACGGTTTAAGTGAGATTAATGACTGACCTAATGTCAAGAGATGAGTAGCAGATTCAGAATTAGAACTGGGACCTGATGCAAGGTCAAACTGGGAGTAGAACTGAGGCACAGGAAGAGAAAGGGCATGACCCAAGGTCGCAAGGAGAGTCAGTGAGAGAACAGGATTTGACCTTATCAGTTTCACAAGCTTTCCTGCCTCATCAACTTGACTTTAGCTATGAGGTTTCACCTCCTCCTTAGCTCACTTCTATCTGCTCCTGGCAACTTTTTGAACCAAAGGCCCAGAGCTGCTAAATTCTGCATAGCAGGAGGAAGGGGAATAGTGCAGCCAGTTTGGCTGCCAATCTTTTTTGTTTTCAGAGTTAAGTTGCTCACCTGTAACTGCCACCAGTATCTTAAAAACTATCACACACAAACTAAAACACACATACACATACTAGATTGTGAGTGTAGTGAGACCAGGGTTACACATACACATTAATTGAAAACATCAACCCTATATATTATAACACAACACCTACCCACCTTTATTCAGAATGTCTCGTTCTATAACTGCTTAACCAGATCCTCTTGTTTTACTTGATTTCTTTGTAACACCAATTGTATTCTTTACCCTGGTATGGCGATGCCATAGCAGGTCTTTGTAAGCCACATTGAGCCTGCAAATAGGTGGGGAAATGTGGGATACAAGTGCAATAAATAATAATAATAATCTACATGGTACTGAGAGGGATCTTATCATACTGAAACATTGGAGCAAAATGAACTCATATATAAAGATCTGATATAACAATAAGGCACCTACTAATAATAAATAATAATTCTGAATCGATGAAACGGGTACCTCAGTGAGCCGATCAGTTTTCTGCTGAGTTAAAGACCAGCGTTAAGGCAGAGGTTTGCAGAACTTCAGCTTTTGTTGTAAAGAAGGTTCCTGCTCAGCCGTGAATCAAAGGAGGTCCTTTTCTTGAGATGGTCCAGATGGTAAAATTATGTCTTACCTGATAATTTTCTTTCCTTTAATGCAGTAGATGAATCCAGGAGCTAGTGGGTTAAGTCCGCCTACCAGCAGGTGGAGATAAAGATAAACAAACTAAAGGCAGTGATGCCAGACGGGCAGCTCCTTCCTCAGTTAGTATGTCATTCGTAAGCATTTGCCAAGGCCAAAAATATGAAACCAATAACAACCAGAAACCATCCTCACTATTAAAAACAGAGAACCAAATAAGAACTTCGAAATAACTGCAACTTGATCCAGAAATCGGAATCCTTTCCGTGTTCACATATCTGTCTGAACTCTGCAAAAGAGAACCCGGAAGGAAAAAATAGCCACACTGTGCGGAAAATAAAAAAAAAGTCAGCTGAACTAGGGAGGGATCCTGGATTCATCTGTTGCGTTAAAGGAAAGAAAATTATCAGGTAAGACATAATTTTACCTTCCTTGTCACTTACAGCAGATGAATCCAGGAACTAGTGGGATGTACCAAAACATTCCTTAAGTAGGATGGGAAGCCGACGCTCCCCGCGCCAACACTTCCGTCCCAAAACTCGCATCCTCCCGAGCAGACACGTCTAGCCTGTAATGCTTTGCAAAAGTATGACGGGACGCCCAAGTAGCCGCCCGACAATCTCTTCCAGAGATAAGGCCTCTGCCTCCGCCCAAGAAGCCGCCTGTGCCCGAGTAGAATGCGCCTTCAGGGCCACTGGAGACGCCCGCCCTTGTAGCAGATACTCCGCTCCAATGGCGTCCCTAGTCCAGTGAGCAATGGAAGCCTTAGAAGCTGCCTCACCTCTTTTGGATCCCAACAAGAGCACAAAGAGATGATCCGAGCGTCAAAACTCGTTAGAGATCTGCAAGTACCGAAACAAGGCTCTCTGCACGTCCAGGAAACGTAGCGAGGCAAACTCCCCCGGATAATCCTCTCTTCGAAAAGAGGAAAGATAAACCGCCTGATTGAAATGGAAAGCTGAAACCATGGCACCGTCCGGATCAACACCCCTGCTTCAGAAAACTGCAAAAAAGGATCTCTGGAAGAGAGAGCCTGAATTTCAGAAATCCTCCTAGCCGAAGCAATGGCCACCAAAAACACTGTTGTAAGTGTTAGATCCTTCTCAGAAATGTTATTCAACGGCTCAAACGGTGGGGCCCGGAGGGCTCGCAGTACCACATTCAAATGCCACGCTGGGTACGGACCACATCAGAGTAAGCTGCTAAAGAGGAACCGTCCAGTTTGCCCCTAAAACAAGCTAGCGCGGCCACCTGCACTCGAAGGGAATTATATGCCAATCCCTTTTGAAGACCATCCTGAAGGAACTCCAGAATAACCGGAATGTCTGCCCGAAAAGGCAATTCAGCACGCAAAGCACACCACGCCGAAAAAGCTTTCCACACTCGCGCGTACGCTGCTGAAGTAGACTGCTTCCATGCCCCTAAAAGAGTGGCAATGACTGGTCGTGAAAATCCCTTCTTCCTCAGCTGCCGCCTCTCAATAGCCAGGCCATAAGACCAAAGCAGGAGGGATTTTCCATCTGAACTGGCCCTTGATGCAGCAGATTGGGAGTCACCGGAAGTCGCAATGGTAGCTCTGAGAGTGCTCAAATGAGATCCACATACTACGGCCGTCGGGGCCAGTCTGGTGCCATTAGAACGACCGGCCCCTGATGCTGCCCTATGTGGCAAAGAACTCTCTCTCCCTATCAGAGGCCACAAAGGAACTGCCAATCCTGTGGATCCTGCGTCTAATCCTGCGGATCCTGGCTGCCATTTGCGGCTGAAGAACTGGGGAAGTTTGGCATTGTAAGCCATGGCCATGAGATCCATTACTGGTCTTCCCCAACGTTGACAGATCAGCCGAAAAGCCGAGTCTGACAGCGTCCATTGCGCTGCATCCAAAAGAGTCCGGCTGAGAAAATGCGCTTGAACATTGTCTTGGCCCGCAATGTGCGCTGCCGACAGACTCTGAACATGCGCTTCCGCCCATACTAGAAGACGAGACATTTCCACTGCCAAGGGAAGACTGCGAATTGCCCCCCTGCTGATTGATGTAGGCCACCGTCGTGGTGTTGTCCGAGAATACACGAACCGCCTGCCCCTGCAGAAGGTCCTGAAAACTCCGCAGCACATTCACGACTGCTCGCAACTCCAGATGATTTATCGGCCAAGTCGCTTCGAGAGGGGTCCATGATCCCTGGGCTATTCGATGAAGACAATGAGCTCCCCAACCTGCAAGGCTGGCATCCGTCACGACTACCACCCAATTGGGAGACGCCAGAGAAGCACCCTTCTGCAAATTGGCTGACCGGAGCCACCATGCGAGACTGTCCCTGGCCCAGCTTGACCAAGGAAGGCGTCGTTGATAATCCAGAGAAGTCAGCAACCATCTGCTCAAATGGAAATTCCGAAGAGGCCGCATGTGAGCCCTTGCCCATGGAATGACCTCCAAGGTCACCCTCATGGAACCGAGGAGCTGAACATAGTCCCATACTCAGGGAGCGCGACAACTCAATAAGGTCTGTACCTGACAAAGCAATTTGATCTTTCGCCCCTCGTGGAGAAACAACTTCCCCCACTTCGTATCAAATTGTACTCCAAGATACTCCAGACTCTGAGTAGGAACCAGACGACTCTTGTCCATATTTACCACCCAACCTAAGGATTGCAACACCGCAATCACTCGGTCGGTGACCACTCGACTCTCCTCTGCTGTCGTCGCCCCGAATCAGCCAGTCGTCGAATCCCCTCCTTCCGAAGGAACGCCGCCACCAGCACCATGACTTTGGAAAAAGTGCGTGGGGCAGTGGCCATTCTGAAAGGAAGGGCCTGAAACTGGAAGTGCTAACCCAGCACCGCAAATCTGAGAAATCTCTGATGGGGCTGCCAAATGGGAATGTGCAGGTAAGCTTCCCTCAAATTGAGAGCCATCAAAAACTCGCCTGGTTGAACAGCAGTAATAACTGCCCTTAATGTCTCCATGCGGAAGTGACGAAACCACAAAAACTGGTTTACCTTTCTGAGATCGAGAATAGGCCAAAAGGCCCCTCCCTTCTTTAGAACCACAAAGAAGATGGAGCACCAACCTGTGCGCCTTTTGAGAGGAGGAACATGCACGATAGCCCCTATCCTTAGCAGGTCTCGCAAACACTGCAGAACTGCTGTCCTCTTGGCCCGCGTTACACAGCAGGACTTCAGAAAAAACTCTATGACGGGAGAGAAGAATTCTAGCTTGTAACCTTCTTGCACCACATCGAGGACCCACTGGTCCGAAGTAATTCTGGCCCACTCTGGAAGAAACAGAAAAAGCCGACCACCGATCTGCTCCCTGCGCCCCATCATTGGGAGGCCCGAGAAGGAGATCCCTGACGAGAGGGGAGTCTAGCCAGATGCTTCTCGTTGCGAAAGGAAGAACGCTGCCCAAAACAAGGACGCTGAAAGGCTGCGTTGGACCGCCCCGGGCGATACCGTCGCGTCTCTCTGAAACGTGGCCTCAAGGCTCCCTGCCTGGAAGTAGACTTGGGTCTATCCTCTGGAAGACCTTGAGATTTGGAATCCCCCAAATCTTTAACAATCTTTTCTAGATCTTCCCCAAAAAGCAATTTCCCTCGGAAAGACAATTTAATGAGCCGTTGCTTAGAGGCCATATCTGCGGCCCAATGACGGAGCCACAGAAGACACCAAGAGGAAACGGTCAAGGCCATGAGTTTGGCCAAAGCACGGACCAAATCATACAAGGCATTCGCCAAGTACGCCAGCCCAATATCAATCAGCGACATCTGAGGAGTTCCCGGCATATCAGACTCTGAAATTGAATCCATGACAGAATGTAGCCAACTGAGGAAGCTGCAGACAACCGTATGCAGGACCCCTCCTCAGACCCCAAAGAAAGCCTAGGCTTTTTAAGGGAGGAGAAATCCTCTGGGGAAAAACCCAAAATCTCTTGGTTACCCCCCAGACCCCCTGAGAGAATCAAAGGCCGAAGCTGTTGCAGCCACGTGAGGGGGGGGGGGGGGGAAGGCCCTTTTCAACAAAAACGCCTGATGGAGTAGCAAAATAAACTCTGGCAAAAGCCCTTCTCCCGCAATGGAGGAGGTCACAGCCATGGCACCTGCACCACCGCCCACTGCCTGACGGCTCCCCCGACTCCCCTACCAGCGGAGAAGAAGCTTTGCCCAAAACCACTACTGGAGCCGGCTCTGCGACCGATCGCAAAATGGGTTACTGCGAGATATTGATCTGTGTCTTGAATGGAGGCGTGAGTGTGTTTTGTACTATGATTAAATCAGAGTTTCCTGCAGGAGACTCATTGGGCTTGTGGGGACTAGTTGGGTATATTTTGGTCGAGGGGCTGGTTGTGGTAAGTTCCTTCACTAGCTAATTCCATCTCCATTACCAAACAGTCTGAATAAAAGGCATAGGAATGCCTAATCACGGGCAAATACCTGCAGAAGCAGAGTGTGTGTGACGGGGAGCTTTTCCGTAGAGAGTCACCGTGGGCGCACTGCTCCATATAAGAAATAAGAGTGGTAGGGGACGATTAGGCACCCACACTTAAATGCCAGTTATGCGCATGAATGTACGTCATACCTGACTTCTATGGGTAAGTGTACACTCAGCATGTAAGTGGTAGCAAAGCAGCAAATCACTGCTCTAAACGTGCAGGTAAGTGGCATAGTCTGTAAATTCAAGGCGTGTTTCTCCGGGAAGGACATAGATGGTGCTTCTACTTACAGGATACCATAAGCTAGGCACTGGCTGGTATAGATTGTAGATGGCCTAATAATGGGTTTCGCTACTTTTCTAAAACACAACCTGGACACCGGATGCCGTTATACAATAGGCTCTCACAACACCTGCATTGGGGCACTTAAAATACTGTGTACAATTCTGGTTACCACATCTCAAAAAGGATGTAGTGAAATTAGAAAAGGTATAGAGAAGGGCGACGAAAGTGATAAAGGGGATGGGACGACTTCCCTATGAGGAAAGGCTAAAGTGGCTCGTACTCTTCAGCTTGGAGAAAGACGGCTGAGGGGAGATATGATAGAGTTCTATAAAATAATGAGTGGAGTGGAAAGGGTAGACGTGAAGCATCTGCTTACTCTTTCCAAAAATACTAGAACTAGGGGGCATTCAATGAAGCTACAAAATAGTAAATTTAGAACAAATCGTAGAAAATATTAGTTAAACTCTGGAATTTGTTGCCAGCGAATGTAGTAAAAGCAGTTAGCTTAGCAGGGTTTTAAAAAGGTTTGGATAGTTTCCTTAAAGAAAAGTCCATAAGCCGTTATTAAGATGGACTTGGGGAAAATCCACTGCTTATTTCTAGGATAAGCAGCATAAAATATATTGTACTGTTTTGAGATCTTGCCAGGTACTTGTGACCTAGATTGGCCACTGTTGGAAACAGGATGCTGGGCTTGATGGATCTTCAGTCTGCCCCAGTATGGCAACGCTTATGTTCTTATGTCTTTTCCCTGTTTGCTGCTTTGTTGACTGTGAGCAGTTCTTCAATGTATGAGACTGTAATTAGCATTAGTTCTGTGGTGTGACTGATTTAGTTTGTAAACCACTTTGATGTCTTTCTATGAAGACAGTATTGTAAATTCAAAATAAAGATAAACTGGTAAAGTTTGTTTGGCATTTGATTTTTTTTTCTCTTTGTCTCTCTCTCCCAGGGCTTGGGATTGGTGGTCACAGGCACTCTACCTGTGTTCAACCTGACAGAAGATGTTGGCAGTGCTGGAAAGGTAGGAGGCCTCTGCTATTGAGGATCATCTTCTTCTTTTTATTATATATTTTTTCATTTAGCAGATGGCTTAAATAATCCTGCTTTTCCATGATTGTAAGACCATTGTGTCCCCAGTGGGGTTGGATGGCAGGTCATTAAACTCCCCCTTATTGAACCAGTTCTCAATCTCAATGAAAAGGCTACAAAGGGACTATCTTCCACATATGGCTTGGGCCCTGCATTTAAATCTTGGCCTAAATAAAGCCTGAGGATCTGTTTAAAGACTTCTCCATGTATGATGTTCAGATGTTTGCAATAGTCTTCTTTCCTGCACATTTTAGTGATTGTAAGGTAAACTTTCAAAGTAGTATTTACATAGAAAGAGGGCTCCTATAAATTGGCTACCCCAGTAACGGTTCTCTGTTGTGTCTGCATCTATGTTTCCTGTCCCGAGCATGATGTGATGAGATAAACTCACTACAAAGAGACCTGCTAAGACATCCTCTCACTGCATTCTGTGGGCAGTAACACAGATTTTTTTTAATTTGATTTTCAATAGAAAGGATAAAGAACATGGCTCAATAAGGTACAGAACATATACAAAAAGAAAAAAAAAACCTTCATATATCTAATGAAAACAAACAAAACATTTTTTTGTACAGAGCCCTTATAGCCTACATGTAGGAGAGATGGAAAGAGAAAAAAAGAAATTAAGTGAACCTGAGCCACTTGTCTAAACATGATGGCACTGAGACCTTCTCTTGAAAACTAACAGAAAAAACATCCCCTTACAAAAGAAAAAAACCTATCAGTATGGAAACTTTCCAAAATCCAGACCTATCTATAATAACCTTTTCCAAATGTGTAACAGCTGTACACACATATTGGTTTTTCTGCCAAGTTACGAAGAACCTACAGGGGAACTTCAAGAAGAGTAATGCGTGCTTACGCTCGTGGCTTCGAGGCTATGAAAGACTTCTGTCTTGCCTGACTGGCCTGAGCTCTGATTTCAGCACTAAAATTTTATCTTTCTCATTGTTCAGATACATATATTGAATTCCACCCACACAGTAAATCTTAACAGGTTCTCGGTTCTCACTCTAAAATTACATGTTAACTACCTACCCCCTATATCCCATAGAACAGGAGTAGGAAAAATAACAGTTAGTTGTGTGACAGGCTACATATTTCATTATCACAAGTACAACAGCCGCTACATTTGGAACTATGGTAAAGAAACAAAGAACCCCTAAAGCTACTGCTTTTAGTACAGCGTTTACCACTGTCAAGACCAAACCCTTGGACCAAGACAAGATTCTGGTTTCATGTGATAAATGTACTTACATTGAGTCCCTTGTGAAAGAAGTACAAGAACTAAGAGAAGAAGTGGTAAGACTAAGAAACATCTGGGACAACCAGAAATTTGACCCAGAGACACAGGTCAAAACATTGAGGACTTCCAGCAAAGGGAGAGAAGATCTTGGGCAGACAGAGCACAGCTGGAAGCAGGTCACCAAGTCCCACAAGATGAATCCTCCAACTCCACCTTCTATTCAGCTAAAGAACTGGTTCACAGCCCTGGAGGTAGAAGAGCTAGAAACATCTAAAAAAAACAGGATGAAACAATGACCAAAACTGCCATCACAGCCAGAAAATTGGCCCAAAGAAAGCAAAAGGTAGTGGTGGTTGGAGATTCACTTCTAAGGGGTACCAAAGCGCCCATCTGCCGGCCAGATATGTTGTCCAGAGAGGTGTGCTGTCTGCCTGGTGCCAAGATTCACGATATTGTGGAAAGATTGCCTAGACTCATCAAGCCTATGGACCACGCTCCTATGCTACTCATCCATGTTGGCACAAATGATACAGCTAAGTATCCTACTGAACGTATCATATGAGACTTTGTGGCTTTGGGTCAGAGGGTGAAGCATCTAGGTGCGCAGGCGGTGTTCTCATCGATCCTCTCTGTCGAAGGTAAAGGTCAAATGAGAAAAGCTCACATCTTGGAGATAAATGCGTGGCTGCGTGGTTGGTGCCGACGAGAGGGCTTTGGTTTCATAGACCATGGGATGATTTTCCAAGAGGTACTGAGTGGTGATGGTGTCCATCTGTTAAGGATGGGAAGGAGTGTCTTCAGCAACAGGCTGACTAAAATTGATGGGGATGTGTATAAAAGGCCACGAAGCCATAATTAACCCCAAGGAAGGTAGGACATCTAATGCCTCTATAGAAGTGAATAAAAATAGTAAAATCTGGAGAGCCTTGTATACCAATGCCCGTAGTTTGGGAAACAAACTTCTGGATCTTGAGGCTACAACGATGGAAGCAGACTTGGATTTAGTGGCGGTCATGGAGATGTGGTTACGGAGAACCATGACTGTGATGTTGTTATACCTGGCTATAATCTATTCAGGAAGGTCAGAGTAGGAAAAAAGGGTGGAGGTGTGGCATTATATGCTAAGAATGATATCCAAGTGACAGAACTGCAGGACATGTGGGGTAGGGAAGAAACGCTGTGGTTAAACTGGAAAGAGGGAAAGGAAAATGTATCTATATCGGAGTGATATACAGACCACCCTCACAGTCAGAGAAAATGGACAGGGACTTAATTGAAGACATCCACAAGATAGCTAGGAAAGGGGAAGTACTACTGATAGGTAACTTCAATATGCCAGATGTTGATTGGGGTGTCCTGGCTGTGGGGTCATCTAGAAGCAAAGAGATCTTAGATTCCCTACAGGAAGAATTGTTCCGGCAGTGGGTGACGGAACCGATGCGGGATGGAGCTATTCTGGACCTGGTGCTTACGAATGGAGAGTACGTTTCTGACGTCAAGGTGGCAGACCATTTGGCATCTAGTGATCATCGTACGGTATGGTTCAATATTAAAACAGAAAAGAGGGCTCATTCAAGATTGCAGGTCCTGGATTTCAAAGGAACTAACTTTGCTGAGATGGGGAAATTTCTCAAGGAACAGTTAGCGGGATGGGAACAGCTGAAGGATGTAGAACAGCAATGGACGAGACTGAAAGGAGCTATATTAAAGGCAACTAACCTTTATGTTAGAAAATTACATAAAAGTAAGAGGAAAAAAAGGCCTCTCTGGTACTCGAATGTAGAAGCTGAAAAGATAAGGGGAAGAAGGCTAGCCTTTGCACGTTACAAGACGTCTTAGAAAAATAAGGACAGGAGAGAATACCTAAATAAGCGAAGAGAAGCTGGAAAAGCTATCAGGAAATTGAAGCGGCAAATGGAGGAAAAGATATCTAATACGGTAAAATTGGGGGACAAGACATTTTTCAGATATATAAGTGACAAGAGGAAGGGCCATAATAGCATTGTGAGGCTCAAAGCTGAGGGAGAGAAATATGTGGAAGATGATAAGGATAAAGTTGAACTGCTTAACGATTATTTCAGCTCTGTGTTCACAAATGAAAGACCGGGGGTAGGGCTGCAGAAAACTAAGGTTAAAGGCGGTGGATGTATGGTAGACCAAGACCCGTTTACGGAGGGAGGACTGTGTTCGTGAGGATCTCGCCAAACTAAAAGTAGACAGAGTGATGGGGCCTGATGGGATACACCCAAGGGTGCTTAAGGAACTTGGAGAAGTTCTGTCGGCTCCGCTGACCGACCTCTTCAATGCTTCCTTAGATACTGGAGTGGTCCCGGCGGACTGGAGAAGGGCAAATGTGGTTCCTCTGCACAAGAGTGGAAGTAAGGAGGAGGTTGGGAATTACAGACCTATCAGTCTGACCTCGGTGGTGAGTAAGCTAATGGAAACGCTTCTAAAGAGGAGGATTGTGAGCTTTCTTGAACTACATGGAATGCGGGACCTGAGGCAGCATGGCTTCACTAGTGGCAGGTCGTGTCAGACGAATCTGACTGTCTTCTTGAAATGGGTGACCAAACAGTTGGATGTGGGAGGGGCACTTGATGTGGTATACTTGGATTTCAGCAAAGCCTTTGACACGGTTCTGCACAGGCGACTGATAAATAAATTTAGTGCCCTCGGTAACTGATTGGGTTAAAAATTGGTTGAATGGTAGGAGGAGAGGAGACAGAGGGTAGTGGTAAATGGAGCTTGCTGTGAAGAAAAGGATGTCGTCAGTGGAGAACCACAGGGATCAGTCCTAGGGCCGGCTCTTTTTAAAGTCTTTGTGAACGATATTGCGGAGGGGCTGTCTGGTAAGGTTTGTCTCTTTGCGGATGATACGAAACTCTGCTACAGTGTCAGGCTCCTCACCTGTGGATTTGTCGCCTGCTCTGCTTCCTGCTCACTCCACGCCTCCGTGGGAGGGAGCGTCGAGCATCGGTCCTGGTGACTGGCCCGCCAGTCTTGCGGCCTCGCGCCCTGTCTCTACCCGGGGGCGCGGGTCTGAGGGGGCGTCCTGGTCTCCGTTATGGGGTGTCGGCCATCTTGTCTGCATCCCAGTACAACTTCTCTTCTGGGTGCGGGACCCGGGAGCACGGGAGGTCTTGCTCCGGCTCCGACTGCCGGGATTGGGGCTCCTACACCATGGCTCCACCCCGCTCACATGACCAGCCTATCCCGAGTTACTCAGCTCAGCTGATTCCTATTGCTTCCAATTGTGGGGGCTATTTAGGAGCATTTTCTTCTGCCCTTGGTGCTTCGGCTTCTACTTAGGTAGAGTGGTCAGTGCTTCGCGGAGTTTGTGTCTGCTACTGCTTTTTGCTTGATCTGCCTTTGAACCTTTGCTTGGACCTGGACTTTGCCTTTGCTTGCCGCCTCCCTTTGAACCTCTGCCTGGACCTGGACTTTGCCTTTGCTTGCCGCCTGCCTGTGAACCTTTGCCTGCACCTGGACTTTTCCTTTGCTTGTCGCCTGCCTTTGAACTTTTGCTTGGACCTGGACTTTGCCTTTGCTTGCCGCCTGCCTTTGAACCGTTGCCTGGACCTGGTCTTTGCCTCTGCTTGCTGCCTGCTTGTGTACTGTTGCCTGGACCTGGACTTTGCCTTTGCTTGCCGCCTGCCTTTGAACTTTTGCTTGGACCTGGACTTTGCCTTTGCTTGCCGCCTGCCTTTGAACCGTTGCCTGGACCTGGACTCTGCTTTGTCTGCCACCTGCCTGGGACTTGGCCTGGTCTTGTCTTCTGCTCTCGTCTCTGTGGTCTGGAGGAAGTTCCGGAGTTCGATTCTTCATCTCCTTCTGCAGGTAAGCCAGGATTGTTTGGCTGCCAAGCTAGGGTTTGGCACAGGGACTCACTACTCCTAAGGGAGCCGCGACAAACAGGGTGGACACCCTGGAGGGTGTGAATGACATGAGTAAGGACCTAGCGAAGCTAGAGGGATGGACCAATATTTGGCAACTAAGGTTTAATCCCAAAAAATGCAGGGCCATGCACTTGGGTCGCAAAAATCAGAGGGAACGGTACAGTATAGTGGGTGAAGTGCTTCAGTGTGCGAAGGAAGAGCGGAACTTGGAGGTGATTGTGTCTAACGACCTTAAAGCTTTCAAAGGTAGAAAAAGCAACGGCCAAAGCCAGAAGGATGCTTGGGTACATAAAGAGAGGCATGACCAGCAGGAAAAAGGAGGTGATTGTTGGGTCCTCGAGGGCCTTTGCATTCTGTCAGGTCCTCGAGGCAGAACTGAAATACGTGAGCCCTTGGACCACTGCCGAGGAGCGGCAGCGGCAGGCAAGACCACCTTGGAACTGGATACACAGAAGAGCAGGACTGGAACTCTGGACTGGAGTAGAACTAAGGCAGGCAACTAGAACAGACGGAACAGGAACAGCTTCACCTGCGCTTAGCCACCGTTCCTCCGGAGTTGAGCTCCGGAATGTGGGTGGCTGGCAGGACTTGCAGGATCAGGCAGGAACAGAAGATCCAGAGGACCCACCCTGGGTCTCGGATACACGAGGGAGGCAGGGCACAGAACTAGACTAGGACTGGAAGCTGCATGCAGCCACTAAGCCAGAAACACAAGACAGACGAAGGAGACAAGATGCATACAAAGGCTAGGCAGACAGGGTTCAGGATATACACTCAGGATATACCCCCTAGCTAGGCAGGGACAGGATTCAGGATATACACTCAGGATATACGCCCTAGCTAGGCAGAAACAGGACTTGGCGGAAACAGGACTCGGGATAGACACATAAGCTGGGCAGAAGCAGGGGTCAGTACATACAAGTTTGGCTGAAGCGGGGTTCGGGATATACAGACAAGCTTGGCAAAAGCACACAGAGTATCAGGGTTCAGGCTATAGTCAGAGACAGGCAGCAGGCAGAGAATATCCGGGTTCAGGCAGTAGTCAGAGACAGGCATCAAACAGAGGATATCCGGGTACAGGCAATAGTCAGAGACAGGCAGCAAACAGAGAATATCCGGGTTCAGGCAGTAGTCAGAGACAGGCAGCAAACAGAGAAGAATAAACCAGAGTCTATGGGCTGGCAGCAGACAGAGGAATAACAAGGGAACAGGGTCAAGGCTGAAGCTTCAGACTCCAAACACAGACAGAGAGAATATGGCTGAAGCTTCAGACTCCAAACACAGAGCAAACACTAGAAGGACTCACAGTCCACAAACACAAAGTAGCAGGGCAGAACCCCCCACGGAAGGACTAGCAGTCCACAGACACAAGTAGCAGGGCAGAGCCCCCCACGGAAGAGCTAGCAGTCCACAGACACAAAGTAGCAGATGGGCAAAGCCCCAGAGAAAGGCTAAGTAGCAGCGCAGCAGTGCACTCACTAACCTGACCTGGCCTAAAGGCATAACACCACGCTATGCAAAGGCCCTGAACACAAGCACAGCACTTCCTTATGATGGCCCTCCCTGATGAGGTCACAGGCACGGGACTCAGGCAGAAAGCACACTGAAGCACAGGGAGGCTCCACACACCCAGGTGCAGTATAGTGAAGCAATTAGAGTCATTCTGGAAGCAGCCAGCACACAGAGAGGGAGCTAACTCAGGCAACACCCACAGGTGCAGTATAGTGAAGCAATTAGAGTCATGCTAAAAGCAGCCAGCACAGAGAGCCAGAGCTAGCTCAGAAAGGACAGACAGAAGAAACAGGAGCCAGCTAAGAAGCTGATCCCCAGAAACAAGGTAAGGCTGAGGGTGGTCACGGCCACAGACGTGACAGTGTCATTGTATAAGTCTCTGGTGAGGCCCCATTTGGAGTACTGCATGCAGTTCTGGAGACCACACCTACGGAAAGATATAAACAGGATGGAGTCGGTCCAGAGGGCGGCTACGAAATTAGTAAATGGTCTTGAATGCAAAAATTATAGGGACAGGCTTATGAACCTCAACTTGTATACACTGGAAGAGAGGAGGGAGAGAAGAGACATGATAGAAACGTTTAAATATCTCAAGGGCATTTATGTACAGGAAGAGACCCTTTTTCAAATGAAGGAGAGCTCTGGAATGAGGGGGCATATGCATAGGCGCCCGGTATAAGAGGCTTGGAGAGGCTAAGCCTCCCTCCTGCTGCAGCAGAATGGATCAGCTGTGGAGTCCAGCTGCTCTGAGAGGATTAAATTGTTGATTTACCTCCATCCTCACAGCAGGAGCTGCAGTGAAAGCCGTCTAGCAGTTGTAGAAATTGGTTTATGGTTTGTTTACCTTACTGCTGGGAAAGCAGGGGGGGTTGGCTGGAGGTGTCCTGGGTTGCCAGGGAGATATTTAACGAGGATGACTTCCTGACCTGCACTGAGGACAGATAGCAGCAGAATGGATACTGGGCCAGCATGATCAGAAAAAGTCACCAGACAACAAAGGTAGAAAAGATCATTTCATTATAGTGTTTGGAATATGTCCACTTTGAGAATCAGGTGTTCAACATTAAAAGTTTATATTTATTTACTTATTTATGGCATTTTATCCCACATTAAACATGAATTAGGGTGTTTTGTGGCTCTACAAGAGAATTGTGATGATATGATCCCTTGTTTCATATTGTTAATGGTCTGCATTTTCCGTATGGGTGGTATATTGGTGTATTAGGTTCTGCCCAGTGTAATATTTATGGTACAGTAAGGTTCTGAGTGTGTTTTTGGACAAAGTTGTGCATAGTGTTTTGCAGTTGAGCGATTGTGGTTAGAATATGCTTTGAGCAACCACTTTATTCTTTGACATATGATATCTAATATCTAAATTTAATAAAAGGTATTAATTGTGACTTTTATTTTTATTTATTTTTTCTGCGTGTTATCAGACAATTATGGATTTAAGCTCCACCCTTGGCCCCACCCCTAACCCCGCCCCCTTTAGCCTCCCCAAACAGTTGGGCCACCGACCGCCTTTGGGCATATGACAAAGTTAAGAGGGAATAGGCTTAGGAGTAACCTAAGGAAGTATTATTTCACAGGAAGGGTGGTGGAGGCATGGAATGGCCTCCTGGTGGAGGTGGTGGAGTCTAGGACTGTTCCAGAATTTAAAAAGGCATGGGATAAGCATGTGGGATCGCTTAAAAACAGGTTGAATTGGGGGTTACACAGGATGGGCAGACTGGATGGGTCATTTGGCCTTTATCTGCCGTCATGTTTCTATGTTTCTAAAACTGAGGAACCCTTTTACTAAGCTGCGGTAAGCAGTAATGAGTGAGTAATACAGCAAAAAAGTGCTTAGCAGGGGGTGTGCTCAGGTGTCCCACAGTAATTGTCAAATCTGCACGTGTTTCCCAAGCTCAACTGTAAAATAACCGTATTTCCTATTTCCCCCATTATTGGATATATGCTCATTTCCCAATTAGCGCATGGCCATTAGCGTGGGAGATCTTACTGACCCCTATTTTCTAGATGGTAAGGCTCTAACCACATGCTAATCAGTTAGCGCACAGTGATGCAGCTGGCCACACCTACTTTCTGCCCCAAACATACCCCTAGTGCTAAAAAATAAAAAGTAATTTTTAGCGCGTGGGACGCTCGCTTCAATCTGAAAACTAGTGTGGGCCGCCTTAGTGCGGCCTCCAGTAGTGCTTTTTAGAATGCAGTAAGCATGTGTTACTGCCTACCGCACTTTAGTAAAAGAGCAGAGAGTAGACATGTTCCTTACTAATTGGTTAGCACAGCAACATTGTGACGTGATTACCATGTGAGCCCTTCCCACCTACAAAATAGGTCTACTTAAGGGCTCAGGCTAATGGGAAAATTAGCACATGGCCATTAATGCTGGAAATAGAGAAATCGACCATTTTACCCACGTAGTGCACAGGAAAGACCCGTGTAAGCATGCGCTAAGGTCACTTTTTACCACATCTTAATAAAAGGGCCCCTAAGAGAGTAGCTCTAGCAGAAGTCAACTGCAAAGAACTTGCCAGTAAAATCTAAGCTCCTGGGACCATCCAGGGAATCAAAAGCTCTCTCAGTCGCATTTGCCAAATGAAATTTCCTAGGTAAATAATAATAGTTATAAACAGTTATGCCTCCCATGAAAATTCCTGGTGGTCCAGTAGTGTAAGTATTGGGCAAGTACCACAAGGCTGCCACTAGAGGTTGCAGCAGCCATTTTGAACATTAGGACTCCACTGAACCATCAGGACTCTCATGATAGGCCTAGGTGGGCCTAAAGGGGTGGAGGTTGGGCTCAGTTGGCCCTGCTTGCCACAAGGGGAATAGGATCAGCCTTAAGGGAGAGGGAAGGGGAATCGGGGGACAGAGAGCACCTGCATTCCTTATTAGGGTCCCAGTAAGTATTCAGTTGGGACCCACTACTATTAGTCCGAGATATTTATGGACCCTCAGTCTGGAGACAAGTTTGATTTAAGACTGTTTAGCTTTTCTCTTCCCCATCAGACTCACAAGTTGAGAAGAAAAAAGAAAATTCACCAAACATCAGTCCTGTCTTCACTCCTAATCATTCCTCGGTACGCCAAACAGGCTGCAAAGGGGCCTGGCGTGCCCCTTTGAGCATGCCCTTGTGCCACATGCTGTAGCATGTATGATGTTTGTAGACAATAAGTCACAAACACTTCCTCACTGTTCCCACCAATATTATGAGACAGGAGACAGCTTGAAAAGTCAAGTGGGGAAGGGAAGGGAAATGGGACTTGATATACCGCCTTTCTGAGGTTTTTGCAACTACATTCAAAGCGGTTTACATATATTCAGGTACTTATTTTGTACCAGGGGCAATGGAGGGTTAAGTGACTTGCCCAGAGTCACAAGGAGCTGCAGTGGGAATTGAACTCAGTTCCCCAGGATCAAAGTCCACTGCACTAACCGCTAGGCTACTCCTCATTAGTTAGTGTCAAGGTCTGTTTTGTAGACAATAAGTCACAAACGCCTCCACTCACTGTTCCCACCAATATTAGGTGAAAGGAGACAGCTGAAAAGTCAAGCGTTCATTAGTTAGTGTCAAGGTCAAAGGTCTCTGAGAAAAGAAAAATCTTGATTGTTTTCTTGAACAAAGTGACAGAGGGTTAATTCTTCAGTTGAAGGGGTAGTGCATTCATAGTTTTGAAGAAACATAACTAAATACTGATTCCCTAGAGATGGTGAGTTGGAGGGAAGTGGTAGATGGAAGATGACGAACGTTATGACCAGCTGAATGGAGACTACAAGAAGGAACATAGGGAACTAGAAGATTATAGATATATTATTCAGCTGAGGAAAGTCTGCCTTTATATACCATGAGAAGAATTTTAAACCTGACACGTGCTGAGATGGGAAGCCAATGTTCAAGATGAGGAAGAGGAGAGAGCTGGTCAAAATGGTGGGCTTTTAAATGAGGAAAGAGGTGCGCCAGAGTAGAGAGAGTTACAGTAATCTAGTCTGGAGATAACCAGGGCAAGCATAAGAGATAGGGCAAGGAGAGAATGGCGGGAGCAAATAAGTTGCATGACATAGAACGATGCCATCTCTAGCACAGATTTCAAATAGTTGAACTATTACAAATCCCGTATACTTGCCCAAAGTCTCTCTCCAGAAGCTGGACCTGATCTCATTTCTACAGAATATGTTCACCTGCAGTGTCTTTCTATGTTTTCTTTTCCCTCTTTTCCTCTCTATTGGTTAGTAATTAATTTCAAGTGCTTGATTCATGCTCCCAAGCTCATTGTCCACGCCCCGGGGAGTCTGCATGGATTTTGTGCAGTGAACCCTGTAGCCTTTGTAGACTCTAAAGTGCTTCCAAAGTAAATGTAGCAATTGGCAGTACCTTTCCTCCATCAGTCACAAATTTTATCATTATATTAATGCATTTCTCCTGTAGTTCCTGTGAATTTCTTGGAGCAATCCAGTATGAGTTACTGGATCCAGCTGTGTTTCTCTGACTAACACACCTGCTCTCAGAGATTCAGGGGAAAAAGCAAGAGGAGACCAAGGCTCCGCCTTCCCCTGGGCAACATTCTGGGGAAGGGGGGGCCTATTCCAAAAGGATGGACTCCACCTTAACCAGGGTGGGACCAGGCTGCTGGCATCAGCATTTAAAAAGGAGATAGATCAGCTTTTAAACTAGAAATGGTGGGAAGGCCGACAGTCGCTCAAACGCGCATGGTTCAGGATAAGGTATCTTTCAAAGATATCTCTAAAAACAGGGAAGATAGGGTATCCTGATAGTGAGGTTGGAAAAGAGACCATAGTAGATCAGGTGTCCTTAAATAAAAATAAAAATCAGACAAAAGATTGCAAATTAATACTGTCAAGCACTGACCATAATGTAATAGGAACAACAAACATAATTTGAAATGTCTATATGCGAATGCCAGGAGCCTAAGAAATAAATGGGAGAGTTAGAATGTATTGCACTAAATGTAAAATTAGATATAATAGGCATCTCTGAGACCTGGTGGAAGGAGGCTAACCAGTGGGACACTATCATACCGGGCTACAAATTATATTGTAGTGATAGGGTGGATCAAATTGGTGGAGGGGTAGCATTGTATATTAACGAGAGCCTTGAATCAAATAGATTGAAAATTCTGCAGGAAACAAAACACTTCTTGGAATCACTATGGATTGAAATTCCATGTGTAAAGGGGCAAAGGATATTGATAGGAGTGTACTACCATCTGCCTGGCCAGGATGAACAGACAGATGCAGAAATGTTAAAGGAAATTGGGGATGCAAACAAACTGGGCAACACATAAGTTCATAAGTAATGCCAAACTGGAAAAAGACGAAGGGTCCATCGAGCCCAGCATCCTGTCCACGACAGCGACCAATCCAGGCCAAGGGCACCTGGCAAGCTTCCCAAATGTACAAACATTCTATACACGTTATTTCTGGAATTGTGGATTTTTCCCAAGTCCATTTAGTAGTGGTTTATGGACTTGTCCTTTAGGAAACCATCTAACCCCTTTTAAAACTCTGCCAAGCTAGCCGCCTTCACCACGTTCTCCGGCAACGAATTCCAGAGTTTAATTATGCGTTGGGTGAAGAAACCTTTTCTCTGATTTGTTTTAAATTTGCTACACTGTAGTTTCATCGCATGCCCCCTAGTCCTAGTATTTTTGGAAAGCGTGAACAGATGCTTCACATCCACCTGTTCCACTCCACTCATTATTTCATTATTTTATATATGTCTCCCCTCAGCTGTCTCTTCTCCAAGCTGAAAAGCCCTAGCCTCCTTAGTCTTTCTTCATAGGGAAGTCGCCCCATCCCCGCTATCATTTTAGTCGCCCTTCGCTGCACCTTTTCCAATTCTACTATATCTTTCTTGAGTATCAGCGACCAGAATTGAACACAATACTCAAGGTGCGGTCGCACCATGGAGAGATACAACGGCATTATAACATCCTCACACCTGTTTTCCATACCTTTCCTAATAATACCCAACATTCTATTCGCTTTCCTAGCCGCACACTGAGCAGAAGGTTTCAGTGTATTATCGACGACGACACCCAGATCCCTTTCTTAGTCCGTAACTCCTAACGTGGAACCTTGCTGCTTTTTAATATATTTATAAATGATTTAGAGATGGGAGTAACTAGCGAGGTAATTAAATTTGCTGATGACACAAAGTTATTCAAAGTCGTTAACTCGCAACAGAATTGTGAAAAATTAGAGAAGGACCTTACGAGACTGGGAGACTGGGTGGCTAAATGGCAGATGACATTTAATGTGAGCAAGTGCAAGGCAATGCATGTGAGAAAAAAGAACCCGAATTATAGCTACGTCATTCAAGGTTCCACGTTAGGAGTTACGGACCAAGAAAGGGATCTAGGTGTCGTCGTTGATAATACGTCGAAACCTTCTGCTCAGTGTGCTGCTGCGCCTAAGAAAGCAAATAGAATGTTAGGTATTATTAGGAAAGGAATGGAAAACAAAAATGAGGATGTTATAATGCCTTTGTATCGCTCCATGGTGTGACTGCACCTCGAATATTGTGTTCAATTCTGGATGCCGCATTCAAATAGATATAGTGGAATTAGAAAGGTGCAGAGAAGGGCGATGAAATGATAAAGGGGATGGGATGACTTCCCTATGAGGAAAGGCTAAAGCGGCTAGGGCTTTTCAGCTTGGAGAGAAGACGGCTGAGAGGAGATTTGATAGAGGTCTATAAAATAATGAGTGGAGTTGAACGGGTAGATGTGAAACGTCTGTTCACGCTTTCCAAAAATACTAGGACTAGGGGGCATGCGATGAAGCTACAATGTAGTAAATTTAAAATGAATCGAAGAAAATTTTTCTTCTCTCAATGTGTAATTAAACTCTGGAATTTGTTGCCAGAGAATGTGGTAAAGGTAGTTAGCTTAGCGGAGTTCAAAAAAGATTTGGACGGCTTTCTTAAGGAATAGTCCATAGACCATTATTAAATGGACTTGGGGAAAATCCACTATTTCTGGGGTAAGCAGTATAAAATGTTTTGTACTTTTTTTGGGATCTTGCCAGGTATTTGTGACCTGGATTGGCCACTGTTGGAAACAGAATGCTGGGCTTGATGGACCTTTGGTCTTTCCCAGTATGGCAATACTTATGTACTTATGTACTAGTGTACTGTCACCCTTCCAGGACGGCTTACAAAAAACATATAAGGCTACCTTTATAGAAAATGCGGTTTGTGTGTTCAAGTGATGTTTGTCTACTTACTGATACCCTGTCCTTGTTGTTTCACCTAACATAAGTTATAGTTTGTCAAGAGACTTTGCCACACAGCAACAGAGTAATGGAGCTGCACAGCTAGCATGAAATCAGAGCAACAGCACACCTGGCATGGAGACCAAACTGCCCTTAAATATATATACAGCTTTCCATGGGTGATCTGACATGAATCTGACAAGGAAACCAATACCAGAATGGGACAAAACCGAACTCTCGACACTGGATTGCTTAACTTTACTTTGGCACTAATTAACTTTATTGTTATACCTCTCTACTTCTCATTCCAGGATGAACTTGCTACACTTGATTGCTTAATCTACTGTGTCACTTAACAACCATTTTGTATTTCTCAATCCGGAAGTGGCAGTCGCCATTAAGGCATTATGTAAGCCACATTGAGCCTGCAAATAGGTGGGAAAATGTGAGATACAAATGCAACAAATAATAATAAATAATAATAATAATATACACTGATGTATAGAGAGAGACTCTATATATTTGGAAGTCAATAATATTTATTTAGAAGCATAATACAGCACCATAGAGATGCAGATTGGAAAAGGATTGTTCCATCTTGATCATTCAGCCCCTGTTGTAGTGTGAAATATTTTATCGTACTGACATGGGCGTAGCTTGGAGGGAGAGGACAAGAGAGGGCAATGTCCCCCCAAATGCTTCAGCCTGGCATTGTCTAAATTTTGCTGCTGGTGCTGCCCCTTTTTCTGTCCCCTACCTCCACACCTCCTCCCCCGCTCAACAGTTTTCAGCATACGTGGAAGTGCCGGCATCCGCTGCTGAAGGCGCTCAGCCAGCGAATCTCTTCGGCTGGGGGGGGGGCATGAGCATCCCTGAAAGCAAATATATGAGTGGGAGAGGAGTGGGGGGGCAAGGGAGAAAAGAGCTGAGAGAAAATGCTTGGTCCACCAGACCATCCCTGCCCCCCCCCCCCCCCCCAAAAAAAAAATCAGATCTATGGCTACACATCTCCCTCACGGTAGACATCAGCACACAATCTTGCATGGTTGCAGGTAACTAGTAGGCTCTTTAACATACATTTTAATATACTGTCCTGATGTCTACCACAGAAACCTTTTTTCCGTACAGTGGAAACGTGGTAATGGCTACAGCCTCCAGACGGGGAAAGGGCCCAGGCAGCACCTGCCTTCATGGATAATTTCTACATGGCAGTTTATATTTGCTATATTTGCCATCTTTCCAAGGGAATAGAAACCTCTCAAAGGAGTAATTGACCAGGTCGATTGCTCTTCATGAGGAAATCATAATGGCTTTCTTCTGATATGATTTGTATTATTTATATACAATCCACAATAATCCATGGTATCATCAGTGCTCACTGTGGGGTGATGTACTGTGTAAAATGTTGTTATGTCATGTTATCAAGTCATCTGTAGCTTTAGCATAATGCGACATTAGGACCTCATGGGGGGTGGTGAATAAAAAGAAGAGAAACTGAGCAAAATAAAAGCAATCTCCTATTATCTCAGCTAGGGGTTTTGAGGTGAGTATTTCTTTGCCTTGCTGGTTGAACCTTTAGTAACCAAATGCTTGTACAGTCATGTGCCAGGCTGCCTGATAGAAAAGGTAGCTCTTAGCATTTTAGAATGGCCACCAAAGCTAGAGGTTTGCAGCACGAGACACAGATGATATTGTGATGCTGCCAGCTCCCTTCTAACCAGATGATTGCAAGGGAAACGTGTATCCACATGACAGTACCATGTTCTTTGGGAGTTTTACACTACAAAGGGCCTTTGCTGGAGATTTTTGAGGGGTTTACAAGGTTTTGGGTTCAGGGTAATTATTATGAAATATAAACCTCTGTCAGTTTGCTTATATTTATGAGTTTTGGACTGACCCACTGTCCTTGCCACCATTTTTTTGTTTCGACAGAACCAGCTTATCCTGGGCGTGATGGGCATTGATGTGGCTCTGAATGACATTAAGAAGCTCACCCCTCGATACAACGTGCGTATGGGCTCCACTTTTCTTCTTCCCAGCTCACTCCTGTACTGATCCTTTGGTCTAGAATTCAGTAAGGCCCCCTTCTGGGGACCCAGCATTCATGTGCCTAGGCTGGAGCTGAAATTGTTAGCCTCAAATAGTTAGTCATTCTTAAACCAAAGACATCAGGAAAAGTGTCAGCTTCTGAAGCAACACTGAGACTCAACACAGTATGCTATGTATATGTCTCCTAACCCTCACCACCTCTTACCTTATCCGTGGCTCTAATGGGCAGGAACGATATTTAGTCACTCTCTTCACCCACTTCAAACTTCAAAATAGCACCAGCCAATCCGATTCTACACCAAGTTAGCTTATGACTCCTTACCTATTTGGACCCATGGATGAGGGAAGAGGACGGAAGATTCTGGGCTTGGGATAATACAGGGGGCTTCTCTTAAAGTTTTAAATCTCAAGTTTTAGTCAGGGGGGAAGAGGGAGTCCTGTTAAAGGAAGTGAATGAAAAATAACAGTGAACTAAGTTTTGTTCATTAGATGATAAGAAGAGAGGGCAAAATGTTCTGTGTGGGTGGTGGTGGGGGGGGTGGGGAGACAAAGAATACATGAGATGCCATTCTTCCCTTTTCATCTCTGCATATACACTGCATTCACACCATTTAGAAACCTTCATCAGAGTATGTTCTGGTCTTGGCAAAAATGCTTTAAAATAAGAAACTTGAAAAAACATAAAATCTGCCAAAGGTGAAAAAACAAAATAAGTTAATAAAGAAATTGATTAACACATTAACAAGAAAATATAACAGACCAAAAACTCATAGGCTGCAAAGCTGTTCCACCGTCGAGTGAAATTGACTCCCAAGTATCGGATGCATTTGGAGACCCATCTAAAGGGCAGTCCACTCTGCAAAACCATTACTGTTGCCCTTTTTACCATTATATTAAGGATCTCTGATTTATGCATATCTTTTTTTATATCTTTATTATTAGAAGAAAAGACATGTAACAATTGAACATCACATTCCGGCTCAATGAAGCCAACTATTTCCAATATCTAGCAGCCGATAATAACCTATGAATACAATGAATACATTGAAAGTTGTATTATGTTAAGGTTATACAATAAGGTTTGTTAGATGATTTATGCATATTAATCTTAAATCCAGACACCTGCCCATAGGCTTGCAACGTATCTACCAAATGTGTGAGAGATTCCTCAGGTTGACTGACAGTTAAGAGAATACGAACTGCAAAAAGTAATAATTTATGCTGTCTTAGTCCTTGTATAACTCCACCCATCCCAGGGTGGTCTCGTATCAAGCTCGTTAGGGGTTCTATGACCAGGGCAAATAAAAGCCGTGATAAGGCACAGCCCTGTCTTGTCCCTCTGTAAAGAGCAAAGGCCCCATTAATTTTTGGGCTGCCCAGGGGATTAGTATATAGTAACTGTAACCATTGTAAATATTGCCCCCCCCCCCCCCCCCGAGACCCATGTAGAGCAGCAGCTGAAACAGAAAAGGCCAATGCACGCGGTCAAAGACCTTCTCCGTGTCCAGCAAAAGCATGGGCGTCTGGTCCTCCCTTAGCGTGTGAATTAGATGGAGTGCCATGTGAATATTATCAAAAGTCTGACGCACCCTAATAATTCCAGCCTGGTCTTCATGGATCAACTGAGGAAGGTAGCACTGGATGTGATTGGCCAAGATTTTTGTAAACATTTTTATAATCAGTGTTTAAAAGAAATATAGGATGGTCGGAGGAGCTCAGCAATGGATCTTTCCCCGGTGTAATCCCAGCCTCCATGAATATGGAAGCTCAGGGAGCAGTATCAAACCATTGAAGACCTGCAGCAACACTGGGGAGAGAATTTTCCTATAGCATTTATAGAATCTAGTAGAGAATCCATCACAGCCTGGGGCTTTGCCTAAGGGGAGATCCTGGATAGCCCCCTGAACCTCAGATAAGGTGATGGGAGCTGACAAAGACTGCACCTCCGCCACGGAGAACCCTGGACATTGTAACCTTATTTAAGTATAGTTGAATATCTAATGCAGTGGGGTCAATATCAGGTGTAAAGAGCTGTGAATAATAGTGTAGGAACACCTTATGTATGGATGCACTGTCTGTCTGGAGAGTTCCCATTTCATCCTGAATGCTAGAAATATAATTTCTAGTTGTTTATTTCTGCAACTTATGTGCTAATAAACGGCTGGCCTTATTGCCAGATTCAAAATGGGATTGACATACTCTCTGAAGAGTATCTCTGATCTTGGCCAAATGGAACGTCTTAAGCTCATAAATACATAAGTAATGCCACACTGGGAAAAGACCAAGGGTCCATCGAGCCCAGCATCCTGTCCACGACAGTGGCCAATCCAGGCCAAGGGCACCTGGCAAGCTTCCCAAACGTAGAAACATTCTATACATGTTATTCCTGGAATTGTGGATTTTTCCCAAGTCCATTTAGTAGTAGTTTATGGACTTTTCCTTTAGGAAACTGTCTAACCCCTTTTTAAACTCTGCTAAGCTAACCGCCTTCACCACATTCTCCGGCAACGAATTCCAGAGTTTAATTACATGTTGGGTGAAGAAAAATTTTCTCCGATTTGTTGTAAATACTACACTGTAGTTTCGCATGCCCCCTAGTCCTAGTATTTTTGGAAAGCGTGAACAAACGCTTCACATCCACCTGTTCCACTCCACTCATTATTTTATATACTTCTATCATGTCTCCCCTCAGCTGTCTCTTCTCCAAGCTCCATCTGAATAGCATGAATTTATTTATTTATTTGTGACATTTAAATCCCACCTTTTTCCAAACAAGTTTGAGTTCAATGTGGCTTACAATAAATGGTATTGGATACATAGCTATTGGAGCTAAAAGAAAATCCTTCAGAAAATGGAAGAAGGGACCGACTGAAATTAATAAACAGCATAAGGAAGGTCAAGTCAAATGCAAAGCGCTGATAAAGAAGGCTGAGGGACTTCGAAAAAAAGATTGCGTTGGAGGCCAAAACACATTGTAAAACGTTTTTTAGGTATATTAAAATCAGGACGCTGGCAAAAGAATCAGACCGTTAGATGACCGAGGAGTAAAAGGGGCGATCAGGGAAGAGAAAGCCGTAGCGGAGAGATTAAATGAATTCTTTGCTTCGGTCTTCACCAAAGAAGATTTGGGTGGGATACCGGTGTCAGAAATGGTATTCGAAGCTGACGAGTTGGAGAAACTTAATGAATTCTCTGTAAACCTGGAGGATATAATGGGGCAGTTCTGCAAACTGAAGAGTAGCAAATCTCCTGGAGAGTACTGATAGAACTGAAAAATGAACTTGCGGGGTTATTGTTAGCAATATTTAATTTATCCTTAAAATTGAGTGTGGTACCGGAAGATTGGAGGGTTGCCAATGTAATGCCGATTTTTAAAAAAGGTCCAGGGGAGATCCGGGAAATTATAGACCGGTGAGTCTGACATTGGTGCCGGGCAAAATGGTAGAGACTATTATTAAGAACAAAATTACAGAGCATATTCAAAAGCATGGATTAATTAGACAAAGTCAACATGGATTTAGTGAAGGGAAATCTTGCCTCACCAATCTACTACATTTCTTTGAAGGGGTGAACAAACATGTGGCTAAAGGTGAGCTGGTTAATATTGTATATCTGGATTTTCAGAAGGCGTTTAACAAAGTACCTCATGAAAGGACTCCAGAGGAAATGGAGAGTTCTATTGTGGATTAAAAACTGGTTAAAAGATAGAAAACAGAGTAGCGTTAAATGGTCAGTATTCTCAATGGACAGGGGTAGTTAGTTGGGTTCCCCAGGGCTCTGTGCTGGGACAGCTGCTTTTTAACATATTTATAAATGACCTAGAGATGGGAGTAACTAGTGAGGTAATTAAATTTGCTGATGACACAGTTATTCAAAGTCGTTAAATCGCGGGAGGATTGTGAAAAATTACAAGAGAACCTTACAAGACTGGGAGACTGGGCGTCTAAATGGCAGATGGTGTTTAATGTGAGCAAGTGTTAAGTGATGCATGTGGGAAAGAGGAACCCGAATTATAGCTATGATCATGCAAGCTTTCACGTTAGGAGTCACAGACCAAGAAAGCGATCTAGGTGTCGTCGATGATACGTTGAAACCTTCTGTTCAGTGTGCTGCTTCGGCTAAGAAAGCAAATAGAATGTTAGGTATTATTAGGAAAGGAATGGAAAACAAAATTGAGGATGTTATAATGCCTTTGTATCGCACCATGGTGCGACCGCACCTCAAATATTGTGTTCAATTCTGGTCGCCGTATCTCAAAAAAGATATAGTGGAATTAGAAAAGGTGCAAAGAAGGGCGATGAAAATGATAAAGGGGATGGGACGACTTCCCTATGAGGAAAGGCTAAAGCGGCTAGGGCTCTTCAGCTTGGAGAAAAGGCGGCTGAGAGGAGATATGATAGAGGTCTATAAAATAATGAGTGGAGTGGAATGGGTAGATGTGAAGCGTCTGTTTACGCTTTCCAAAAATACTAGGACTAGGGGGGGATGCAATGAAGCTACAATGTAGTAAATTTAAAACGAATCGGAGAAAATATTTCTTCACTCAACGTGTAATTAAACTCTGGAATTCGTTGCCAGAGAATGTGGTAAAGGCAGTTAGCTTAGCAGAGTTTAAAAAAGGTTTGGACGGCTTCCTAAAGAAAAAGTCCATAGACCGTTATTAAATGGACTTGGGGAAAATCCACTATTTTTGGGATAACTAGTATAGAATGTTTTGTACTTTTTTGGGATCTTGCCAGGTATTTGTGACCTGGATTGGCCACTGTTGGAAACAGGATACTGGGCTTGATGGACCTTTGGTCTTCCCCAGTATGGCAATACTTATGTACTTATAACAAAGAATAATGCATAAGAAAGTAATTTGTTGTAAGAATCCAATTTTACAATACAGTATCATAAACGTACTGGGATAGCTATAGATGTTTAAATCTATTATGAATGAGAAATTGTACACGAAGCAAAGAGAAGGTTAATAGTAAATAGAGTAATCACCAATTCAGGTAATAATTAATTGTTTGAGATATGGTTGTTCTTTGTGAGGGTTTGTTTGAATAGGAACAATTTGAGGGTTTTGCGGAATCTAGTAAATTCCTGTATATTTCTTATTTTGGGTGGTAAGGAGTTCCACCATTTGGTTCCTACGTAAGTGAAGTCTGTAGAGTGGACAGTTTTGTAGATCACTTTTTTGCAATTTGGGAGGTGTAGTCTGAGATAGTTTCTTGCCTCGTATTTAGTGTTTCTTTGAGGTAAGTTTATTAATGGTACCATATTGTCTGGAGCTGTGCCATTTAGTATTTGAAAGATAAAAGTACATAATTTGAAGGTAATTCTTGCTTTGATGGGAGGCCAGTGTAATTTGATTAATAAAGGGGAGGCACTTTCAAAATGTGAGATTTTGTATATCAACCTGGCTGTTTGGAGTTTTTTCAACAGGTACTCCTTACAGCCAGCATGTATGGCATTACAATAATCGAATTGGGATAATGTTAATGATTGTACCAATAGTCTGAATGTTTCTGATGAGAAATAGGGTCTGATCCTTTAGAGACCTGAAAGATGTTGTGATTACTGAGGAAACTTGAGTATCAGATGTTTGTCTATAATTATGCCTAGAATTTTCAGATTATTGTCAATGGGGAATGAAGTATTGTCAATTGTGAAATTGTCCCTGGTTCAAAGTGTGGGTTACCAGTCAATGCTAAAAGTGAGGACACTTTAGCGGATAGATTCCAGGGGGTCATCATCAAGTCCAAGCATTGCCGCGCAGCTTAGCAAACAGGGGGGTAAAACTAATCTTGAAGAGTACATTAAATTCATGGAATAAGATACAAGCCATTACTCAGCTAGCAATTCCTGCACTCTCGTACAGCTATGGAATTGTAAACTGGCCTTTTTGAAGACATTCAAAAACTGGATGTACAAACAAGAAAACTCCTCCATGCCCATGAGGCCATTTATAAGAATCAGTGTATGCCAAGACTTGTATATTCCCTGAGCTGAAGGAGGAATAAGTCCCATAGAAATAGATCATACCTATTGAATCTCTTCATAAAGGCAGTTAATAAATCCCAATAAATAAATAAAATATCATAAACCTCTAGGCTTATTTAATAGCATCATTGGATCGAATGCACAAAAGATGCTAAAATATGAAAGTAAATGTCCAGAATCCGTCTCCTGCATTTAACGTGGACAAGCATTCATGCAAGTAGAAGAAATGCTTGAGAATTTGCGAAGAAAGAGAAAAGAAAACTCCTTAAGGAATTAGATCAGCAAATGAGGAAAAAACAAGTACAGCAGGAAATGCAGTCCAGGAACCACTTGTGGATCAAAACTGGACACATATGAATAGTTAAGAAGAGGTGAATTGAAACCTAAGGATGAGCGATTGTTAGTTGCAGCTCAAGACAGCAGATTACAGATGACATGGTTTACAGCAAGCATAGAAAAAACTGTATGAAAGAGCTAGAAATGGCCATTTCATCTTAAGGCAGAACATTTCTAGACAGAAAGACCCAACTAGATGTACTAGAAAAGCACTGGGAACATGACCCTAAGATAATTATGGAGAAAGAAGAGGTTATGGTCGCATGGAACATCTCATGATAAAAAGCTGAAAACACTAGAATGGCATGATCACAGTGTCAGTCCCAAGCAATTATTCTGTGAATCATGTAGAGAGAGAACAAAAATCCTTGAGTACCAAGAAATGCAGTCCAAGATCAAGAGAATGTGGCAGAAGGATACAGGAATAGTCCCCACAAACCTGATTAAAAGGAATTTTCAAATAAGTTGGCTATACATGTAACATCTCATGAACTGCAGAAGGAAGTGTCTTTGTCACAATGGAAGTGCTACGGTGAATGTTAGCAGTACAATTTGAGAGACTGAGGGCTAGATGCACTAATCAGTCGTTTGAGCCCTTTCCTTACCGATTCCCTTAGCGAATCGGTAAGGAACGGGCATGCATCAAGAAATAGGAATGCAAATGAGCTGCTCGTTGTAGCTCACTTGCATTCTCTATTCCATCGTTAAACAGTCGGCCAATCGGCCAGTCGAGCATGCGCAGAGCAGCCAAGCATTATGCTGGCTGCTCTGCGCATGCCAAGGACGTCCTTTATGGACATCCTTCACTAAAAAAAACTCCCTCTAAAAAGATGTTCTTTTTACAGGCTACAAGCTAATGTACAGTTCAGAGGCAAGAGAATAAAAACTAACCTGACGATACGGAGGAGCCTTCCAGCCCAGAAAATCAGGACGTGAGAGGACACAAATCAAAACTTTTTGGATGTCCCTCCCTCCAGGTCTTCTCAGCCAATCACAGCGCGTTTAGCTGATACTGGTAACAGCTGATCGCGCTGAGATTGGCTGAGAGAGACCTGGAGCTGATCAGTTATGCTATTACTTAATTGTTCTGGATTGCTGTATTTTGTTATGCTTTTTTGATAAATGTTCAATAAAGACTTCATACAACTTAAAAAAGTGGAAAAAATATCCAAGTGCTCGTCCTTTTTTATTTTTTTAACAAAACTATTAGTGGGATTTGAACCCGCCACCGGTGCTCTAACCACTCGGCCACAACTCTACTTACTTGGATGTCCCTCCCTTACTTCCAGGTCTCTCAGCTGAGTGAAGCACAGCCAAAAAGGACATTTTTATTATTGTGGGGGGGGGGGGGGGGGGGAGGAGACTGCCCAAAATAGACGTGTTTTTTTTTACACGAAGCTTTATTAAAAAAAATCAAACAGACTCCAATGCTGCAGGCTCTTTTGCGGACATCATTCAACCCCGGAATAATAAAAACGCCCTTTTTGGCCGTTCTTCACTCAGCTGAGACCTGGAAGTCACTGAGCCAATCACAACGTGTTCAGCCTGCCAATCACAACGCGTTCAGCCAAGCTAAACGCGCTGTGATTGGCTCAGAGACTTCCAGGTCTCTCAGCTGAGTGAAGCACGGCCAAAAAGACGTTTTTATTATTCCGGGGTCCAAAAAGAGCCTGCAGCATCGTAGCCTGTTTGATTTCAGCACTTGGGCTATTTTTCGGGTGGAGCACTCCCATAATGGCCGTCCATGACGAGCACTTGGCCGTTTTTGCCCCCCCCCCCCCCTCCGATTTGTTTTTTTACATTTTATGAAGTTTTCCAATCCCGCGGAGCCCCAACGAGAGGTACAGACCTCTCGTTAGATTTTCCACCATTTTCCAGTGATAAGGCAATCGGCATCTCATCACAATAGGGGTTTCTACACAATTTGCTCATCTGCATTCCGTTTTCGTTAGCTGCTACTGCCATCGGAAAAAAGTATTTAGTGTGCCAGGGTTTACTACTTGCTCGTTAATGGCTCATTAAGGGCTCGTCAAGTTTAGTTCATCTGACCCTGAGATCATACTCCAGAAACCCTAGCTTAGGAGTGAGGTTCATTACTGTCATAGTATGTGCAAAAAGAACTCGTTCGGAGACATTACCCCTTTTACTAAGATGCGCTAATGGATTAGTGTGTGCTAAATACCTGTGGGCTACATAGCACTTTATACACACTAACTCGTTAGTGTTTGCTAAATTCATTAGTGCATCTTAGTAAAAGGACTCCATAGTGTTTAATGCATTTCATTAACTGCCCTTTGAAACAAAAAAAAAATCAAGGCAGTACACAATTAAAATCCTGCCCCTCAACCCTCCCCAAAAAACCACAAGCTGTGGTAGGGCATCACGTTTTCCGTAGCGTACGTATTTATATACTTCTTGTAGGTTCATCTCACTCACAATGGGTCCACTTATCTTTTTTGGAAACCCACACCTCCAACCCTTAGCTTTGCGATCATTCACAGATGTGACTGTTTAATACCTGCTAGTCAACTGAGAAAGTGGAGTTTTTACTTGTAATAGAGGTTCTTAGTAGACGGCAGAACTACGCAGCCAACTCTGTCCCTCCCCCTTCCCCTCCCAGTTGAACTACTCAGCTTTAGTACTGACTGGTGAATAAGGAGAGCTGTTCCAGCCCATGAAAAACTTCTAGGGTATTCTGGCTCTGGAAAAGCAGATGTCTTCTCGATTCCATTCTAATAATGTCACCCACAATTCTTTGGAGAACCACTGTTGCAGGTAAGTCCGCTCTCATGATAGTGTCAGAAAAGAAAACATGTTTCTCTTATTTGTGCTGAACTTTGGAGGAGGTTCTTTGTTTTCAACAGTCATTTATGTTTGTCTTCTTTTCCAGTTGGGGGCTAATGGTTATATGTTTGCCATCGATCTGAATGGCTACGTCCTCCTGCATCCAAATCTGCGGCCCCAGGTAAGAGTGAAAGCTCTTCACTATCAATTCTATGTTTTACAACAACACACAACAATCTACCATCCTTGAATTTCCCAGCCTGCATAGCAACCTAGTAGATGACAACAGAAAAAGACCAGCTGGTCCATCCAGTCTGCTCAGTTACCCCTGTTCATACTTCTGATACTATATCCTAGCTTCCAGCTTATTGAATAGCTGAATATGTAGGGTCCCCTGTTTGGCTCACACTCAGCATCCCTTCCATAAGTACATAAGTATTATTATTTGTTGTGTTTGTATCCCACCTTATCCCACCTCTTTGCAGGCTCAAAGTGGCTTACAATACATCATGATTAGTGGAAGAATGCTAGTAGTTAAACATTTAGTATTGCAGGATCTTGGTCAGCATGATGATAATAAACAAAGAAAACAAACAGAGTAATAGTATACAAGCAGATATTATAAAACAGTTCTGAATATAGATGTGCGAGTTGTGTATATTCACAATTGTTGATCTTTCTGATACGCTTTATTAAAGAGATGGGTCTTCAGTAATATGCGGAAGTTCGTTCTTTCGTAGTTCGATTTCAAGTGCGCGGCAGTGCGTTCCATAACTGTGTATTGCTATACTGGGACAGACCAAAGGTCCATCAAGCCCACATCCTGTTTCCAACAGTGGCCAATCCAGGTCACAAATACCTGGCAAGATCCCAAAAAAGTACAAAACATTTTATACTGCTTATCCCAGAAATAGTGGATTTTCCCCAAGTCCATTTAATAATGGTCTATGGACTTTTCCTTTAGGAAGCCGTCCAAACCTTTTTAAAACTCTGCTAAGCTAACCGCCTTTACCACATTCTCCGGCAACGAATTCCAGAGTTTAATTACACGTTGAGTGAAGAAACATTTTCTCAGATTCATTTTAAATTTACTACTTTGTAGCTTCATCGCATGCCCCCTAGTCCTTCTTTCCCATGTGCAATAACAAAGCTTTGTAAGTATCTAAGAGGTTACTATAAGAACATAAGAGTAGCCATACTGGGTCAGACCAATGGTCTATCTAGCCCAGTAGTCTGTTTTCGAAACAATGGCCAAGCCAGGTCACAAGTACCTGGCAGAAACCCAAATCGTGGCAACACTCCATACTACAAATCCCAGGGCAAGCAGTTGCTTCCCATGTCTGTCTCAATAGCAGACTATGAACTTTTCCTCCAGGAATTTGTCCAAACCTTTTTTAAACCCAGATACGCTAACCACTGTTACCACATCCTCCAGCAAAGAGCTCCAGAGCTTAACTATTTGTTGAGTGAAAAAATATTTACTCCTATTTGTTATAAAGTATTTCCATGTAACTTCCTCGCATGTCCCCTAGTCTTTATACTTTTAGAACGAGTAAAAAATCGATTTACTTCTAATCGTTCTACACCACTCAGGATTTTGTAGACCTCAATCATATCTCCCCTCATCTGTCTTTTTTCCAGGCTGAAGAGCCCTAACCTCTTTAGCCTTTATGGAAGCAGTTCCATCCCCTTAATCATTTTGGTTCCTCTTCTTTGAACCTTTTCTATTTCCACAATATCTTTTTTGAGAGACAGTGACCAGAACTGAATGCAATACTCAAGGTGCAGACACACCATGGAGCAATACAAAGGCATTATAGTATTTTTGGTCTTATTTACCATCCCTTTCATAATAATTCCTAGCATCCTCATTTGTTTTTTGGCTGCCACTGCACACTGAGCAGAAGATTTCAGCATATTATCTACAACATGAGATAGACTTTAATGTACTGCCTCCTTGGTATGTATATCTCATGCATATTCATTGTGGATATCCTGAAACTGTGACTGGACGGGTGTGTCCCGAGGAGTGGGTTGAGAACCACTGTCCTAAATAGCCATTGATACTAGCATGGCTGTTGCCCAAACATCCAGCCTTGTAGGTCCCATTGGGCTCTACATTTCTGCTGGGACTTCTGAATATTCCTGTACTTGCAGCCTGCCAGACTCTGCTGCTGGTTAATTATGACTGCCTGCATTTCTGCTTATAACTCTTGCTTGCCCTGTGAGCATCAGGGCAAGTTACTTTACATAATTTTTGAGTTTGTGAGATCAAGGCTGGGACCAGCCAGAGCTGGGAGTCCAAAGGACGCAGTATATCCAACCACTTCTTTCTTCCAATAAGCAGCCCAGGTCAGAAATTGTATTTCTGAACCAAAGGGATTACTTGGATGATATAGAAAAACATGAAATGACTTCAGCATTTAGTCTATAAAGTCAATAATAGAATAAAGTAATATCAAATACTTATAGTCTTTACTTGGTTTCCTTATGAACCTTCTGCCTTGGTGAGATTCTGAAACAGTGTTCATGATGGCTCTACTCTCTCTGAATCCCTGTAATTCCTTTTCCTCTGGACTAAGACTCTTTTGAGCCTGCAAGTACAAAGTCCTTGTAGTGGTTCTCTTCCAGGACTGGCCCACGTACTAGACAGCTGCCTAGGGTGGCAAAATTTGGGGGGCAGCCGACAGAGTCAGTGAGTCATTATATACTTATCAATCCCTGATCTGGCAGCCCATGCAACGCTAAGAGATCCAGCATCAAATGTCAGACCAGTGCAGAGGGGCATAGGCTTTTCTCCTCTCTAGCCCCTTCCCCTCCCCCAAAGAGAAAATGGCATTACATGCAGCCACGATACCATAGAAGGGAATATAGCTGGTGCGTGGTTGCCAGTGAGTTGGAATGTACCTAGGAAATATTTGTGGCTGTACAAGGGGTCTCTAGTTTTCACAGGGTTTTTGCAGGTTACATTATTACCCTTGATATGAACTGAACATACATGGGCAATAGCTGAACTTATCACCTGTCCAGGAGTATTAGGAGTCAGTGGTCCACAGACATCAGAATGTCAATGACTTAGTTCTCCTGTAGAAGAACCAGCCTTTGCATCGGGTTGAGCAGAACTAGAGGTTCCCAGTTCAGTTCTGCTAGGGGACCTCCAATGCCTCTCTTTAGGAGGTTGATTTGGTTTTGTGGCCCTCTGCTCCAGCAAATGCAACATCAGGGTCTCCAGACTATCTAACCGCTTCAGGTATTCTGTGTCAGGACTACCCTTGGGTCTGTCTGGGGACTGGTTGCGTGGAGGGGTCTTGAGTGAACTCCTGTTTCCAGGTATGTTTGGCTGACCTACCAGTCTCCATAGACCTATCTGTTGGAGTCAACTGGTAAGTGGCCTGGCAGAAGACCTTCCTCCACCCTGTGGAGGTACAGGGGGATCATCTATCTCCAATGATAAAGCATTTTGTACTGAGCTATCTTCCAGCTTACAATCCTTGGTCTTCTGCTGGTCCTTTCTTACAGCATAGTCACTTACATTGTCAATACTTGATTAAATCAGCAATCCAACAATATTGCAAACTGACATTTTACTTGCTATCAACCTTAAAATGTCTCCCCTTCCCCTCTGAGATACACATATAGCATGTGTTATAAATGTGACACAAAAAAACATACATTTGTTCTTGATCTGTCCCTACTATTCTTGGGTCACAGGCTATAGAAGTCCGCCCAGTTCTGGTCCTACTTCCCAATCATTGGACCACAGACCATAAAAGTCTGCTCTGTTTTTGCCATATCTGGGACACAGACCACAGAAGTCAGCCAAGTACTGGCCTTACTTCCCTACTATTGGAATTGCAGTCTAAGAACCAACAAGTTTTCTGACATTACTCCTTTGTCTACCATCCTGTAATCTCAATTCATGCCCTCCAGTTCTACCGTTTCCCCATCTCTGGAAAAGATTTGTATGTATGTTGATACCTTTCAAGTATTTAAACATCTGTATCATGTCTCCCCAGCCCTACTTTCCTCTAGGGTGTACGTAGTCAGGTCTTCAACTCTCTTGTCGTACATCTTTTGTCGCAACCGCCATACCATTTTTGTCACTGGACCACTTCAAGTCATTTTGTGTCCTTAGCTAGATACTGCCTCCAAAACTGAACTCAGTACACTAAATGGAGCCTCACCAATGACTTCTATAGGGGCATCAACCTATGCACCCAGCTTTTCCTACATAAGCACACAACTATGGAACGCATTACCAAAAGCCGTGAAAACAACTTATGATCACCTAAACTTCTGGAAATCATTAAAAACTAACCTGTTCAAAAAGGCATACCCTACCAACCCAACTTAAATGCCTGTACCCTGCAAAACAACGAAACCAAAGCTCATAATGGACATATAATAACTCTTCCTCTCTACGATTCCCTAATGTGTCTGTACACACGAACCTTATTCTACCACAGCATTACTGTATTTGTTCATACCGGAACTGGCGTAAGCCTTTACGGTACTATGTAAGCCACATTGAGCCTGCAAATAGGGGAAAATGTGGGATACAAATGTAACAAATAAATAAAATAAATTTACACCTCTTTTCTTCTTCTGGCTACTGCCACTGCCTTGTCGCATTGTTTCGCTGCGTTGAGATCCTCAGACACTATCATCCCTGAACAGTGCTTATCAGTCTCTCACCCCCTATCTCATTCATCTCCTTTGGATTTTTACATCCCAAATGCATCACTCTGCACTGCTTCGCATTACATTTTAACTTCCAGACCTTAGACTGTTTTTCTGATTTTTGGAGATCCCTTCTATTGTTTTCTTCTCCCTCTGTAGTGCCCTCTGTTGGATACATTTGTGTCATCTGCAAAAAGACAAACCTGTCTTCTAATCCTTTGGCAATGTTGCTCATAAGGCCATAGCAGAGAGAGACTAAGAGGCCCTTTTAGTACAGGTTGTTAAGCCTTTAACATGGTGTTAGCATGGCAATAGAGGCTACCACAGTATAGCATTTTGCCTGTTTTCCTGCACCTGTCCCTGACCAGTGCATCCTGGGATGTGCTGGGCGGAGGCTTCAACACCATATAACGGAGTTTTCAAGGTGGCGCTGGAAGAGGAAGGAGTGTACTACTCCTTCCTCCGCCACTCAGGTACAGGGGGAGCAAAGAAGGGGGACATTAGACCACCAGGTTGGGGGGCTTATGTTCGCGAACCACTGGGCCACCAGGGCTTTTTTATTGGGGTTCAAGGGGGAGTTATGGGGGCTGGTGGTCCACCGGCTCTCCAGCCCCCCATGAACTTATGTCAGCAGGATTAAAGGAATTGGAGGTCCATTTCGCTGGCTTGAGGTAGGGGTTGGGGTTCCTTTGGAGGGGGCTCGAGGACTCCTGCAGGGGGTTTCAATTGGGCGGATGGCAGACCTCCTAGCATGCAAATGCATGCTGGAGAGGGTTAACCATTCCTCCCCAATGTTCTTCAAACCCTAATGCCAGCTTCAAGTTGGCATAGGGTTTGCCTCGGGCAGTACACCAATGTTTGGCACACTGCCCACTGATCATTGGGGAGGAATAATACATATAGGGGGGCATAATCGAACGCAAACGCCCATGTGTAAGAACGTCCATCTCCGAGAACGGGTCGTGAAGGGGTGGGCCGAATCGTATTTTCGAAAAAGATGAATGTTTATCTTTAGTCTCGAAAATACGGTTTGTGCCAGGCAAATGCATTGGATTTGGGCGTTTTTGAGATGTGGGCATTTGTTTGAGCTGGGCATTTTCGTTTTTCAGCGATAATCGAAACCGAAGCGTCCCAGCTCAAAAACAACCAAATCCAAGGCTTTGGGTCATGGGAGGGGCCAGGATTCGTAGTGCACTGGTCCCCCTCACATGCCAGGACACCAACCGGGCACCCTAGGGGGCACTTTTAAAAAATAGGAAAAAAACATTAAATTACCTCCCAGGTGCATAGCTCCTTTACCTTGGGTCCTGAGACCCCCAAATCCCCCCCAAAACCCACTCCCCACAACTCAATACCATTACCATAGCACTTAATGGTGAAGGGGGGCACCTGCATGTGGGTACAGTGGTTTTTTTTTTGGGGGGGGGGGGTTAGAGGGCTCCCATTTACCACCACAAGTGGTGCAGGTAGGGGGGGATGGGCCTGGGTCCGCCTGCCTGAAGTGCACTGCATTACCCACTAAAACTGCTCCAGGGACAGGACTTGTTGCTGCTGTATAACCTTGGCACAGCAGTTCACACCGTAAGACTAATCTCATTGAAAACGTCCTTTATTTCAATAACCGCGTTTACTCACAGTTAACTGCAGATCAGAGGTTGTGTCCCACTGGCAACGAGTCTCCCTGGTACTAAGATTAGCAGTAGGTCAGAGCTGGCAGAATGGTGTACAATGCCCTCTTTCAGCAACATTCAAGGTAAGAACTAAGTTCTGTAACGTGGCTAACACACGAAAGGGATCTAAAATGGACTTACAAAAATGGCCACTACCTCGTGGACTACCGGAAACAAAACAGGGCACACTCTGACCCAGTAAGCAGAGGGAAAGCACCATGGGAGAAGAGCCTACCAACTACCAACATCGTGAGACTGTAACACAAGCTAGTGAAACCACGGAGCCCAATACCCTACGCCCACCACAATGCAATGCTGATGTGACCCTGCAGTGCACCCGAGAGCCACATCTGACCCAGGGAAAGGCTGTGAGAGGATCAAACACATTCTGCTGTCATGGAGGTGGGTACGGAATTTGAGGGTGGCATAGAGGCTGGGAAATAAGGTTTTTGCAAGTGGGTTTTTTTTGGTGGGAGGGGGTTAGTGACCACTGGGGGAGTCAGGGGAGGTGATTCCCGATTCCCTCCGGTGGTCATCTGGTCATTTAGGACACTTTTTTGGGACCTGTTCGTGAGAAAAAAGGGTCCAAAAAAGTGTCCTAAATTCTCGCTAAAAACACCTTTCTTTTTTCTATTATCGGCCAAGCTCGCCCATCTCTGCTCGGCTGATAACCACGCCCCAGTCCCGCCTTCACCATGCCGCCGACACGCCCCCCTCAACTTTATTCGTTCCTGCGACGGAGTGCAGTTGAAGACGATTTCGATTATACCGATTTGGCCGCCCACGGGAAACGGACACCCATCTCCCGAACATGGGCGTTTTTCTCCTTTCGAAAATAAGCAGGATAATAACATAGTAGATGACGGCAGAGAAAGACCCGCACAGTCCATCCAGTCTGCCCAACAAGATAAAATCATATGTGCTACTTTATGTGTATACCTGATCTTGATTTGTAACTGTCATTTTCAGGACACCGACCATAGAAGTGTATCTAGCACTAGCCCCGCCTCCCAACCACTAGCCCCACCTCCCACCACCGGCTCTGCCACCCACTCTCCGCTAAGCTTCTGAGGATCCCTTCCTTCTGAACAGGATTCCTTTATGTTTATCCCACGCATTTTTTAATTCCTTTACCGTTTTCATCTCCACCACCTCCCGCGGGAGGGCATTCCAAGTATCCACCACTCTCTCCATGAAAAATACTTCCTGACATTTTTCTTGAGTCTGCCCCCCTTCAATCTCATTTCATGTCCTCTAGTTCTACCGCCTTCCCATCTACGGAAAAGGTTTGTTTGCGGATTAATACCTTTCAAATATTTGAACGTCTGTATCATATCACCCCTGTTTCTCCTTTCCTCCAGGGTATACATGTTCAGGTCAGCAAGTCTCTCCTCATATGTCTTGTAACGCAAATCCCATACCATTCTTGTAGCTTTTCTTTGCACCGCTTCAATTCTGTTTACATCCTTAGCAAGATACGGCCTCCAAAACTGAACACAATACTCCAGGTGGGGCCTCGCCAACGACTTATACAGGGGCATCAACACCTCCTTTCTTCTGCTGGTCATACCTCTCTCTATACAGCCTAGCAACCTTCTAGCTACAGTCACCGCCTTGTCACACTGTTTCGTCACCTTCAGATCCTCAGATACTATCACCCCAAGATCCCTCTCCCCGTCTGTACATATCAGACTCTCACCGCCTAACACATACGTCTCCTGTGGATTTCTACTCCCTAAGTGCATCACTTTGCATTTCTTCGCATTGAATTTTAATTGCCAAACCTTATAAAATGCCTGTTTAGCATGCATTTGCATGCTACTTGCGGTCAGTGCTCGGGGGTGCTAATATGGCGGTAATATCCTCTAGCGCCCCCGTTTTTCTTTTGATCATCGACCCGTGAGTGACTATTGTTTTCTCCCCTAGTTCTAGTTTAAAAGCTGCTCTATGTCATTTTTAAATGTTACTGCCAGCAGCCTGGTTCGGTTCTACTGTTGTTCAGGTAGAGCCCATCTTTTCAGAATATACCCCCCCTCCCCCCTCATCCTAGAGTATTACCCAGTTCCTAACAAGTCTAATTCCCTGTTCCCTGTACCATCCATGCATTGAGACTGGAGCTTTACCTACCTCTTGGGTCCTGCACTTGGAATGGGGAGCATTTCTGGAGAACTTATTTTTCTGGAGTCCCAGATCCAATTTTGACCCTTTTCAAGATATGTCTTTTTATTGGTTTTTCCCACATACCAATTTTCATAGAGTTGTTTTGCCCTCAGACAAATAGATAAACATGCATTTTCAACCTCTTTTGTAGAATTCTCTTAAACATCTGTTGGGTTGGAAAGAATACAGAGATAAGCTATGATCAGACTTGCTTATTCATATACCCAGAATGCTCTTGGGCACACTGGCTGTGCCCCATCACAATTATTGCTGTAATGGTGTATCCGTTACTGCAGCTTCATTTGGTTGTGACTAATCTCAATGCTGATATTATTGCTCCTGCAGGTTCAGTGGGTTCTGTAGCCCCCACCCCCAGTATTGAGCAAACTTTTTACTGTGCACAGGGAAGGCTTCCATTCAGCATCTCCCAATCGTTTTGAAAAATTAACTAACGCAGCGTGTCTTTTGCCCCCTCTGGTTCTGTCTGCTCTCTCTATGCAACTGCTACAGTCATTTTTTGGCCCCTTCTGAATCTGGTTACCCTCTGTGATGCTACATTCACCTCTTGAGCCTCCTCCAGCTCTAGCTGCTCTCAGTTCTGCTGCATTTACCTCTTCAGCTCCCCGTAGCTCTAACTCCTGAACTCAACAGCCTCTTCAAAGCTCATCCTCTGTTCTCGTGTCTCATTTGCACAACTTGAAAACAAGTCCATTTTCTGCAGCAGTGATGGCTCCCCTGCCTGAAAATATTTTTATGTCCTGTTTTTCTTCTTCCCCAGATGCTGGCGGATACTCTCCACTCACTGACTTATTTATTAAAATTTCCGCAGCTGCAACCGTCATGCAGTGTGATGAATGTTACATGGGGGGCAAGAGAGAGGGCTGTAATCAAACAACCTCCCCCATACATGACATATGGAAACAAATTAACTCACAGTTAATTATTCAGTGCTCAGCAGCTGAGAAATGGTTTCAATGTTTAATGCCCAGGCAGGAAATACAGCAGGGTACCTGTCACACTGTCCTTCACTTACTGTGCAATATTGCCTGGTATGACAGATGTTCTCTTCCTCCCCCATCTGACAAGTTCAACCCAAAATTAGTATGGCCTTTATTAAAGATGAGGGTTTTTTGTGCATTAAAAATAAATTAATAGTGTCTGGGGTCATTTGTCTCCATATGTACCGAAGAAAGTGACCGCTCAGTTTGATGAGATCCTCGAAGGCTACTTTGTTTGAAGATTTAACGATTTGTTCGCAGGGGGTTTTATATGCCAGTGACTTAATCCTACCATAATTTTCTTCTCTTACACGGAAGTGGAGGACAGGGTTCTGAGGCTTTTTCCCCGTGCGGGTTTTTTGTACTCCGTCAAGCAATGTTGGATATTTAAATGCTGCCTGCTATTTTTAGAAATGAGCTTTTGAGCAGAATTGTATATTGTTTCTCTTTTCTCCTGTACTTTGATTTTTATGACCAGACTAAATATTTCAGAACACAGTTGCAAATGAAGGCTTGTTTTTCCAGATCCCAACCTGGGCCAGAAGAATCTTCCTGGTCAATAAAAATAATAAGAGTGCTCATAGAGGTGGGGCCCGATGGGGTACAACCCAGGATATGAAGAGAGTTTGGTAATATGCAGACTGAGGGAGGGAAGTTGTAGAACAAGAGGTCAAGGCATGAGCAACACAGAGAAGTATTTGTATACAGGAAGGATGCTGGATGCATGGAACAGTCTCCCAGCAAAGAAGGTGAAACAAAAACACTAAATTATTTTACAAAGGGCCAGCAGAGAAAATCCTTAGTCGTGGGGAGTGATGGTAAAGCTGTATTGCACTGGAGGATGGCCCTTACAGTTTCTACAGTTCTATATTTTTCTGGTTTTTTTTTTCTAAGGATTAAAATCCTGGCTGAGAGAATCTCGTGATATCTTCTCAAGATGTACTCTCTTTCCCAACGTGTTTCTTTTGCCTTTCAGATCATCAATTTCCGGGAGCCAGTGACTTTGGACTTCCTTGATGCTGAACTGGAGGATGAGAACAAGGAAGAGGTGAGTAAGTGTCTTTAGCATAGGTTTAGAGAGAAGAAGAGGGAGAAAGACTGGAAGAGACTGGGGGGGGGGGAGGGTGGTTCAGAGATACAGCCTCAACTCTGTCACCTCTCAAAAATGTCTTTCAAGTCTTCTCCCTTTGCCCCAGGTATAGGATGCATCTCCTCCTTCGCATACCTAATAAACTGTAACTTCTGTCACCCCTCAAAAACACTGCTTTCTTTTCCTTTCCCTACTCAACAGAATGCTTTCACTGCCATAGACGTTCAACCCCAGTTATTTCTCAGTTTCCTCTGTAACCAGCAGCCATTTCTCATATTATTATTTATATAGTTTTTTGTCTTTAGCTTTTGCCTCTTTTAATTGGTAGCTCGAGGTGAAATATATTCAGGTACAGTAGGCATTTCCCTATCCCTAGAGAAGTTACAAACTAAAACCTAGATTTACTAACCTGCTTTAACATGTTAATGCACATTAATATGCATTAAAGCCAGCCCTGTTACTGTAAGTACAGCCTATTTGCTAATAACTCACACACCGACTGCACATACTGTAGCTTAGCTGAGATTATATTTATGCACCTTTCTGGCTTCACGTGCAACTTTCTTTAAATTAGTTCCGCCTTTACTTATATCCCTTGTTTTTTTATCACGTGTTGTATAAGCAATTTAAGTAGCATTTTATTTTTTTATTTTTGTTACATTTGTACCCCGCACTTTCCCACTCATGGCAGGCTCAATGCGGCAGGTGATGGAGGGTTAAGTGACTTGCCCAGAGTCACAAGGAGCTGCCTGTGCCGGGAATCAAACTCAGTTCCTCAGTTCCCCAGGACCAAAGTCCACCACCCTAACCACTAGGCCACTCCTCCACTCCAAACTATGTACTGTTATTTGAATATTTTTACTACTGTAGTTATCTGGTGCCTATGTTCAACTTATTCTTGCTGTATACTGCCTTGTGTGAATATTTTCAAAAAGGCGGTAAATAAATCCTAATAAATAATAATTATGTAGGTTATTAAACCTAGCACTATGTTTCTACCTGAGACGAAAAAGGATGAAGATTATGAGGAGCATCAGCCAGGTTTTGGCCTCTCCAGTTTGAGCTCTTACCTTTGAGGACAGTGATCAACACCCCTTTTTAGATGCATCTTTGTGCGTAAATAGCCGCATTTGCACATTTAGGTTGCAGAGATATGTAGGTGGCAGTTTCAGAAAGCCGGTGTTCACATGTGGAGCTCCACAACACACAGAGATTTCAAAGGGGCTTGGTGAGGGCAGGGTTTGGGAATACATATCTATGGAAAATATTTCCCCAATGGATTTTACACCAGTTCGGAGCCATGTACAGATGTATTCTCAGAGAATGGCAGTATGAATTCTGGTCCTGGTACAATGATGTGAGCATTAACATTGCCAAGGGATAAGGGAGTCATTTTCTTTATCTGCCACTATTTATTTCTGTCTCCAAAATGAAACCAAATTAAAATTGCAGCCTCATTACTTAATTTACAGCCCTTTCACAAATGGCTGCTCTCACTAAACACAGACTCCCTCCACCTGGCTGGTTAAATGCCCCATAACTGGCTATCTGGCAGTATTCAGCCCCACTTTTGTGGCTATATTTGCCACGTGAATATGTAGGATATCTTTGGCCGGTTAGAAGATAACCAGCTAGTCTGAATATCAACAGAGCCGGTTATCTTCTAACCGCCAAAAAATAAACCAGATATTCAATGCCGATCACCAGAAATGGCCTGGCATTGAATATTCAGGTTTAGCAGTCACTGTGGGAGTGAGCCGGACTGACTCTTGCAGTCTGAATATTGTTTTTATTTTTATTTATTTTCAGCACATGATATACCACAAGTGATCCCTGAGGCAACTATGAGGTTTACAATTTCTATTGCAGGTACTTTTCACTGTCCATAATGGGCTCACAATACACTGTACCTGGGGCAACGGAGGGTCACACGGAGCTGCAGAGGGAATTGAACCTGATTCCCCAGGTCTGAACCCACTGCCGACTGTCAGGCAGCAGCAAGAATCAAATCACTTCCCCAGGTCCACAACCCGTTGCACTAACCATTAGGCCCCACTGACGTGTATTTTACCAAATACTACCAGAACCGAGTTTGTCCTAACCTGGTATCTCAATTTCAGTGTCCGCATTCTGTATTAAACTGGGCTCCAGGGGTGTTAATGGAGGTTTTGCTGTGAGGTTACTAAAAAGACTGCAATTATTCTAAAATACAGCAGCCTGGCTGATTTGAGAGTTTTCCTTTCCTTAAGGAACGTCACTGCTCCCGATTTCTTTACATATTAATTTTAAAATTGTGTGTATAGTTTTTAAATTCAGTGGGTGTAACAAGGTATTGTTCTTTGCTGAATGCTGATAAGGCTGTTTGGAATGTTCCATTTTTAATTTTCCAAGTTATAGAGGAATTAAGCTGAAAAAAATATTTTGAGTCCTCTTTTAAATACTTGGCTGTCAAAATCTGGCCTGGATTACCAAATCTTAGTAGAAGCTCTCATTCTTATTTTATTATTATTTAGAAAGCGTTTGAAGACTTAATATGTTTACTGATTTGGATTCATTTGGGGCATGTTTATATTACCTTCTTTGAATTTTGTGTATACTATGTAATTCCACCTGTCTCTTTCTATGCGATAAATCATTTTAGGGATATTACGGAATACTACTACTACTACTACTATAAATTATTTCTATAGCGCTACCAGGAATAGAAGACACTTGTAGTATAACATAGTTAATGAAGGGAGAACCACTGGTACTAATGACTCAGAGTATCAGCAGAGAATGGGCCAGTAGCTCTGTTGGTGCTGGAGGATGCTTTGCACCCCCAGTATCGAGCAAACACCTTCACTGTGTCCAGGGAGTAGTAATTTATATTGTGTTTAGCAGCCTCGATCATTTTGAAAGGTTGGCACCTTGGATAAGATATGTGTCGTGGAAACTCTCATTCCTAGAGAGAGTGACTCAAAATGATGGCACAGGGGACTTCCTCTTATTTCCTTTCCTTTCTGGCTCACAGTGCTTATGAGATGTACTGTGCAACCTTTTTAGCATTCTTCATCATCTTATACTTTCCTTTCTAGATCCGGAGAAGTATGATCGATGGACTTGAGGGACAAAGATGTATCAAGACTCAGGTTAAATCTTTGGATGAGGTAAAATGAATCAGCACATTTATTGCAATCATTCTTACAGGGCCAGGAGTAGGAGGATGAGGCAATGATTACATTCCACGATGTCTGGATATGGTAATTGAAGAACCATGTGCTTCTTTGTATTCTCAGAGGATGGCAGTATAGATTCTGGCTCTGGTACAATGATCTGAAAGTTCGCATTGCCAACTCTAGATGGACCTATCTCAAGAGTTTTCATTGCATGAAGTAATAGCTTTAAAGACTGAGTGCTTGTAACTCATTGTTTCTGGTGAAAGCAGGTTTCATCAGCTGAACATAGAATAATCATATGCACACGAAGGTCAAGGGCATTGCATAGCCACAATCAGACAATAGTAATGCTGTCAACCTTACTTTACTTTGCATGTACTTTGTGGTGGGTATCTATATTCAGCTCTGTAAAAAGAAAAGAAACCAGTTTCTCTAGGACAAAATGCCACCACATAAAAAAATGCATTTGTTAGGAACAAAAATGATCATTATATTCTCGCCAGTCTCTTCTATTTGAGGGTCTTTGCTCATAATCTCTTTCTCCTTAAATTTTCACATTGCAGACAGTAGCACTGAACAGGGTTATAGTTTCCAGGATTCTATTGACTTACCACTATTTCAGATTTTCTTTCTTTTTTTATTTTTCTTTGTTTAACAATTCCCCAGGACCCTGACCTTTAACTAATTTCCAGAAATAAATGTAATAAATAAAAACAAAAAAGTGGTACTTTTTGTAATACATTTCTTGACTACCTTTCAGGAACTAGCACCCCCTTTCTGAGACCTGACAGAAGGGGCATTAGCTCCCAAAAGCTAGTCAAGAAATGCGCTGTCAGTCCAATAGAAAGCTATCAGCTTAAATTTTGAGGGCCATTTGTTTTCATTTACTAATCTTTGTTTGATACACTTAAGAGGGCAACTCCACACATCTTTATCCTTGAATTGCAGAAGAGCCTAGTTGAATTCTGGAAGACTAGCCACTCTAGTCTATGAAAACTCTAGATGCTGTTCTCCAGAGGCCGGCAGTGTCAATTCTGGCCTTAAGGCCTCTTTTACTAAACCACGCTAGCCGTGGCAAATGCAAGGCCGGGAATCACTAGCGCTGTTTAGTAAAAGGACCCTTAGTGCTTTGATGTGGACTGGACTGGGTCACTCTCACTGTGCCAGAAATTTGCATTGTATCTCATCTTTCTGTCTAAATTCATGGTTTATCCCCCTTGCAATTCCAGAGATACATCGACACGGCAATCAGGAATTACACCTGGGCCCCCATAAAAAGCACCAATTACAGGTAAACATCATAATGATGTGTGGAAGCACCAGGCCGATAAAGCAAAGGTTTTCCTCGATCTTGTGCCTATAGTAACTCAAATACAGCCGGTGAGATGCTTACTATGAGAGAATTCTCTGCTGTAATCAGACAACTACCTGTACATGTAAAGCGTTCATTGAATTCGAGACGGTACCCGATACTCTGTAACTTAGGTGACTCTTCTTCAGAGGTTTTTTTTTTGTGATGTTGCTCTTCTCTCTCCCTCCCTCCCTCCATCTAGCTTGGGCCTGGTTTTGCCACCTTACAGCAACTATTACATCCGAGCAAACCTGAGTGACCAGATCCTTCAGGTGCAGTGTAAGTAGCCACTGTCCATTTCCTGTGACTTTTCACACACCGTTTGACCTGAACCCAGCAGCTGGCACTGTGAATGAGCAAAATAAAGTTAGCTTATGTGTTCCTTAATAACTGAGTTATAAAGCAATAAAATGCAAACTGTAATATGTTTTGATCCAGGGCAGGGTTTTCTTATTTCTGCTTTGCTACGCAGCAGTAGCTGGAAGCGGAGGCTGATTCACTGCTTGCAAAATGTCAGCTGTGATGCTACAGCAGCAAAATTCTTTCTAAAGCCTGTAAAAGTTTGCATGCTGTTTCTTTTCTGTTAGATTTTCATTTATTTTAAACATTATTTAATTTCCTTTAGTTTCTTTTAATTGATTCTCTAAACTTGCATGTTGATCTTGTTCTTTGTCTTTCTCTATCCTTTTCTTACCCATTTCTTACTTTCTCTTCCTGGCATAATCACTTTACTTTTCCTGCTTGTCTTTCTTTCTCTATCATCTTGTATTCTTCTGTCAGTCATTTTCTCTTTCTGCAATCTCATTTTCTTATTTTCCTTTATTATTTTTCTGCCTCTGCCTCACTTTGATCTTTTATCATTTATTATCCTTGTCCTCTTCCTTTCTCTTATCTCACACTGTTCTCCCTCCTTTCTTTCTTTTGGACATCTTTATGTACTTCTTTCCTGCCTCTCTGTCTCTCCTCCCCTCTCTTCCTATCTCTTCTTCCCTTTCTCTCTCAGCCTTCCATCTTACCACCCTCCCGTCTCTCTCCCTTCCCCTTTCCTTTCTGTCTTCTCTATTCTTTCTCTTCTGTTTCCTTCTTCTCCCCTCTTTACCCTTCCTCTTCTATTCTCTCTTTCTTCCTGCTGCTCTCTTTTTATTTGTGCATGTTTTCTGCTAATTCAGGGATATGCTTTTGTCTCCAGAGTGCTGATTTTCTTTTTTGTTTTATTTATTGTAGTTTCTGTTCCATTAAAAATAGAAAAGTTATTTCTGAGATAATTTCTGTCTTTCGTTTCTGTTTTCTTTTGCTGAGATCAGTTGATTGTTGCATGCAAGGTTCCAGTATTTGTTTTGCTTCTTTTCCTTTAATGTCACTTTTTGCAAAAGGTTTTCTTTCAGTATGATTATGAAACACAATATTTTTATTCAAACAGTAATTGAATAAAATATTGTTTGTAACCCTCCCCCTCCTTTCCACCCAACCTCCCCTTTTTCTTTTTGGTTTCTTTGTACTTTTTGTTTGTTTTCTATTCGTTTTTTGTTTTCTCGCTTTCTCTCTATGGTGGATTCAAACAGTGCCAAACAAGAAAATAAAGGGCAAGTATGATCAGTATTAGACCACTAAGCCTTCACGTAAAACCCACCCTTGTCCGATACACCTTTCCTGATCTCCTTGCTCCCAACCTTCACCCATCACCCAATCACCAAGCCTGCTTGCCCATTTTGCCAGTTTGCCAAGCCTTCCCTGCCGAGCACCAGCACAATCCCCACCAAACCTCCTCCTGTCTCCTCTCCTTCTGTCCTCCCCTCTTCCTTTTGGAAGCAATACCTTGTTCTTTTCATGGTAGCTGTGCCGCTATTTAGCTCTGTGGGCATTGCTATTCTATCTTTGGAATAAATTACTACATCAAGCTGTCATGGTCATTATTGAATAAGGTTTTGTAGCTGGTTTCAAATACCCCTCTCTCTCTCTCTTCCCTGTACCCCTCTCCCCACCCTGTATTTTCCTGACTCTTGTACTTGTCCCACAAATGTTCCTCACCATATCTGTCCTGTTGTTCCTTCACCCACCCCTGCCTTTCTACTTCAAAACAACTCAACCTGCAAGGAGCCAGGCTGTATAGTGATTAGCAGTTGTGATGTCCGTGAAGGGAACCAGGAGGAGGTATAAACCTTAGGGCAATTGATGTAAAGCCTGGTTGCTTCCAGCCTCATCTGAAAGCATTTTGGAGGCTTATAGTTCTGTTTTATGTCAAAATATAGACAGATTGTACTGTAGAAACCCTAGCCTTAAATCACCGGACCTCAGTAGAGTTCTCACAAAATTCTGGGTTGTAATAATGGTAAATAAACTAATGCAGAAAGGAAGCAAAATAAGGTTTTATCAGTAAAATAGATCAGGACACTGTCATAAAAAGGCTAAATGTGTTTTTTATAGAGAGGATTTATGGAAGGGAATGCTGGTCAGGTGGTGAGGGACAAATTACCTGTGGGTCACAGACTGTAACTCACAGCTAGCATCCATGTCCTAGAAACAGCTGGTGAGGAATGCATGCTGTGTGCTTTGGACCATGAATTCAGTACTCAGATACACAGGCCATAAGGAGCAGACCCTGTGTGGTGCATCCCATAGAGGGAAGTCTAGGCCAGTTTCTTCAGTTTAGCAAAGGGGTGAGCAACCATTAAACACAGAGGGCCACGTGTATGACAGAAGATTAACTAATGCACCATATAATTCACTGCCAACAAAACTCAATGTGATGATTGAACATAAGTTATTACCAGAATGTTCTGTCTTTCCAAACACTGTCAAACAAGTCTTGTCCCATTGTTGTATGCTTGCTTCCACAGACAGCAAAACTCCAGTTAATGACATCTATGCGGAATTTTTTTATGTGTGCAGCTCCCCTGATTTAGCGTGACCATCCTAAATTACAGGGTGCAGTGGGACCTTTATCTTGCCCAATATATATCTTGAAATAAGAGCTGCAATAATCCCACATTAGAGGAAAATCAGGGCATTGGTTAGACAGAGGGTAGCACAGTGATTAAGGGTGGTGAAGCACTCACAGACCGAGATGAAGTGTGAAATAGGAATATTGTCTACTGCATTTGCAGCCTTGCTCTCTTCAGTTTGATTTGTCTGTCCCAAATGACCCTGTGATGGCAATGCTAATGAACAAATGAGTAGTGTTTTGTATTCCTTTTCCTCCTCTCCTTTCATTGGCTTGTCTCCAAACCCTTTTCACCTTAACAGTCCTGTCAGAAAGCAACAATCCAACCAATGGCTGTATTTGTCCCATCGGGGGGGCTGTAGTTGTGTCTTGCAGTGCATTGTGGGAAGAATAAGAGGAGGGGTGGGTTAGTCTTAATTCATAATATGAAATATTTATTCTGCTTTAATTAAAAAACTGATTGTTCTAATGCTAAAAGCTAATACTATATAAAAGAAAGGCCTAAAACAGAGGTTCTCCACTCTGTCCAGAAGAATACAAATAAGTCTGGTTTGCAGAATAACCAAAATAAGCAAATTAACCTGGTGGACCAAACCATGGAAGAATATCTGATGAATATTCACTGCGATCATTCAGGCAATCAAGCTTGTCTGCAGCTCTGAAAGACTGGAATGGAGAACCCCTGGCCTAAAAACACATTTACTGAGAGAATGGGCAGACCATGGGCTTCCCGACCCCAAACATCCAGCACTATCCTGGAGACACTGTAGTCCTTCCTCTTGGCATAAACAGCATAGCTTTTCAGTGTCTGCGTACTGTCTCCTTGTGTCCCTTACTGGACTCAAGTATTTCTCTTTTCTAATAGCTCCGTGCTATAGTCAGCTGCCATTTCATGTCTGATTAAGAACCAAGTCCTGCGTAAAGAAACTCCACTTCCCTTTGCCTTTTGCTCTGACTGATTTCTGCCAGGCCTCCTTCATCAGTCTCAGGGTTGCAAACCACTGTCCTCTGTGCACTAGGTTTGTACCATTCCATTGGCCTGGAGTCCTTTTGATTACATTGTCTATGATAAGCTTAATGCATAAACGCAGGACTACACCTACTAGCAATGCTTTTGGGTGGAGTTTAAAAAGCCGTTGAGAAAGCCAAACCTGAATTGAAGGGGTCCCGCTCCGTTTTATATTGGTTTGGCTTTCCTTTATTTTTTAAGAAGATAATTTACTCAATGTGGAAACTCAAATGAGTGAAACCTTTTTTCCCGAAGGAAATATTTCGCAACTTCGTACAATCTATGGTACTAAGCCACCTGGACTACTGCAACGGAATCTATGCGGGATGTAAAGAACAAATCATAAAGAAACTCCAAACTGCTCAAAACACAGCAGCCAGGCTTATATTTAGAAAAACGAGATTCGAAAGCGCCAACCCCTACGAGAAAAACTGCACTGGCTCCCAATCAAAGAACGTATTGCGTTCAAAATCTGCACCCTGGTTCATAAAATCATCTACAGAGAAGCCCCGGGATACATGACAGACCTCATACACCTACCAACCAGAAACACACTAAGATCAACACGAACATACCTAAACCTCCATCACCAAAGCTGCAAAGGTCTCAAATACAAATCAACCTATGCATCCAGCTTCTCCTATATAAGCACACAACTATGGAACGCAATACCAAACGCCGTGAGAACAACATATGACCACCTGAACTTTGGGAAACTACTAAAAGCTACCTTGTTGAAAAAGGCATATCCCAACGATCCAACTTAAATGCCTTAACCCAGCAGCAATACAAAACCAAAGCTCATACTGGACATAACTTGACTCTTCCTCCTTACGATTCCCCAATGTGTCTCTCACATATGATCCTTACTTTACCACAACCTCACTTTGTATTTGTTCAAACCGGTATTGGCGATCGCCTCTACGGTACTATGTAAGCCACATTGAGCCTGCAAATAGGTGGGAAAATGTGGGATACAAATGTAACAAATAAAATAAAAAATACAATTTCAATGCTTGTGAAAATCATCAGGTGTAGGCCACTGAAGAGTCTGGGATTATTTTGTGTATATTGTTAATTCTTGTGCCTTCCCCATCCCAATAGAATGTTCCACACACTCATGCAGTTAGGGAGAGAAGAAGTGAAGGCCACACAAAGATGAGAAAATATTCTTTTTATTATTTACCAAGCTAGAAAATAGACTACAGTTCTTTTCTCATGGGAGAGTTACAACAAAACTGCACATGGGTGCTATCTCTGAGTACTTCTTCAATTTGGTCTTGCTAGCTGTCACTTTTTATATTCTTCCAGCATTATACAGCTCAAAGAGTTCGTTAGCATTAGTTTCGACCACAATGTTGCTAAACATTAGTTTCGACCACTGTTCAAGATTATTAGAAAGGTCTAAGGCAACATCATACCAATTAGCATGTTCCACTTGCTACATCAGGTTCCATTTCGCCAGCAGCAACCACTTTTCTATGTTTCCAGGCATGTAAACTGCAAAAAGCCCCTAACCACATTCTTTAGTAAACACCTTCCATGGAAAATTGCTTCATGTCCTCTTTCTGCAAGCCTGTCACAAGAGCTCATGAGCCTCTGGGTCACACAGAGGGTATGATTTTTAGGTCTGGCTGACAGCTTCAGGCCTCTTGACCTGTTTTTGGAAAGGCCTAGATAGGTCCATTATTTACAATATAGTGTCTGCAGGTGTGCCTTATATTCAACCTATCAGGAATCATGTCTAAGTCCAGAAGTGGAGTTCAGTATTTAATCTCCATACTGCATATAGATGTAGATATATTGTAAGGGGCTAACCGATGCCACCCTGCTTTACTTCCCTACATTTCTGAACTTCTGATTCCCAAATTCCTTTAAATCAGTGCTGGAAAATTCTGGTCCTCCAGGACTGCAAATCAGTCTGGTTTTCAGGCTATCAACAATAACTTTGCATGACATCTCTTTGTATGCATGTGCAACCCACATTACATGTAAATATATTTCATGCATATTTATTGGGGTAGCCTGAAAACCAGACTAGTTTATAGCCATCGAGTACAGGAATTAGCCACCACTGTTGTAAATCCATTAAGGCAATAAGACAAAACCAGAACTGGTTTAGTCTGTCCCTTGTGGCATGCAGCTTTTAGGTCACTCTACTACCGAGATCTGCAAATTGTAGGATTTTTAGTTTTGGCTACCTGTCTACTGGGAACTAGATTGAAATGACCAACTTATTCACTTTGTTCTCAAATGTGCCAGATTATCACTGAGCCTGACAACTCAAGGGTAACAACACCCCATAATGCATTGTACTTTTCTTTTATTCTTGGGTTAGCCTTTGGTTGGACTGTATTCATCAAGGACCCCAGTTTGGCCATGTTGATGCCTGAAAAATAATTTTTTATCTGCCAAAAATTGTTTTGGTAAAATCTATTTACATACAAGCATAGCATGTGTTTTGTTTTCTTTCTTTAATGTAATAAGAGAGAGATTCCTGTATAATCTACATGCGCATATATATATATATTTAAAAGCTGTATGCATATATATATATATACATATATATATATGTGTATTTGTGTGTGTGTATATGTCAATATACTATCTATATTAATACATATACAATAGATCAAACATTTCATTTCAGAACATGAAAAATGACAGACAAATCTAATCACGTTGGCAATTTATTGGTGACTGTGATCCTTCTTTGGAGGTACTCGTCACAAACAGAAATCCTTTCTTTTCTCTCTTGTTAAACTAAATGAATTGATTGGACATTTTTTGGTTGGTTCTCTCTCTTGGTCTCCGAAGCTTGCTTACTCCATGTTAATACCGTGCCATATAACCATACCTTTCTGTTGCAGATTTTGAATCCCTGTTGTCCAACAACTTTGAGTCCGAGGGACATGTGTTCATAGCCCCCAGGTAGCTTTGTGTGTGAGCTTGCTGAGGTGTTTGTGGATAAGCTTCCTATCAACTATAACTTTCGTATCCCTTGTTCTCCTTCACACTACCAACACTACTTACTCACTTTCATGTCTACTAACTGAATCTGCTCACTTGTTACCTTACTCATTAAATATTTATCTACCATCCACCCACCTTGTTGTTCTTCTTCTGTACCTATAATTGTTTGACCTTTCTATCTATTCACTTTTATTTTACTAGCCCTCCACAAACTTTCTCTTTCATTCATATCTTGTGTTCACTTTCTCAGCACCTACTTAACCATTCATGCAAGCAGAAACCTATTTTCCTTCTATCCTACCTACTAACTCGCTACCTCATCAGTTACACACTTTTCTGTACTCTCCCATTCCTTACTGTTTCCACTCTGTTATCCAGCATACCTAGAACACTTTCTCTTCTTTCTGTTTGCCTCATTATCTTTCTCCATATTCCATCCAATACCAATCATCCTGCTGTCTATTGAGTAGAGAGGCCTGAAAAAACGCCGCCTATATTCCAAGGCATTCCCATTCCACAGGTTTTGTTGGATCTCAATCGCAGGTTTCTGATATTGGGGGAAGATGGCAGTGCTTCCTATCTATTAAAAAAAAAACCTCCAGATTAACGCTATAGGTCCCGATTCTCAGCCCGCGATGGTCAGCAGATTACACAGCTGGGCTATGTCGGGGCTCATCCAGTGGCCCAGAAGTGAACTGGGCACCGACTGATATTTAGACTGGTGCTCGGTTAGCTCAGCAGGCAAAGTTAGGAGAGTCGTTTTGCTGTACTAAATTAATGCACCTACTTAACTAGTTAGTGAACTAAATATCATTGTTAACCAATTAAGTGCCAGCTCTGCCTCTGGCCAGATAGTGCTGTGGTGGTGATGTAAATATTCAGCAGCACCAGTCACTTAAGTGCCATCGATATTGGCGAATGGCCGTTGACCATCTCAACAGGTCTGAACCGGGTTAAACTCTTTTGATTATCGGGCACATAATTTGCAGTCGTAGTTATACAGTACATCTTTTCAGCTCCTCTCTACTATTAATGTATTCCATCCATTCCCTTACCCAGCAGCCAGTATCCCATTCACTACTCATCAACTAGCTCAAGCTCCATCTATCTGGTGCCCCAATCACACAACCATCCTCTAGTCTACTAACTATACCCTGGTTCTCCTTCCCTTCCACTCGGCAATTAACAACCTTATTCCTGTCTGCTAACCCACTCACAAACCATCCCCCTGTCCACTCCGATACCCACCATCATTTCTCCATCAACTACCAGTCAACTCCTCTTTCTATTTAGATATTCACCAGAGATCAGTTCTACCTCATCTCCATGCACTCACTTCTTTATGCACTGACTCATTCTCATTAAAGATCACCTGCAAAATGTTGTTCTCTTCTTAATTCTTGTTACTGATGTCATATCTGCAGGTTACTAACTGAAGGGATGCCGATTTAATGTGTTTTATTGCTTTGAATTGTTCTAACTAGCCATTTCTACTACCCTGTAGTCTGAAACACTTTGTCAGTTGCTGTTCACAATGATGTTAGTGTTTGTAAAGACTCGGAGGGGGGGCCCTTTTACAAGCGGCAGTAAGTCCAATGTGGGCTTACCACAGCTAATCTGGAGCTACCACCAGCCCAACATAGGCACTGGTGGTAGTTCTAGCCCCAGCAAACATATGTTTTAACATGGCGCTAACCTGGCGGTAATTGGGCAGTTCTATGTGCTACCTTCCTACTGCCGGGATAGTACGAGAGCCTTTACCACCTCCTCAATGGGTGGTGGTAAGTGTTCCCCCTCACATGGCCATGGCTATTTTCAGCTTTTTTTAATTGCTGTGGTAAAAAGGCCCTCAGCGTGTGGCAAAAACGGCCCTCACTGCAAGGGGGAAGGGGAAGTGCTTTATGACACAGCGGAGAAAGGAAAAAGAGGCTTTATGAAGCCAATGGCAATTTATCAACAAATGTAATGATTAATCTAAAGAAAACTTTTCAGTAACTTCTGCAGATATCGTTAAATTCACTGTCCTGTTGCCATTTTCCAAAGCTTTCCATTTTACTGATCCCTTTATAAAATCTCTCTCTCCCTTTGGTTACCAACTGGCTTGAAGATAAATAGGCAGAGGTAAGGCAGCCCACGTTTTACTCTAATAAAGGGACTGTAGATACCAGAGTACATTGCACAACTTCAAAGAAATACTAAGAATCTCAGCTGTTTACAATGAGTCCTTTGGACTTCTAGGACCAGAATGCATTGAGAGCAACAGTGGTCAGGGGGGGGGGGGGTGGAGGGAGGAACAGATTTGATCCCAATGTGCTTTGGAGCTGGAGCCAGCTGGTAACTCGACTCAAGACTCAAGTTTTATTCTGTCATGTGTCTGTGTTGTTTGCTTATTCATAACTCCATGAGCCATTTACATTTACTCCAGACACAAGTATAACAGGCACTGCATGGCTTCTTATTCATGCTCAGTATTTATACATATAGAATAGATACTTTATATACTGTATGTTAAAATATGTGTATATTGATAGTACTTTACACAAAGGGGCTCATTTTCAAAGCACTTAGTAAATTATAGTAAATTACAGGGACAGTTTATTCAAATTTACTATACCGCTTGATTAAAATAGACTACAGCGGTAATAAATAAATGAAATAAAAAGAAAAGAATTCCTTTAATAAATAGAAAAAGACCTAAGACATCCATACAAGTTGCTTCAGTCCTCAGAAACTGTGAAGCCAAATGCTCCTTAAAATAAAAGGTTTTTAAAAGTGATTTAAATTTCTTTAATGAACATTCTGCCCTAATAGTACTCAGCAAATCATTCCACAAGGTGGGCACCAACCAAAACAATGCACTTTCCTGGGTTGGAGGAGGGAGATCTCCTAAAAAGGAGAGCATCACCCTAGTGAAGATGGCACTAATCCTGAAGCCAGGACCAGCCCACCAGGGGATGCAGTATCCTCTCGCACCGAGGACGTGTCTCCAGGAGGGAAGGGTTAGGACTGCTGCTGTAGTCGGTGTAGATAGCTGGGTGGCTGGTGGACGTGAGGATCGCCTGGTGACTTGCCTGCCTGGTGTGAAGGTGGCGGACCTCACGCATCACCTAGATAGGATTTTAGATAGTGCTGGGGAGGAGCTGGCTGTCTTGGTACATGAGGGTGACGTAAATTTGAATACATGTTAACTGCAGTGTTTTCAAAGTCTGGACACTAGTCCTCTGAGGCCTTTATCACATGCAAATTTGATGATACCTGTATACACTGTGATGTCAGCATGATGATCCTGTTTGCATTTTGATTGATATACTGAGGACCTTTTGGAGGGGGGGGTCTCACTTTCCCCCGTTTACTAAGCTGCACTAATGCCGACACAGCCCATTCACTTTAGTAAACAGAGGGGTTTATTTCTGACATAAACTATGTCCTAGGTGATCAGGCAGTTTCTTTTATATAGCAAGTTCCCTTATTTCTTAGTATGATTATTTGAAGGCAAGGAGGTAAGACTTTCTCTTCTATCATGCTGGGCTCACAGCATGTTCCGCAGCCTTTAAAATGACCCAGCAATTGCAGGTGGTTTCACATTTCAGGTTTCCATTTATTTTGATATGCTGCAAATCAGAAAAAGTAAACGGTTTACAACCATACTAATAACATTGTAATACATGTACAATAGCTATGGGATAGCTGCAAGGTAAAGACTGGACATACAAGTGGATAGGAAGGAGAGCATATGCAAGAAGGACAATCGGTAGACGAAAACAGGAATGACCAGTATCTCCTGTTCCCCCACCTGGTCCAGGAGCCTCGACACACCCCAGGCCGCAGTTAATTACATTCTAGTCCATTGTTAGGGGAGAGCTAGGCCAAATTAATATTCAGTCTAGATTTGAATTGCAAGAAGCAGTCTCTAGTTGTAAGTCCAGAGAAAGGCTATTGCATAGTACAGAGACAATGACACGAAAGGCAGCAGGCCCAGTGCTAACCAACTAGATCTTTAGTGGGAAGGGACTACAAGGCAGTTTTGTTGGTAAGAATGTCTTCTGATTTACCTTCTGTTACCTTCCTTTTATGTATGTTAACATGTTTTCCTTACTAGCAGCAGAATGCAGATGTTAGCTCATACAGTAACTTTTGCTATGGACCCAAATCCACCTGTAAATGCAGACACTGTGCAGTTATCCCCATTGTTCCCTATTTCCAGCCTACACACATTGACACTCATCAGCGTACATTACTCTCACCAATATGCACTGAGCACCACACTTCACCAGCCAGCCACACGCACTGACCCTCATATACACAACAAGTCCAAGAGGGAAACAAACCTGACCTGATCTTTTTCATCCTCCTCCACCCCCTAAATCCCTCTTCCTGCAAATACCAGAGAATATTGCAAAGACCTCGAGCCATCGGACAACAACACAGAGTTCCGTGAAAACTTTATCGCTCTCATGGAAAAGGTGACCCCGGATTCCAAGCAGTGTAAGTACAGTGGGGGGAGGGGTCTGGGAACTGTTTTGCAAAGAGAGAACTTTTTTCTCACGTAGACAGGGAGGGCTTCAGGGTGCCAGTTTCAGGAACAGATATACAAGATAGTTTCTTTGGACTGAGACCTTGAATTTCAGCTTAATGAGGAAGGAGAGAAGGGCAGGTGATGTCATCAAACTGGCCTGTGTACTAGGTGGGGAAATTTATAACAGGGCACCTGCGGAGGGCAGCTAGGTGCCTGTGTATCTTATCTTTATAAAAAATAAAGAAATCACACCTTCTTTGTTGGTGTGGATCCTTACACCTGCCCTCAAGCTCCAACTATATTATTCACCTATGCAGATTGATTGATGTTTGATAATCTGTTGGGCTAATTCTGTGACTGGGTATCTCCATTTAAGTACCCCGAGGCCGTGTGGTAGGAGCCTATTGTATAAAGGAATGCTAGCGTAACCTGGTATCGGCTGCCTAAAATGTAGGCACTCGCCTGTATGCCAGCCATAGACCTGGTGTAAGTCCTGGTCCCTAAATGCAACAGGGACATGCGTAACATACAGTATTCTGGAAGTCATGTGTGTAAGGGGGGCCCTGCCTGTGTTCCGCTCCCGCATTCGACGTAGGTTAATCGGGTGTTTTCAGAATAACGCTTACACATCCTGCTAGAACTTACACAGGTATTTGCGCACATTTTGGACTAGGTTCTGTATATGGCGTCTGAAAAATCCATGCAGAACCCCCCCCCTCCCCACCTAGCCATATGCTGTAAAGTATGCCTAAATTTTATTGACTAGGCTTAAAGTTCTGCGCGGTATATAGAAATGCTGAGTGACTCTCCACATGACCAAATTTGGTCGCATCCATTTAGGCCACGTTTTGCTTGGTGTAAATCCCGACCCCTAAATTAGGCACAGATTGGGTGTTTATCTATAGATTGTAGAAATGCCCTGCCCCGCCCATGGCCACACCCCCTTTTCAACTGTGCAACTTAGAATTTAGGCGCACCACGCTACAGAATACGCTTAGCAAGTTGTG